>NC_057813.1:402974613-403274613 GCF_018294505.1 Triticum aestivum | reverse complement strand
CTCGAAAGCCCCTCCAAAAGCTACCCAAAACGCAAGTTGCTCCCCCAATAGAGGAGGAAGCATACAAACCGGCATCACCAGCGCACAATACGGCAGACCGACCACCTTGTGGCCGGGACAGAGAGGCATGTAAGCCCTCCACCAAAACCGTACCCCGGCACCGCTCAAAAAGCGCGAAGCCACGAGGGAACGCGCCGGACTTGCGGGATATATTGGAGGACAAGGCAAGACAATCCAGATCTATCTATGGATCACATGGGCACCCCAAGACCCACGACGAATACCGTCGCGCCGGATATAACCACTCCGGCCGGGCCGAACACAGCAGACAACACTCTCTCGAGCTACGTCGCGATATTGCTCAATACAGAGGCGCCGCACACCCACTATGCTTCACTGACGAAGTAATGGATCATCAAATCCCTGAAGGGTTTAAACCCGTTAATATCGAATCCTACGATGGCACAACAGACCCCGCGGTTTGGATTGAGGATTATCTCCTCCATATACATATGGCCCGTGGCGACGATCTTCACGCCATCAAATATCTCCCGCTCAAGCTTAAAGGACCAGCTCGGCATTGGCTTAACAGCCTGCCCGCAGAGTCAATTGGATGCTAGGAAGACCTGGAAGCCGCATTCCTCGACAACTTCCAAGGCACGTATGTGGACCACCGGACGCAGATGACCTAAGCCACATAATCCAGCAGCCAGACGAATCGGCCAGGCAATTCTAGACACGGTTCTTAACAAAGAAAAATCAAATCGTCGACTGTCCGGATGCAGAGGCCCTCGCTGCCTTCAAACATAACATCCGCGACGAGTGGCTGGCCCGGCACCTAGGACAGGAAAAGCCGAAATCCATGGCAGCCCTCACATCACTCATGACCCGCTTCTGTGCGGGAGAGGATAGCTGGCTAGCTCGCAGCAACAACCTCAGTAAAAACGCTGGCAGTCCGGATACCAAAGACCGCAATGGCAGGCCGCGTCAAAACAAAAACAAACGCCGCATTAACGGCGACAGCAATGAGGATACGACAGTCAACGCCGGATTCCAAGGCTCCAAACCCGGTCAACGGAAGAAGCCATTCAAAAGAACCACTCCGGGCCCGTCCAATTTGGACCGAATACTCGACGGCTCCTGTCAAATACATGGAACCCCAGAAAAGCCAGCTAACCACACCAACAGAGATTGTTGGGTATTCAAGCAGGCAGGCAAATTAATCGCCGAAAACAATGACAAGGGGCTACACAGCGATGATGAGGAAGAGACCCGTCCGCCGAACAACAGAGGACAAAAGGGATTCCCCCCTCAAGTTCAGACGGTAAACATGATCTAGGCAACGCATATACCCAAGAGGGAGCGGAAGTGTGCACTAAGGGACGTATACGTGATGGAGCCGGTCGCCCCAAAATTCAACCCATGGTCCTCTTGCCCGATCACTTTCGATCGAAGAGACCATCCGACCAGTATCCGCCATGGCGGATTCGCCGCATTGGTTTTAGACCCAATCATTGATGGATTTCACCTCATGAAAGTCCTGATGGACGGCGGCAGTAGCCTGAACCTGCTTTATCAGGATACAGTGCGCAAGATGGGCATAGACCCTTCAAGGATTAAACCTACAAAGACAACCTTCAAAGGCGTCATACCAGGTGTCGAGGCCAGTTGTACAGGCTCAGTTACACTGGAAGTGGTATTCGGATCCCTGGATAATTTCTGAAGCGAGGAGTTAATCTTCGATATAGTCCCGTTCCGCAGTGGCTATCACGCTCTGCTCGGACGAACCGCATTCGCAAAATTCAACGCGGTGCCGCATTATGCATACCTTAAGCTCAAGATGCCAGGCCCTCGCGGAGTCATCACGGTCAATGGAAACACGGAACGCTCCCTCCGAACGGAGGAACATATGGCGGCTCTCGCGGCAGAAGTACAGAGCAGTCTTTTAAGGCAATTTTCGAGTCCGGCCGTTAAACGGCTGGACACCACCAAACGCGCCCAGAGCAACATCAACCAAGACCACCTGGCACGTTCCGAGCACACGTAGCAATGCGGCCCCAACCCCAGTCCTCGCACAATTGCGAGACAAACTCTCCCCGTACATAATTACGCCCTGGAGATACCATGGGTCTAGGGGAAGGGGCACGACCACAATAAACCCAGAGTGCGGTTCGACCACAACAGGGGCTCCCAAGTGTGTCGCTCTTTTTATCTTTTATTTTTCTCCTTTTTTTACAGGACTCCGTTCGGCGGTGAACCTGCCGAACTCATGATACAACATCCAGGGAGAGACAAACGCCGCGACGAACACTCAAGTGGTCTCCATTACGAGCATTAAATTTGTTAAATACACCATTCCACGGCCTACCCCTGGAGAGAGACGCCTTTAATTCGTCCAATCCCTTGCTTTCCGCACTATTTGTATCATTTCGCACTCATAGCAGACCTTCTTGAATAAAATGCAGCATTTTTTGCCCATAATTGCATTACTTTCTATATATATATATGTTCATTTACGACATGTTGCATCCGTATATTTTGGTACGGCCGAATACACCAGGGGCTTATGTTCCCTACATTATGGTGTGATAAAGTCCGAACACTTGCACAAGTGCGGCACCCCAAACCTATAGCATTATATGAATCGGCTCCGAATCATGTCTTGGGTCAATAGTTGGGTTTGCCCGGCTCCCATGTTTGGCACCTTACGTTCGTTCTATCGGCTAAGGTAGCACTGGGAGAACCACTGCAATTGCGCCCCGGTTGAGCCGGGTTAACGCCTCAGTGGAGAAAGCTAAAACTGACTGTCATGATAAGGCGAGAGATTGGTCGCTGTTCGAGAGGTCCTTTCGGGTCCTTAAAGACCTACGCCGCTTTGAGCGAAGTTCCGGATAATGTCCGACCAAGGCGTGGATAGCGCCCCAAATTCGGTCTTCCGAATACTAGGGGCTTCGCCGAAATTTAAAATTATAGAATTCTATGGCTAAGTGAAAGTGTTCAAGCATTATAAGTCCGGTTGCCTTGTTCATTGTGTTGAGCGCCTCCCTAGATGGACCCAATAATGGGAACAAGAGTGCTCAAGTTTATCCCGAACACCCCAGCACTCGCGGCATGGGGGCTGAAGCCAACGACTTGCCATCTCTCAGATTTAACAAACGGCCGCACAGAAGGTAATATTTTAAATTCAACAAGCGTTGCCTAGCACATATGAACAAAGTTTTCAGCGCACAGGATACTACATAGCGAGTTTACTCAATAATTACATCTCGGGGGCACTCATCCGCAATCTTGTGGGCACCCTTCAGGACAGTCTTATAGTACATTTCGGGCGTACGACATTCCTTGCCCGTTGGTGGCGTGTCAGTGATTAGCTTCTCCACATCCAGCTTGCCCCAATGCACCTTTGCGCGGGCAAGGGCCCGACGAGCACCTTCAATACAGGCGGAGCGCTTGATAACCTCCACCCAGGGGCACGCATCCACCAACCGTCGCACGAGGCCGAAGTAGCTCCCAGGCATGGCCTATCCAGGCCACAGCCGGACTATGAGGCCCTTCATGGCCTGCTCGGCCACCTTGTGGAGCTCGACCAGCTGCTTCAGCTGGTCGCTAGGGGGCACCGGATGGCCGGCCTCAGCATATTGAGACCAGAAGACCTTCTCCGTTGAGCTCCCCTCCTCGCCTCGATAGAATGCGGCGGCATCAGACACGCTGTGAGGCAGATCTGCAAACGCCCCTGGAGAGCTCCGAATCCGGGTAAGTGTCAGGTAGTTTACATTAACATGCTTGCGTTTCATGAAAAATGCCTTACCCGCCGCTATTTTCTTCACATCTTCCACCTCCTGAAGGGCCTTATGGGCCTCGGCCTTGGCAGCTTTGGCACTTTCGAGAGCCGAGGCAAGCTCGGACTCTCGAGTCTTTGAGTCGCGCTCCAAACTCTCATGCTTTTCCATGAGAGCCTGGAGCTCTTGCCGAACTGCCGCCAACTGCGCCTCCTGCTTTTCTCGCTCTTTCCGTTCCGCAGCCGCATTGCGTTCGGCCGCGGACACGGCTTCCTTCAGGTTTGCCACCTCGTTCGTGGCCCCTGCAGTACCCATGTTATCCTTGTTATTTTTTGTTGCAACCTAAATCCTTTTCTGTAAGGTACAAGTTCAAAGTGGTGTTATTCACCTTCTTTGTCCTGCAGCTGCTTCTTGGCGCGGCCGAGCTCTTGCTCGGACCGCTCGAGCTCCTGCTTCAAAGCACCGACCTCCGCAGTCAGTGCGGCAGAGGTCAGCAGCACAACCTACAACCGATATTGACATAATTTTTTAGCAACCCTGCGTATATCTTCTTTTTTTTCAGATCCTCAGTCCGGCTTTTTCTTTCCGAACACCGAACCGAGCATCAGGGGCTACTGTCTATGCAGTATTACATTACATATTTTTAACTTCTTACCTCAAAGCCTGATAGAAGGCTACTGCAGGCTTCGGTCAGCCCGTTCTTGGCGAGCTGTACCTTCTGAATCACCGCACTCATAATAGTGCGGTGTTCTTCCTCGATGGAAGCGCTCTGGAGCACCTCCAACAAATTGTCCGGCGCCTCCGGTTGGACGGAAGCCGCCGGCATCACGGTCTTGCCCTTCTTGCGAAGGGGCCGCCGGCCGGACTCCGGAACCACTGCGGGTTCTGATATGGAGTCCGGCGCAGAGTCCGGGAGGCCGCCTTGTGGCGCCTCCGGAGCCTCCCCCCTATGGGTCCTTTCTTGGGATCCCACCTCGGCGTCCTCGGGGTCGCGAGGGGTAGAGGCGGTCGGGATGGAGTCTACATCTGACGGAGCCAACGACCCGCTTGATGAAGCGGGGAGATCATCATTCGCCGGACTACAGGCAGCATGCGGCATCAGAATGACACTATGTGACACAGAAATAGAAATTATAACTCATTCAGGAATCCGGATACTTACGATGTCGCCGGATGCCTGGCCCTTGAAGGCCATTCTTCCTCGCCAACGTTGATGTTGGCGGAGCTGTCCGGGGGAATAGTTCTTCCCCTCTCGGACCCTTCGGCCTTCCCTGTTGGGGAAGCCTTCCTCTTCCTCTCTCCCTCCTTTGGGAGAGAGTCCTCTTTCTCCTCCTCGTTTTCGGGGGAGGAGTCCGCCCCGGAGTCATCGGACACCTGAAAACGGAAACTCTTTCGAGCACCCGTGGCCTCCTTCTTGGCCTTCTTCTCCGGCACCATGTGCGGTGCCGAAACCAGCAGCCTCGCTAGATGGGCGTCTACTGGGTTTTCTGGCATGGGAGCCGGGCAGATAATCTGCTCCGCCTTCCTCATCTAGTCCTGTCAAAGGAAAAGGGGAAATTAAAACCCACATAGAGTCAAACTATGAAAAGCAAGTGTCCCGTAAAGGGGTAGAATCACTTACCTCGTCGGCTTTGCGCTGCGAGTGAAATCCGCGATCTTCAGTCGCGGATGCGGGGGCTTCGGCGCCCTTAAACAGCACCCTCCAGGCGCCTTCGTACGTCGTGTCGAAGAGCCCGCTCAGCGCCTGGTGCTGTTCCGGATTGAACTCCCACAGATTGAATGCCCGCTCTTGGCATGGGAGAATTCGACGGACGAGCATGACTTGGACCACGTTAACCAGCCTGAGCTTCTTCACCAGCTTCTGGATACAGGCTTGGAGTCCCGTCAGCTCCTCCGAACTAACCCACAGCAAGCCCTTCTCTTTCCAGGAGGTGAGCTACGTGGGGATACCAGATCTGAACTCGGGGGCCGCCGCCCACTTAGGGTCGCGCGGCTCGGTGATGTAGAACCACCCTGATTGCCACCCCTTGACGGATTCCACGAAGGCCCCTTCAAACCAAAGGATGTTGGGCATCTTGCCCAACATGGCGCCTCCGCACTCCGCTTGAGTGCCCTTCACTACCTTCGGCTTGACATTGAAGGTCTTGAGCCACAAGCCGAAGTGGGGCTGGATGCAGAGGAAGGCCTCGCACATGACGATAAACGCCGAGATGTTGAGGATGAAGTTCGGCACCAGATCATTGAAATCCAGGCCATAGTAGAACATGAGCCCCCGGACAAAGGGGTGAAGTGGAAAACCCAGTCCGCGGAGGAAGTGGGGAAGAAAAACGACCCTCTCATGGGGCCTGGGGTAGGGATGAGCTGCCCCTCGTCGGGCAGCCGGTGCGCGATGTCGCCGGACAGGTAGCCGGCGCTGCGCAGTCTTTCGATGTGCTCCTCCGTGATGGAGGAGGTCATCCACTTGCCTCCCGCTCCAGACATGACTGGGGAAGGTTGAGACGAGATGTACGGGCTTGGGCGCTGGAGCTCGAGTGCGCGGAGATGGATAAGCAAAGGAGGAAGAAGGCGTAGGTGAAAAGGTGAATTCCTTATAAGGGCGGGCGAAGTCTACGCGTCCCCCACCAGCCTAGTAAAACTCGCTTATCCCCCAAGCGTCACCATCAATGGCACGGTTGGGTTACCCACGTCCGTATTGATGAGAATCCCGGATTAAGGGGAACACGATCTCTGCTTTGACAAGACATGCCAAGGAAACCGCTTCGCTAAATGCGCTGAGGCGGTAGAGTAAAAAATGATTCAAGTAATGGCTTGGTAGTGGTGCGACGTCATGCCGCAAAAAACGTCAGCAGATTGAACTTGTGTATATATTATTCTCTCTACGGTGGAATGTGGAATTTATTTCACAGAGCCGGACACTATCCTGGTGTTCACCATCTTCTATCATTCGGAGGAGGAACCCGCCTTGCAATGCCAAGCAATATACGCGCCGGACTTATCGTCACTAAAGCCTGGTTCAGGGGCTACTGAGGGAGTCCTGGATTAGGGGGTGTCCGGATAGCCGGACTACCATCATCAGCCGAACTATCATCATCGACCGGACTCCAAGACTATGAAGATACAAGATTGAAGACTTTGTCCGTGTCCGGATGGGACTTTCCTTGGCGTGGAAGGCAAGCTTGGCGATACGGATATGTAGATCTCCTACCATTGTAACCGACTCTATGTAACCCTAGCCCTCCCCGGTGTCTATATAAACCGGATGGCTCTAGTTCGTAGGAGACAACAACAACCATTACAATCATACCATAGGCTAGCTTCTAGGGTTTAGCCTCCTTGATCTCGTGGTAGATCCACTCTTGTAAACATCCACAATATCAATATCAATCGAGCAGGACATAGGGTTTTACCTCCATCAAGAGGGCCCGAACCTGGGTAAAACATCGTGTCCCTTGTCTCCTGTTACCATCCGCCTAGACGCACAGTTCGGGACCCCCTACCCGAGATCTGCCGGTTTTGACACCGACAGCCATCCATAGCACTCACGCTTATCTTACGTACCTTAGGGTATCCACTTTCACTTGTCTATGAACTGTACAGGCAACCCAGAAGTCCTTTATCGCGGACACGGCTATTCGAATAGATCATATTAAGCCTGCAGGGGTGTACTTCTTCACACATGCTCTCACCACTTACCGCCATGTACACGTCATGTATCTCGGCAACCTTCAAGCAGAAGCCTGGCGAGGGTGTCGGCCATGACCTAACCAACCACGCAAGTCTCTAGTCCAGCTTTATCACCTTTTCAGGTTCCATCCGCAAGGAGATCCGGCCGGGGTGTCGCTCACGGCCCCAAACGATGTGTACAGGGTTCCAAGCCCACCAAACGGGCGGCGCTTGGCATACCCGGCCACGGTGCCTAGTCTGACCCAAGCCCACCTGTACGGGTGCCACTTTGTAGACTACTAACACTACCTACAAACACCAGAAACTAGTTGCAACTCCTGGACAGAGATCAAGGCGATTAGTAAGTCGAGAGGGGCACTTAAGCATTCCAATGTGTGGTAGTAGCTGTTCATGGATCACAAACACAAAACTCAATTCCTGAGGATGGCTTCAATGAGAAAACCCACCATGTACTCCTACATGGCCTCTCACCGCTACCTTTACCAAATCATGTTCGCACACTTAGCGCACACACAGTAGGACATGTTCACAAAATTCCAATTCATCCATGATGAATTAGACCTGACTCAACTCTAAGCAGTAGCAGGCATGACAAACAAGCATGAATGAGTAGGCACATCAGGGCTCAAACAACTCCTACTCATGCTAGTGGGTTTCATCTATTTATTGTGGCAATGACAGGTCATGCAGAGGAAAGGGGTTCAACTACCGCAGCAAGTAACAGATATGTCGTTGTTGTCCTAATGCAGTAAAAGAGAGCAGGAACGAGAGTGTGGGATTGTATCAGAATGAACAATGGGGTTTTGCTTGCCTGGCACTTCTGAATATATTATAGCTCTTCATCGGTGTCATCGATCTCATCATCGGGACAATGGTTTACTGAGAGGGAACTATTACCGACAACAGAGAGGAAACACAATCAATGCAATTCAACATTATGATGCATGATCATGACATGGCAATATGCTGGTGTTTTGAGTTAATGCAACTAGTAACAAAGTTAAATGAAGTTGGTTTGAACCCTAAGCTCAAATCCAAACTCCATATGTGAAATTCAAATGCCATTTATATGATTTGTCCTAAACAACAGCCATAAGTTGTTCTAACATGCATGAAAATGGTGCATATGGATAGAATGGATTTTTTGATCATTTTTCATATATAAATAATTTCATTTGGAGTTATGGTTGAATTTCTATGATTTTTATAAGTTTAGGACATTTTCTGGAATTTCCTGAATAAGATTAAATCCAGAAAATACTTTATTGCATCAGCATTGCGTCACTATGACGTTAGCAGTCAACGGGGACGGTCCAGGTCAACCCTGACCTGTGGGTCCCATCTGTGAGTGACTAACCTAACTAATCTAATTTGGTTAGCGTTAAACTAACACTAACCTAGTTTAGTTAGTGGCCTGGGGCCCACACGTCAATGACCCAGAGGGGGTCAATCTGTGGTCAACCGCGGGTCAAACTCACCGGAGTTGACCCGCGGCTCGTCACCGGCGAGGCCAGGGATGACGAAGGCGCTCGGGTTTGCATCTCCGGTGACCAAAAGGGCGGCCGAAGGTATCTACGCGGAGCTGGGACTCGTCCGTATCCATCTATGCAAATGCCAGGGGCTGAGGTGGCCCGAGCTCGCCGGAGGCAAGCTTGCGACGGTGGCCGGAGCTACGGGTTCGAGTGGGGCAAGACCACAGAGGACGGGAGGGTTGGCTAAGGGGCTCACCAAGCTCCTGAAGATGCTACGAGCACGGTGCCGTGCTCGGTTTTGAACCTTAGTGGCTGCAGTGACGGCGGTGACACCGCCAGCGGCGTGGAGTTCTCGGCCAAGACGAGGCTATGGCCTAGAGGTCGAAAGCGACCAGGGGAGAAGGGGGAGATGACTCGGGGGCTCACCGTGAGTCCGTTTGGAGGGTTAGTGGGCTCGAGGGCGGCCGGAGTGCAGCGAATCGAGCAACGGAGGCCGACGGGTCCGAGGTAGGAGATGAGCTTGAAGGTGTCTCCGCAGGGCGTCCAGTCTCGTGGGACTCAGTGTAGAGGTGCGCCGCAGCGAGGCGGAGGTCGTGCGCTAGCTAGCTGGGCATGGGGAGGTCGGTGTCCGCGGTGGTGCTCATCGGCGGCGACGGCTGCGCTCGGTGGCTGCACGCAAGAGAAACAGAGGAGGGGTGGGAGAGCAGCGAGTGAGGGAGAGGAGAGAGGGGTCTAGAGTGGCAGCAAGGGAAGGATCGGGGCTCCTAGGTGGAAGCAGGAGATGGCCGAAGCCGCACGCGCGTGCGCTATGCCTCTCCTCTGCCTACTGGCTGAAGGAAGAAGACGGGCATGCCCCTGTGGGCTGGCCAATAGTGCTGGGCTGTCCAGGTGGGCTTCGGTGACCGCCAGGTAAGTTTCCAGGTAAGTGCTTTCCTTTTTTTATTTCTGTTTTGTACTTTTGCAACTTGATTTTGATTTAGTAAAAACACCAAATCATTTCTATAAATCCTGAAATTAATTATGGGCATTAACTGAATTATCTCAGAAGCCCTTTGCTATTTTCAGAATTGTTGGAGCATTTAATAATATTTATAGCAATTAAATGCCCCAATTCAAATATTTTATGAGTTAAATTCAGTGCCCAAGTTGTTCCTTAAAAATGTTCATTATTTTTTGTATGGATCAAAACCATTGCCAAAAATATCAAACATCAAAGAGAGCATTTTGGGTTCTTGAATGCAATTTATTTAAGTTGGACCTATTTGGATTTCAAAGTGCTAGGGTTTGATCACCCCTAATTCAACTTTCAAAGAAATTTAGACATGAAGCATGGATGATTATGCAACTAGCTACAAGCAATGCTAGGGCTGTGACAACTCACCCCCACTAAACAAGAATCTCGTCCCAAGATTCAAGCGTGGGTAAAAAAAGAGGGGACTCGAACTATCACAATCTTCATGATCCAACTGCCCTTCTCGAAGATGTTGATTCATTGCCTCATATTGATCTTGACGTCTTTGCTTTCGAGATCTTCATCCAACACGATGACGACAGGAAGAAACTCTATCGGAAAGGATCATGAAGCTCTTCATACCAGGCTAATGGCAATTCACAAACGATGATTTGAAGGAATTCAAAGAGATGGCATACTCAGTTTTGGAAATGGAACTATGGTTATAGAATAATCGGCAAATGGAAGGAACATTCCAATTGATACCGACAATATAACCCAGTGACTGAGCATGCTCTCAAGAACTTGAGGATTTCCATATTCATCAAGGTTTTACCAATATCCGCGTCAAGGATCCTGGCAATACAACATTCTACCATGATGAATACCGGTGGAGGATGCAGACGCAAAGGAAGATAACACTTTCTCAGATTTCACCTTAGCGAGGCCAAGATCACAAAATCTGGATGATCTACCGAGAGACATTTAGCACCCCGCTTCTAATGTTCTCCACGATGTGCTAGCGTAACCCATTCATTGAAATGGTTTGGTATCTAGAACATCAAGTAAAAGATCGGACTTCGGGGATACGAGAATCCATAAGGGACAACTAGGGAGTAAATCCTATGAAATCCTTATGGGGAGGTGGCCAACTTCCTCAATCAAAATACTACAATAATAGGTCTTCTGGCTGGGTGTGTTGGCCATGACATCCACTTTATCGGTTATCGAGAGACCAATATTATAGTTCTTGGGAGATGTTCCAACCATCATATCTGCCTGAGATTCAGATCTGGTTGGTGTGAGAATATTCCAGACTCATCAAGTCTAGGAAGAAAAATGAAAGTTTGCAACATAAGTCGAAGAGATGGCATTGCGAGATTCTCGGGGAATGAACTATAATAGCAAGCTCCAAAACATGACCTAAATCTGCTACACACATGTGAACATGCTGTCCCAGACAAGCATGACCACATGGCAGTCTTATAATAAAACAATACCAAGTTCCAGTGGGGAACCATCATTAATGATAGCAAAGTCTCCACCCGTGGAAGTCCAAAGAGTTCACCTTAGAACAGACTCCTTTATCTTTGAATAACTCAATTAGTGGCTTGGTGTGCTTGGGATACATATGGAATGAAGGTTGCAAGTCTCCAAACCACAGAATACTTTGCATGTATGCATGATTGATTTGGGATAATTCCATAAGAAGCAAAACAATCTTTCTTGAATCCACGGCGGCAACTTGCATCAGATGCACATGAATTAGAGGAAGTCACAACTTTCATCCAGACATATGCTTCGTGAACGGAACATGAAGATAATGCTTATATAAGTTTCCAACACTAGCTTAATGTTCAACATAATTATGGAGAAGACAAGGATGTTGTCGATGGGTTCAGCAACAATTCATCCAGGTTTCCATAAAAATGGAATTCCATAATTATGAGAACAAGTGATAGTATTGGTCAGACCAAAGGATATAATGGTGTATGCTCGAGGGATCAACCACGAATAAGACAACATTAAGAACATCGTTGGTTCTGATTTGATTTGATGATATCCCACTCTCAAATCAAAGTTTGACATGACAATAGACACAACAACTGATCACGAGGATCAACCAATGAATAGCATCTTTCTTCAACACACATACAAGATATCTGTTAAAATGAACTAAGTCGGACAAAGCTTTTACCTTCCAACTCTCCAAGTTGTCGTTCAGCTTAACCAACTAGCTCAGGGGTATGCAACACAGATTCTTGGAGAAGGGGTTGTTAATAGGGATAAACCAACTTGATCACGAACTCAACATAGCGGTCAGGTGACAACCTGGTGATACTTTTGAGAAGATATTCAGAAAATCACGAACCACCGATATGTTGATAAGCTCGAGAACAATCTTGCCTTTCAAGGCAAGACGACATGATCAGAAGAGCAAGGGATTCAATCCTAACTCAAAGATCGAAGAGTGCACCAGAAATAAGGACAAGGTAGCACGATCAATCTTAGGGTGATGATTCAATAACCAACACGCTAGGAATGAGATTATTGACCATTTAACTACCAAGCAACAGAGTTGCTAGGAGTATAGATTTCATACATCATAGTTCACCTGTCAGTATTCCGGTTACAATAACACGAAGACCAAGGAATGAACAATGATGGCAAGAAGTATTACTGCGTCAAGAATTCATAAAAGGTAGTGCAATTCTCATGACGATCCTGACGTAAAGAGGGCAACACTTCAGGGTAGAAGGGATCAAAAGCTTGATTGCATTTTGATCTACGGAATACAACTGCTTTGTCCCAATCCTGGATATGGATTAAGTACTAGAGTTTTTTTCTCCTAGTCATTCCAGAATAGAATGACTTGACGGACCACAAGAGTAATAGGTATCAATGAACGAATGCATGCATAGTCTTGACTATCAATTGATAGACAGATGTCAGAATACAACTAAAGAGAGACAATTCAAAGGAACATATTGTTTTCTGAGTTGCGGATGCATAGATTTAGTATGTCAAACAAGTTCAACATATTTCTTCCAGAAAATCCATGCAGAAAGGTAGGACTGGCAGATTCACAATGCAGAATGGAGGACTCATCAAGAGCACTCTTATTGTGATCTTTTGGTTCAAGGACTTCTGCCATAAGCAGTTCATGATATTTGGAAGAAGGATATGCCACGGACCTCGTGGACTATAACAAAGGTTACTAATATCCTAAAGGAACTAGCAAACACTATCAATGTGAGGTAAGTAAAGCGAATCTTGGGTCGAGAACCCAGGAACAGAATACCTACTACTAAATGGCATCACAGGATGATTTCAAGAATGACGGCCAGAATCATCACACTGAGAATATAAAGCATTGCTAGATTACTGGGTGGTTCTCTAGGATGCCTAGGGTCATAACAATAGCTCCAACATATACGTCGAAGCAATAGAGTACTTCAACTCACTGATTAGTGTGGTTGAACTGTCCTAAAGAGACATCGGGAACGGAAAGAAGGGATTTGCAAATGCATCAGACTATTTAGAAACCTAGGATGACTCGGACAGCATAACGGTTGTAAATGCTCAAAATGATTTGAGACATCCTACAAAATGGTGGCATATATAACCACTCGATCACCTCAATATCAAGATTCTGAGGCCGGCTATGAATACACGTAAGTAGTAGGAACCGAATTGAAGCTTAGAACCGTCAATCTTATAAGTCTACGGATTAGTAACACGTGATCCTGATAGAAAGAAGCAAAAGCCTAGTTCCTTAACCCCATAGGAAAGATAAGATGACTCGGATCAGAAGGCATAATGGATAAGGAGTAAGAAGAGCCTTACGTTCCATCCAACAATCAATTCCCTTATATAACTAAAGAATTTCTAGACTCAACTTCGACTAGTTTGGCTTGGTAAACCTACAGGCAGTCAAGCTCTAATACCAAAGCTGTGAGGACCCCGACTCAATGCCACACCGATCTAGCATGTAACACCTCATATCACTTTGCGGCCTCACGCACGGTATTCCCACGGGTGACGCCTTACCAGGCCGGGACCGTTTGCGCCTTTTGGCACACATATATGATAGTGTCGCTAGCATCCATATGACAAGGACCCCAGGCTGACATGGCTGGTCGTGAACCCAAAGTGGCGCTAACTTACAGGGACAGGCAGACATGGCCAAGTAACGAACGTGTCGGTCATCAGTGAGTGAATTCGGGCTGTAGCAGCTGGGCTTGAAGGAGTCCGGAGAATCCAGGTTGTAGCAGGCTAACAGGACTCCGGTAGACACCGCGTGACATTTCCCTAAAGGGACAGACACAGGATCAAAGAAGGACACATGCAGGCCAGCCTAAGTGTTTCGGAGCAGTAGCAAGCTAGCATGGCTCAGTGGAAGCACTAGGAGACATTTCCCGGTAAGAGAGGCTACCAAGGATAAACAACTAGATAGTCAGATCCCACACATATCAAGGATTTCAATATGCTCGATATGTGCAAATACAACATGGCATCACAACATGACTCTACAACTCAGTATTTATTCAATAGGCTCCGAGGAGAGAGATATTGCAAACATGGGTCTCATGACCCAACATCCAGAGCATACGAGTCAAAGCACATGCGGAAGCTTAACCTGTCTGAGTACAAACATCTACAAATGAAAAAGGCTGAGAAGCCTGACTATCTACCAGATCCTATCGAGGGCACAAGATTGTAGCTGAGGTAACAAGCTAAATGTCGAAGCCCACGTGGAACTACTAGTGAGACTGAAATCTCTCTACAAAAACATAAATTAAGCAACGTGAGTACAAATGTACCCAACAAGACTTACATTAGAGCTAACTACATATGCACCATTATCAACAAAGGGGTGGTGGGGTTTAACTGTAGCAAGCCAGCTTTGACTCGGTGGCTATCCTGAACTACGACTGCAAGTAACTCTTTTGAGGTGGCGCACACGAGACCACATATTCACCATATCAATACACCACTATGGATCCGCTCCTGTCTCCCTACGAGAACGCCATTGTCGATGTCAAAACCGGCGGATCTCGGGTAGGGGGTCCCGAACTGTGCGTCTAGGCAGATGGTAACAGGAGACAAGGGACACGATGTTTTACCCAGGTTCGGGCCCTCTTGATGGAGGTAAAACCCTACGTCCTGCTTTATTGATATTGATATTGTGGATGTTTACAAGAGTGGATCTACCACGAGATCTAGGAGGCTAAACCCTAGAAGCTAGCCTATGGTATGATTGTAATGGTTGTTGTTGTCATTGTCCTACGGACTAGAGCCATCCAGTTTATATAGACACCGGAGAGGGCTAGGGTTACATAGAGTCGGTTAAAATGGTAGGAGATCTACGTATCCGTATCACCAAGCTTGCCTTCCACGCCAAGGAAAGTCCCATCCGGACACAGGACGAAGTCTTCAATCTTGTATCTTCATAGTCTTGGAGTCCGGTCGATGATGATAGTTCGGCCGAAGATAGTTCGGCCGATGATGGTAGTCCGGCTATCCGGACACCCCCTAATCCGGGACTCCCTCAGTAGCCCCTGAACCAGGCTTCAATGACGATAAGTCCAGCATGTGTGTAGTCTTCGGCGTTGCAAGGCGGGTTCTCCTTCAAGTTCTACGTACCTGCCGAACAGTGTCCGGCTTCATCATCAATGTTGCGCGTCTTGGCTTCCACACCCAATAATGGCCTTCTTCCACGCGTCGCGCGAATGTGAAAAGCCAGGGTGTCTTTTATGTTTTACCCCCTAGTTGTGCGAATAATCTGCCTATAAGGGAGGCAAGAATCCAGATCCAAATCACCATCTTCCTCCCGCAAATACTCATCGGAGCGCTTTCGACCAGCAATCCATTCCATCGTGGACTGTCAACGCGGCTCCTCTTCTCGCGCTCCCAGCCCTTTGCCAGGAGATTGGAGGAGATGCTCTGTTCCGCACAACGAGCTGGTGAAGCTCCAAGCGGGGGGGGGGGGTATCTCCCTCCGGCCTTCACGGTTCCGGTTCGAGGCGGGCTGGCCACCTACAAAGGTGGGAAGCAAGCGGAGGTTACCCCAAGTCCCAACAAAGGGGAGCAGGTATGCTTTGTCCCCTATCTGATAAGGGGGCTCGGATTTCCATTCCTCCGCGGGCTCCTGGAGTTCTACGGACTCCAGCTTCATCACCTCACGCCCGCCTCAATCCTGCATATTATGGGTTACGTAGCTCTTTGCGAGCTATTCCTGGGCGTCGAGCCCCATTTCACGCTGTGGAAGAGGATGTTCTGCCTTGTACCCCGCTCCCACGAGGGGTCCATATATCAAGTGGGCGGCACCGAAATATGGCGCATTGCCGGGACCGGATATCCATCCGGAACCCCTAAGAAGGCGTCCGAAGACTGGCCTTCGGAATGGTTTTATATAGAAGACGCTCCGCTGCCGGACCCTGTTCGGATCGGCCTCCCGGAGTTCAGCAATGCTCCTCTGAAGAAACGCCTTAGTTGGCGTCCGCGGAGCCCCCAACTGGAGGAAAACAAGAGTGTCCATTATTTGATGGGCCAAATAAGGTTACTGGCCCATTCCGGGTTGACCATGATTGGAGTCATGGCAACATGCATTATGCGGGGGGTGCAGCCACTACAATACAGGGGCCACCCCATGTGGGATTTCAACGGGGAGGACGATGCCACCCGTCATGGCCGCAAAGGGCCGGATTCGGTCGAAGACCTGGTGACGATCCTGTCCGGCCTGTATAAGGGGGAGAAGGAGGATTTCCTTCGGATGAACCCGTTAAATGGGTTCTCCATGAATAATCCCCGACCTTGGGTAAGCGAACACTCTGCGTGCCCGACCCATGCTTTTGAAACTTAAGTTTCTTATATTGTGTTTTTCTTTCGACTCAGGAGCTGCGCCAGATCATGGAGGACATGCTAAGTCCAGCTCCGTAACCCGAGGATCCAGAGAGATCCCGGGATCTGGCCTCCGAAGAGGATCCGGACATAAAGGTGGAGCTAATCGACGGGGTGTTCCACCAGCTCAGCATGGACAATGCTTTAGTCGCCATCATGGCCGACTATCCCGGACTATATCCGGCTTCCCAGGTGATTGCGATCGAAGTCCTGACACCGTCATTCCTTCCTTGCTTATTTCTAACCACCGTATATGATGGCGCTGTTTAGGAGGCACCCCTAGGGCGAGAAGCCGAGCCCGCGGTGGCTGACCAACAAAGGCCAGTCCGGACCAGTAGGCGGAAGAGGAGCGCGGCGCGGACTAAAATGTCGCCGCAAAGGTGTAGCTCACAATTCATTATTTAGAGCAACGTTCCTAGCAAGCGTTTGAGTGCTCATGACCTTTGTAGGGAAAAAAGCACCCGCCGGACTGCGGGCGTGGAGGTTGCCAATCCAACCTCTACCAGCCAGGCTCCAGCACCTAGTCTGGAGGGGGAGGCGAGTGCAAAGTGCGAGCCGGACGTTCCTCTGACGGAGGATGCCGACAGACTGTCCGCCACCAAGTCTGAGGTGGACAGTGCCATGAATCACCGGCGCCGCCGGACAGTATTTCGTGACGTGTGCTTCTCCCCCGAGGCGTTGAATGCCTTTAACGCGGGGGACGTGCACCTTCGTGCTGCTCAAGATGGTTTTACCAGAGCCACGGAGCAGTATGTAAAAGACATACGGGTAAGAGAATTTAATAGTTATATATGCCAGTAGCCCCCGAGACTTAAAGTAGTTATATTAACTGATTTAAGGATCATATGAAATGTAGGATCTTACCGAGAAGAATACCCAACTGTCTCAGGAGCTGCAAGAGTGCAAGGCCCAACTTGAGGCCGCACTCTCTGGCGCAGGAGGAAACACAGGGACCTCTCCTGGTAACGCATTATTTTAGAAAGATAAGTAGCGTTTGGCCTTTGCGCAAGTCTAAAAAATGATGTTGCAGGTGCTTCCGGACAAGATCCGGACATGCAAGAACTTCTGCGCCAACTAAAGGCCGGCGAGAGGGTGCTGCATAAGGTGCAGCATGAAAGGAACAAGCTCCAGGATGCCCATGCCCAACTTGGAGAAGAGCTTAAAGGCGTTCGGGCCGAGCTGTCGGGCTCCGTTAAGGAGAATCAGTGGCTTCGTCGCGGCATCTATAGTAAGTGCTTGAGCGAACTCCTTTGAAAAGAAGAGTTCGGCGAGGAAGTCAATTTGACA
Source organism: Triticum aestivum (assembly GCF_018294505.1). Lineage (NCBI taxonomy): Eukaryota > Viridiplantae > Streptophyta > Magnoliopsida > Poales > Poaceae > Triticum > Triticum aestivum. The sequence continues at coordinate 403,256,536 of NC_057813.1, read as the reverse complement.
AAATATGTCTGCAGATATGCTCATAGGTCGCCCTGCACAGGAGATGCCCGTATCAACGGGTGACCAACTTCCTGAATTGTTGCAACTGATCGAACGAGTTCGGCAGGCAATGAGCGGCGTCACCCAGGCTTTATGGCCAGCCTTCTCCTTACCCGAGGGTCTTGGGTAGCTTGCGGAGAAGCTTCAGGGAGTGTGGCAGCGCTTCCATTTATGGAAGATTTCGGCCTGCCGCCAAGGTGCCAGGGAGGCCTGGGTCATGGTAAATACGCGGTACAAGAAGGCGGATCCCAACCACATGGCTGAAGTCGGACCTATGAGGCCCGATGGGAAGGAGATCCCTGTGAGTTTAGTATACGGCCAAGTAGAGTTGGCCGCTAAATTTTCCCAACAGGACTGTAAATTAGACAACCTGTTAGACGGGATTGAGGAAGAATACAATCAGTCGATTTGACAATGTATTATAAAATGACATGTAAAATGCTTTCTAGCCGGATTGTAGATCGTTTGTCTTTGCCGACCTTTTCGCTTTGACCTTGGGACCCTAGGGTCCGGAGTGTGTCCGAATACCTTCTCGGTTATGAAACAACCGGGGTATGCATGGAGACCAGGCGTAGGGGTCATTAGTGCTTTATCAGACAAGTGCCCAACTAGTTATGTTATATTACATGGGTAGTAAGAAACATCTTCCAGGGAGAATAGTTCCGTTAAGGGTTCCTTTCCTCTGGGGGTGGCATGCCCTAAAGTGCATGTCCGGACTGCGAAAAAAGCAGAAAAACATCTGGGGGCAGATAAATAAGTAGATAAAAAATCATCTTTTAAGTCACCGACCGAATATTCCCTTAAGAACGCTAGCTTTCGGCTTCACCCAGTCTGAGGTACACGTCCGGCTGACCCGGCAGTAACAATCGCAGAGGTGCTCCCTTTACCTCCTAGCCGAACAATCGGGAACGTAGGGGTAAGCACAGGAGCCAGGCAACCCAGCTTGGCCAAAACTTAAGTCATATAGATGCATATAATGGTGAATAAAAGGTACATGTGGAGGCTTGACACATGTGCTGGGCATGAAGCCCTTATAATTAAGCTTCTGGTAAAGAAGCCCCCAGGTATAATGAGTGCGGATAGCACATCAATTGCGCGCGAACGATGCGCAAGTAGGCCTTTTAAGGCTTTGATGAATAGGGTTGAGAAGAAAAAGATAGACAAAAGGCAGCTGAAGTAAAAAAAAACTTGGACGGGGGGAAAGGGACGAACTCTTAGTCCGGCGCTAGGCATAGAATCTTTGGAGGCGGGCTGCGTTCCATGGGTTCGGCTCGAGTCAGTTATCCGACGCATTTCGTAGACGGTACGCTCCGCCGGTCAAGACTTTATCGATGATGAAGGGGCCTTCCCATTTGGGCTTGAGCTTGTCCTTTTTCTTGTCCGGCAGGCGTAGAACCAGTTCGCCAACGTTGTAAGTCTTGGCCCGTACTTCTCTGCTTTGGTATCTTCGAGCCTGCTGCTGATAGAATGCGGAACGAGCCTAGGCGACGTCGCGTTCTTCCTCCAATGCGTCCAAGCTGTCCTGCCGATCCAACTCGGCTTCTCTTTCTTCGTACATGCGCACTCGAGGTGAGTCATGAATGATGTCGCAGGGCAAAACTGCTTCTGCGCCGTATACCATAAAAAATGGTGTGAATCCGGTAGTACGATTAGGCGTTGTCCGCAGCCCCCAGAGTACGGAGTCGAGCTCCTCTACCCAGTGCGTGTCAAATTTCGTAAGGGACCGCACTAGTCTGGGTTTGATGCCGCTCATTATTAGACCATTTGCTCGTTCCACTTGACTGTTGGTTTGAGGATGATAGACTGAAGCGTAGTCGAGCTTGATGCCCATATTTTTGCACCATGATTTAACCTCATCGGCCGTGAAGTTCGTGCCATTATCGGTGATGATGCTGTGGGGGACACCATAACGGTGTACTACCCCGGATATAAAGTCTATCACTGGTCTGGACTCTGCCGTTTTAATTGGCTTGGCCTCTATCCATTTGGTGAATTTATCCACCATGACCAATAGGTACCTTTGCTTGTGGGTTCCCCCTTTAAGTGGTCCAACCATGTCAAGCCCCCAGACCGCGAACGGCCAGGTAATGGGTATAGTTTTGAGGGTGGTGGGTGGCATGTGGCTCTGATTAGCAAAGAGCTGACAACTGACGCATCTTTGGACTAAGTCCTGAGCATCTGCCCGGGCCGTCGGCCAATAAAATCCTGTACGGAATGCCTTTCCTACAAGGGCCGGGGCTGCGGCGTGGTGTCCGCCTAGTCCGGCGTGAATTTCAGCCAGAAGGTCTCGCCCTTCCTCTTCGGAGATACACCTTTGAAGGACTCCAGTTGTGCTTTTCTTATAGAGTTCTCCCTCATGGACCTTGTAGGCTTTAGATCGCCGGACTATGCAGCGGGCCTCATTATGGTCTTCGGGGAGTTCCTGCCTAAGCAAGTAGGCTAGGAACGGCTCTGTCCATGGGGCGATTACTGCCATTATGTCGTGAGCTGAGGGTGTTGTTTCATCGGCTGGATCGCCGGTTATGTAAGATTGCTCTGCGGCTGCCTCCGGTTTGTTATTTCCGGACTCCTCTTCCCATAGTACGGATGGCTTGAATAGCCGTTCCAGGAAGATATTTGGAGGGACAGCATCCCGTTTTGCGCCGATGCGTGCCAATACATCAGCCGCTTGGTTATTATCTCTGCCTACGTGGTGGAATTCAAGTCCTTCGAACCAAGCTGACATTTAAGGACAGCGTTGCAATAGGCTGCCATTTTTGGATCCTTGGCGTCAAAGTCTCCATTTACTTGGGATATTGCGAGGCTTGAGTCCCCGCGCACCTCTAGGCGTTGGATGCCCATGGAGATTGCCATCCGGAGGCCATGTAAGAGGGCCTCGTATTCGGCTGCGTTGTTGGAGTCCGTGTACATTATCTGAAGTACGTATTGGACTCTGTCCCTGGTTTGGGACGTTAGTACGATGCCAGCCCCCAATCCGGCCAACATTTTGGAGCCGTCGAAATGCATAATCCAATTGGAGTATGCGCCGTACTCTTTAGGGAGTTCGGCTTCAGTCCACTCAGCGACAAAGTCAGCCAAAACTTGCGGCTTTATAGCTCGCCCGGGTTTGTAAGTTATATCGAATGGTAAGAGCTCAATGGCCCATTTTGCAATCCTGCCCATTGCGTCGCGGTTATTTATAATGTCATTTAGGGGTACTTCGGAGGCCACTGTTATCAAACACTCTTGAAAGTAGTGTCGGAGCTTCCGGGATGCCATGAACACCGCATACGCTATCTTTTGATAGTGCGGGTAACGGGACTTGCAGGGGGTTAAAACAGTGGATACGTAGTACACTGGTTTTTGAAGAGGGAATTTATGCCCTTCTGTCTCTCGTTCTACGACGAGCACCGCACTTACTACTTGATGTGTTACCGTGATGTATAACAACATAGGTTCGCCCAGGTTGGGCGCAGCCAGGACCGGATTCGTTGCCAATATGGCCTTTATTTCTTCGAGTCCGGCAGTGGCAGCATCCGTCCACTCGAAGTGTTCGGTGTGCCTGAGGAGGCGATAGAGGGGCAATGCCTTTTCTCCTAGGCGGGAGATAAAGCGGCTGAGAGCCGCCATGCATCCAGTCAATTTCTGGATCTAATTGAGGTTTTTTGGAATATCCAGCTGTGATAGGGCTCGGATTTTGGCAAGATTTGCTTCAATTCCTCTACCGGATACAATGAAGCCCAAGAGCTTTCCGGCTGGTATGCCGAAAACGCATTTTTCCGGATTTCGCTTGATGTCATATGCTCGGAGGTTGTCGAATGTGACCCTCAAGTCGTCTACTAGAGTTTCGACGTGTTTGGTTTTGACGACTACGTTGTCTACGTATGCCTCTACTGTTTTGCCGATCTGGGTAGCCAGACATGTCTGAATCATGCGTTGATATGTTGCGCCAGCGTTCTTAAGTCCGAAGGGCATCGTGTTGAAGCAGAATGGTCCATATGGAGTAATGAACACCGTTGCGGCTTGATCCGCTTCTGCCATCTTGATTTGATGATAGCCGGAGTATGCGTCCAGGAAGCACAATGAATCGTGCCCTGCAGTGGCATCGATGATTTGGTTGATGCGGGGGAGGGGGAAGGGATCCTTTGGGCAGGCTTTATTTAGGTCTTTGAAATCGACACATAGGCGCCAGGATCTGTCCTTCTTTGGTACCATTACTAGGTTTGCTAGCCATTCCGGATGTTTGATGTCTCTGATGAATCCGGCTTCCAATAGTTTGGCTAGTTCTTCTCCCATTGCCTATCTTTTGGGTTCAGAAAATCGTCGAAGAGCCTGTTTGACTGGCTTGAACCCTTTTAGGATGTTTAGGCTATGCTCTGCCAACCTGCGAGGGATTCCTGGCATATCTGAAGGATGACAGGCGAAAATGTCCCAATTTTCCCGAAGGAATTCTCGCAGCGCGGCGTCTACATCAGGGTTCAAATGTGCCCCGATGGAGGCCGTCTTTGTCGGGTCCATTGGGTGGACCTGGAATTTTATAATTTCGTCCGCTGGTTTAAAGGAGGTGGACTTGGATCTCTTATCGAGTATCACGTCGTCTCTGTGCACCGTAGCGCGCCGCGCGGTGAGTTCCTCTGCCGCTAGGGCTTCGGATAGTGCCTCCAGGGTTAATGCGGCTGTTTTGTTTTCGGCGTGGAGTGCTATGTCCGGATCACTAACGAGAGTGATTATCCCGCCGGGCCCAGGCATTTTGAGCTTCATGTACCCGTAATGGGGTACGGCTTGGAAAATTGTGAACGCCTCTCGTCCTAATATAGCGTGGTATCCGCTGCTGAGCGGGGCCACTTGGAACGTGATTTCTTCGGACCTGTAATTGTCCGGTGAGCCGAACACCACATCGAGTGCGATTTTTCCGGTGCAGCGTGCTTCCTAGCTAGGGATTATTCCTCTAAAGGTTGTGCTGCTTCGCTCAATGCGGCTCCAGTCTATTTCCATTTTTTGAAGAGTTTCCTCGTAAATGAGGTTCAATCCGCTGCCGCCATCCATGAGTATGTTGGTAAGTCGAAAGCCGTCCACTATCGGACTGAGGACCAATGCGGCTGGTGCTCGGGCTGTTCGGAATTTAGGTTCATCGCTGGCATTGAAGGTGATGGCCGCATTGCTCCAAGGATTTGTTGTTGCTACTTGGTAGACTTCGGCAAGGCCGTGGATTGTTCGTTTCTGCATATTGTTTGATGCGAAAGTCTCGAAGACTGTTGATACCGTACCGGTATTGTTGGTGTGGTTTCGCGGGGCTAGAAGCTCCTCGCCACTTTTGGCCACCTGCCATAATATCCAACATGCACGAAGGCTATGTGTTGGGGTGGCGCCCTTGGTACTGTGAATTGTACAGGGTTTGCTGAGCCATCCCTCCAGTACGGTTCCGGTCCCTTTAAGGGGCTTCTATTTTTTGGTTCTTGTACCTAGTGCCTGAGTGTAATGCACCCTTTTGTTGCGGACTGGGGCTATATTCGGGGCCGGATTATCCCAAAACCTATCTTCGGTTTTCCGGAAACTTTCTATGGCACAGTACTTTCGCACTATGGATGCCAAGTCGGCGAAACGTGTGATTTCACGATGGCTGACGGCGTTCAAGATTCCCCTGTTCGTGCAATTGTTGCAAAAGATCGAGATTGCGTTTTCCTCTCGGTAGTCCTTTATCCGGTCCATGACCACGAGGAATCTGGCATAGTAATGATGTACTGTTTCGGCTGGCTCTTGCCGGATTAGAGATAGATCGCATATATCTGGACGGGCGGGCCTAATTGAGTCCGGGGCCCTGCCCATCTCAAGGCTCAAGGGCCGAGAAGTTTCCGAATTCGGAAGCTTGGAAAGTGGAACGTTGTCCAACGAGTCCGGTCCGATGCCTGACTTTATGTTCAGTGCTTGATCGGAATCCGCTCCTCCGCGGGAATCCGGCATGGAGGGTTTGGTAGCCCGGACACGACTAGTTTTCAATATGGGAGAAGGATCGTCGCGATGTTCCTCTACCACCGTGACGTGGTGGGTAACCTGGGGAGAGTTAATCTCTCTCAGACCGGTTTTAAGCCCGATCCGATTGTAGTCTGTAGCGACTCCCAGGGCGGCGATCCGATCCAAGAGTTCGTTTACAGACGAGAGCTCTGCTGGATCTAACTGCTCGGCGAATTCCGAGTTGACGTGAAGATTGCTCTCGATGACACAAGAGGTCATCGTTGAAGCAGTGGCCGGATAGGCGGTCGTAAGAAAACCTCCTAGCCGGATAGTTTGGCCGGCGGCCAAGGCTCCATCGGTGAAGATGCCGTCCTTGAAGACGGGAAGAGGCATCCTTCCTATCGGTGACGGCACAGAGGAACTCTCAATGAAAGCACCAATGTCGGTGTCAAAACCGGCGGATCTCGGGTAGGGGGTCCCGAACTGTGCATCTAGGCGGATGGTAACAGGAGACAAGGGACACGATGTTTTACCCAGGTTCGGGCCCTCTTAATGGAGGTAAAACCCTACGTCCTGCTTGATTGATATTGATATTGTGGATGTTTACAAGAGTGGATCTACCACGAGATCTAGGAGGCTAAACCCTAGAAGCTAGCCTATGGTATGATTGTAATGGTTGTTGTTGTCGTTGTCCTACGGACTAGAGCCATCCGGTTTATATAGACACCGGAGAGGGCTAGGGTTACATAGAGTCGGTTACAATGGTAGGAGATCTACGTATCCGTATCGCCAAGCTTGCCTTCCACGCCAAGGAAAGTCCCATCCGGACACGGGACGAAGTCTTCAATCTTGTATCTTCATAGTCTTGGAGTCCGGTCGATGATGATAGTCCGGCCGATGATAGTTCGGCCGATGATGGTAGTCCGGCTATCCGGACACCCCCTAATCCGGGACTCCCTCAGCCATCCATAGCACTCTGCGTATTTTAGAGTATCCACTTTGACCTGTCTATGAACTGTACAGGCAACCCAGAAGTCCTTTACCGTGGACATGGCTATTCGAATAGATCATATTAACCCTGCAGGGGCGTACTTCTTCACACACGCTCTCGCCACTTACCGCCATGTACACGTCATGTATCTCGGCAACCTTCAAGTGGAAGCCTGATGAGGATGTCGGCCATGACCTGAATAACCAGCAAGTCTCTAACTACTAGGAAAATGCCTATAGATAGAAGTTTACCAGTAGCATTTGTTTGCAACCCAACGCTACTAGTAGTTAGTAGTAGCGCTGGCTACAAACAGCGCTATTGGTATAAGTTAGCAGCAGTGCTTGTTACCTGGGCCCATGCTACTACTAAGTGTAGCACACCACACCCCCTGGCCAAAAAATAGCAGCAGCTCCTGTCCTCCAACCTGCGGTACTGCTAGTATAGTATCTATAGCGCCTGTTTTACTAAGCGCGCTACTGCTAATTTTTCTATGTATAACATTTTACCAGTAGTGTGTGTTTCTGGCCAGCGCTATAAGTAGTGCAACCCTAGCTGTAGATACTTTGCAAGCTGCCATAGCAGTAGGATGTATGGGTGACCCGTGCTACTGCTATGCCCGCCAGCCACCTACCACCTTTCCCCTTCTTCCTCCCCTCTCTTCTTCCCCCTTCCTTTCTCCCCCTTTCCTTGCACCTTGCTTGTTCCTTTCAATGCTCCCCCTCCACCAGCCCTCCATTAGAGCCCTCCCTCCCCCTCTTCTTTGCCCCTCCACCACCCCTCCATTAGAGCCCCCATCCCTCCCCCTCTTCTTTGCCCCTCCACAACCCCTCCATTAGAGCCCCCTCCCTCCCCCTCTTCTTTACCCTCCACCATCCCCCTTTTATTTGTGCCCTCCACCACCACCCCCTCCATTAATGCCCTCCCTCCCCCTCTTCTTTTCCTTCCTCCCACTTCCATTAATGCCTTCCCTCTTCTCTCCCTCTCCTCTCCCACTATCTCCCTAGCTATCTAGCTCTCTCTCTCTCTCCCTAGATAGCTAGCTAGCTAGTTAGATCTATATATCTAGAGCTACTAGGTAATTAAGAAGAAAGGTGCTCGATATCCCACTCGACACATAGATGAGCAAAAAAGGGTGTTTGTGTGGATAGGACCGAAACTATATATATATGGGCGATATGAGAATATATATACCAAATTGTGTGTGTCATAATTTTAGTTGCCTACATTGTGTATTTGATGAAATAATGTGGGTGACATTAGTTGCCTTTGTTTTGCCAAAATGTTGATTCAATTCTGTTTTGGCGAATTTCGGGCATGCAAACTCAATATGTCCTATGTTTAGGGAAGGTCATGCCGAATTTTTGTATGAATTTGATCCACGCATGCATATATACGTGGTTATAATATTTGCTCCGCCCGCAGGTGATCATGAAGGTCAATGGAAGGATGGTGGAAAGATACTGGCAATCCGCTGTGGATGACATGTATGAAAAAAGACTGGGGGATGTTTTATGTTCGTGTCGAAAATGCAAAGGAATAGTTAGGCTCGACCCCTTTGAGGGTGGTAAATTCAAGGCGCACCTGCTCATGCATGGTTTCATGCATGGCCATACTTGGTGGATAAGTGAAGAAGAAGATGATGATGATGAGGAGGAGGAGGAGGAGGACGTTGACGGGGCAGGAAATAACGACATGGGGCCACCAGACGAAGAGATGGCCGATTATGTGCCCGAAGAGGAAGACGGCCTTGGAAATGTCGATGGCGAAGAGGCAGTTCAAGGCGGAGAAGACGCGGACACGCCACCGTATTCGTCGCTACTAAGTTCAGCCATGCGGGACCCACATGTTTGAGACCTGCTTCGTAAGAAGACGACTAGCGACAGAGTTGCTTCTAGATAGGAGGCCAAACTGGCACAACTGGAGGTAGCCTCGATGACTCCTTTGTATGATGGCTGCAATAATCCCGAGGTGACCCGCTTGAGTTTCACACTAGAACTTCTAAAGATGAAGGCAAAAAACAAATGGACAGGTACAAGCTTGGATGAGCTTCTGAAGTACCTAAAGATGGTTCTTCCCACGGGAAGCCTCTGTCCTACTAGTGTCGAGGAGGCAAAGAAAATTGTGTGCCCTCTTGATCTGCCACATATTAGATATCACGCATGCATCAATGATTGCATCATATATCGGAACGAGCACGCGGAAAAAACCATCTGTCCAAAGTGCAATGCTTCACGATATAAAAAGGCCGGAAAGAAAGCTCCACAGAAAGTTGTATGGTACTTTCCGATCACTCCGCGTCTACAACAGTATTTCGTAGATCCTAAGGAAGCAAAGCTTATGCACTGGCACGCGGAGAGGGGGATGACGGAGATGAACCGAAGCTGAGACACCTCGCAGATGCTAGCCAGTGGAGAGCATTAAATGCTAAATTTCATTTTTTCGCAAATGATCCAAGGAACATCGTACTTGGCGCTAGTAGTGATGGCATGACTCCATTTGGTAACCAGAACACCAATCATAGCACATGGCCCGTGTTTGTATGGATGTACAACCTCCCCCTGGTTGTGCATGAAGGAAAAATACATACACATGGCTATGCTTATTCAAGGCCCGAGACAACCGGGAAATGATATAAATCTGTATCATGGGTTACTGAAAGAGGAGTTACAGACCTTATGGACAACGCCGGCCAAGACATGGGATGCAAGCAAAGGAGAGTATTTCTGCATGAGATCCGCACTGATCACGACGGTTGAGGACTATCTTGGTTACGGCTATCTCTCCGGCCAGGTGTGCCACGGATATTGCGGATGCACGAGGTGCATGGATGATACAACTTCTCAGCAGCTATCGAAAGATGGCGGGTCTTCGAAAATCATGTACATGGGGCATCGAAGATGGCTTAAGAAGGATGACCCATGGGGAAAGCGTGGAGATCTATTCAATGGTAAGGCTGAGCATCGAGGTCCTCCATGTAAGCGTAGCAGTGCAGAAATATATGAGTTATTGAAGAACTGGGAAGAGTGCCCCTCGCCGGGAAAGACGAAGAAAAAGGCGCCGGAGGACCTGCTGAAGATATGGAAGACAAGATCTGTTTTCTGGGACTTGGAATACTGGCCCATACTCGACACGCCTCATAGCCTTGATCAAATGCATATCACAAAAAATATCCTTGAGAGTTTGCTTGGAACATTGATGAACATGCCGGAAGCACCAAGGATGGGCCAAAGGCAAGAAAAGACTTGGAATTTTTGAAAATCAGGAAAGATCTTCAAATGCCCGGTAAAAGGTCGTCAGAGGAGACCGAGACGGAGACGGAGACGGAAGATAGGGGCAAAAAAGTAAACAAGAAGTAAGAACAATATTGCCCACCCCCTCTTGCTTCACCTTTGATCTGAAGGAGGTCGATCAATTGTTCAAGTGCCTTGCCGGAATCAAAGTTAGTTCCGGATACTGTGGGAAGATAAGCAGATATCTGGACACTAAGAAAAAAAGGTTCAGTGGGATGAAGTCTCACGACTGTCATGTGATGATGACGCAGTTACTCCCGGTTGCACTTAGAGGGATTATGGACACACATGTGCGTGAGACGCTTACTGGCCTATGCCACTTTTTTGATGCTATCTCTCGAAAGTCGATCAGTGTGAAGCAACTCCATAGGCTACAGGAAGAGATCGTTGTCATACTGAATGAGCTATAGATGTACTTCCCACCCGCGTTCTTTGATGTCATGGTGCATCTATGTGTCCACATCGTGGATGACATCATCGACTTAGGGCCAACATTCCTGCATAGCATGATGCCGTTCGAGAGGATGAATGGGGTAATCAAAGGATTCGTTCGTAACATGTCCCGTCCAGATGGAAGCATAGCCCAATGATATCTGACCAAAGAGTGCATCTCTTTCTATGCGAGTTATCTGACCAAAGACCCTGTTGTTGGTTTGCCCGTCAACAAGCACTATGGAAGGCTCGAAGGCGAAGGTCACACCAACGGTCATAGGATTGTTAATGTGTTACGCTCGGGCTTACAAAACGACCTTGACAGGGCAAACTTAGTAGTGCTACAACACCTAGATGTGCTAGAACATTTCGTGACACTGCACAAAGAGACCATCGCAAAGAAGTACCGTGATCGTGGGGTGCACAGGACGGATGCTGAAGTTATTAGAGAGCACAACTCCACTTTCTTGCGTTCGTTCAAAGAGCGAGTTCTGGCTAATCCCCCGGACGAGGGTTGTCCAAACGGAACACTCATATACGCCTTAGCACATGGCCCCTCGACCAACCTCGTGACTTATCAAGCATACGATATCAACGGATACACGTTCTACACGGAGGAGAAAGATAAAAACAGTGATGACCAAAACTCAGGGGTGACAATGGAAGCCATGACCGGGAATGCAATTGAAAGATATTCCGGAAGGGTCGAAGAGATATGGGAGCATAACTACTCTGGATTGCATAACGCGACGATGTTCCGTGTCAGATGGGCTAAAAATGTACACAGAGAAAACCGACATTTCACTACCATGTGTATACCTGACTCCGATGATAGTGGTACCGTCAACGCCATCGCCAAAAATGAGCCATGGGTACACGCTAGACACGTGACACAATGTTTCTTCATAACTGATCCGATCAATCCCAGCCGTGTTGTCGTGAGGAGAAGCAAAAGGAGCATCGCCGGAATGGATGGAGTCGCCAACGAGGAAGACTATGACCAGTACGGTGATCCGATGAGGGAAGATGATGCTAATGACGATGAAACATATGTCAAAAGAAGAATGAAGACTACATTACCTACGAAAGATCGTAATCCCTGGAGAAGGAAAAGTCACGACCATGGGCTCAATTATTCGACAACGAACAAAAGAGGGAAGAAGATCAGTCTGAAGCGTCGTTGTCGCCCAAGCTGACAAACTAATCCCAAAGTTTGTGTGTGTTTAGCTATTTTGTATACTGCCGATAGCGGTCAAATGATGTAAGATATATATTATACTAATTATTATCCGGAGGGTAACAGTGGTATTGCTCAAATGGCAGACCAAATTAAACCCCTGAGTTTGTGGAATATGGAAAAGAATAAGAAAAATAAAAAGAAAAATAAAAATAAAAAGGAAAAAGGAAAAGAATAATAAAACTAAAAAGAGAAATAAAAATAAAATAAAAAAGAAGGAAGTTTGTGGAATATGAAAAAGAAAAAGAAAAATAAAAAAATGAAAAGAAAAAGTTAGCAGTAGCGCGTTTTTGCTAGGACAGCGCTATGGCTATGAAAAAGAAAAAGAAAAAAAGAAAAATAAAAATATAAAAAGAAAAAGTTAGCAGTAGCGCGTTTTTGGTAGAGCAGCGCTATAGCTAAGTTGCGTATACAGAGCCACTTCACCCATCTCTTTCCTCTGTCTTACTCTCGCTCGATCCGATCGATCCCCTTTCTCTATGCCGCCCCTCCCCCGCCACCGACACCGCACCAGACTCGAACACCGCGCCCGCCCACGCCGCCGTTGACGCGCGACGCCCCGACACTCCCTCCCCCCTTGCCGCCCCGTCCCCATAGGTCCACCCACCGGCCCGACCCCTCCCCCCGTGCCGCCCCTCTCCCCCGAGTTCTCCCCTCCACCGGCCGGCGCCCCTCCCCCGATCACGCCCTCCACCGGTCGGCGCCTCTCTCTCTCTCTCTCTCTTACCGGTCGTACGTGTTCTCTGCAGCAGGTTTGGCTCCTCCGGAAGCAAGGTGCTCGGCAAGGAGGAGAAGGACGCTGGTCACAAGGTGCTTGGCTCCTCTGGCAGCAAGGTGCATCCCTCTCCCGCCCACCGCTACCTCAAAATCTGGATGCCATCATCATCAATATTGCATCTTCTGTACATATTGCATCTTCTACACTTGCTTCATTTTGCTTCATTTTGCTTCATTACACTTGCTATGTTCCCCTTAGTTAAGAAATGCTACTGTTAAGTCCTCTTAAGGAATGCTCATTAAGCCACAAAGGAAGTACATTAGTGTTATATTTGTAGATTTGTACAGTTCAAGTGACTCTGACTCCTTAGTCTAGGTTTGATTATGACTTGAAGTTTACTTGCATTGTCCATGACAGTGACATAACTAGTGGCTGTGTGGTACCTAGATTGGCCAAAGACAAGTGTGGATGATCATGCTGCTTTGATTATGACTGCTCTGTTGCTACCATGACAGCGATAAATTTGGTTGTTGATTCATTTCCCGATTGCGAGTACCTATGTTTCGCCGGAAATGTTGATTCATTTCCATTCCGGCAAATTTCAAGCGCTCTATATGTACACTTTCTAGCAAAGGTCATGCCGAATTTTTTTGTGAATTTCGGCATGACTTGTGCTAGAAAGTTGGAAATATCGAGTGCTTGAGTTTGTCGCGACGGGAATGAAACGACATTTCTGGCAAAACAAAGGTCTCTTTTTTTGTCATTATTCACTTTATAATATAAAGCTTGATAATTAAACGACTACGACATTGAACCCTAGGAAACATGACCGACACCGATGAGGCCGGAGGTTATCACTCCCAATTAGGTCGAGCATACGCTTACCTCGACTTTTTGGTGGATTAGGAGAGACAGGAAGCTGGGTGTCCGACGGATGACGATGGTGGTGGCGCCGGCGCCGACACTGATGCCACCAACGACACCGGCACTGAGACTGGCGCTGATGATGTTCCTAACTATAGCACGGAAGGTGGGACCTCCCAAGCCAGTGAGGGAAAGAAGGAAAAGAGGACACGACGCCGAAATGAGCTCGGCACCGGAAGACTGGTGGTCACGGTGGTGCACCCTAGCGAGTTCGAGCCAATAGAGCCGCGAGAAGTGGCAGCGTGTTACGGCAACCAACTAGCATGCATCCTACGGGATACCGCTAACATCAACACCACAAAAATACGTAAAAATGATCAGTTGGAGAAGCTGCTTCTAACTAGGTTGCACGCAAGATTCCTGTTCCCCGGTCGTAATGACGAAGTCGACCCATGGGATGATCATGCCATGAAAAAAATCAACAACAAAGCCCTAGGGAAGTTCAGCAACGCATTGAGCGCTTGGAAAACTAGGGTGAAAAAGGAGATTCAAGTAGACCATGAAACCTATGCCGAGGTTGCTGCAGACAATCCGAAAATTACGATAGAGGACTTTGAAAAGTTCAAGGAGACTTGCAATGAAGAGCTGCCAAGGCTAGGTCGGAGAGAGGCAAGTAGCTGCAGGCAAAGAACATGGGGAACCACTGCCTTGGAAGTCGTGGTTACACGGGAAAGAGGCCCGTGTGGGCTAAGGAGGACGCAGAACATGAACGTCAGGGGATCCCAGACCCATTGGTTGAGTTCACCGACCAGCAGGAGCATGACTTCATCAGGGCCCGATTCTCGTGGGACCCCAAGTAAAAGATTTTTTCACCGACGGTCCGACTAGGAAATTCATGAGAATACTGGTAATTATCCTTTTACCACCTTACATATTAGGTTCTGATCAACGAAGTCTACTACATTCTAGTCGCATTCATAAATAATTCACGGTCCATTTTGCAGAGAGAGCAACACAAGCTTGCGGCGGCTGAGAGCGACTCGTCGACTCAGTCAACTCAGTCGCGGCAAAGTACAAGTGGGACACTCCTTTCAACCGGGCCATGAACATAATGATGGGACACCCGCCCGGCCAGCGGCCGCAATATGGACGTGTGCATGGCACCGGGGATGGGTCCACTTGGAAGTACTATTATAGCGAGGACCCCGAGGCCAAAAGACAGAGAAAGAAGTTCAGTCAAGTGACTATCAACGAGAAGGTGGCGCGGGCGATGGAGAAAGCAAAAGCTGAGACCAAAGCTGAGATAAACGCTGCCTGTAGATCTGATTTCGTGGATGCCTTTACAACCTTTATTCCAACAGTGGTCACATGGGTGCAACAAAATCCAAATGCGCCACCAAGTGAATTTCCCATGCCCAGCTTCACTGGGAGCCACTCAATGAACATCGCACCCATACCCGTACCTAGTATGGAAACCGCACCCGCACCTCCTCCAGCACCTGCTCCTGCGCCCAGCTCTCACAGCAGCCCTAGCTCCATCTCTGGCTTGAATGTCGGGCCGTCGACATTGGCTGAGCTCGACGCCCTCATAGTAAATACGTGTCGTCGCACCTTCATCAACTCAACTAATTAGTTAATCTTCAGTTGCCATTCTTTTTGGATCTCTGACACCTCACCTATATGTCTTTGTAGGCTGACTCCACTCTGTGCACCCTCCTTTACAACATGAAGGGCGGGTTAGTTGATGTGGGGAAGGGAACTATAGTGAAGCCTAAGGATCGATTGTTTCACCGCCGGCAGATGCCTGATAACTCCTTAAGGGTCTTTGTGGCGAGTGTGAAAGCGGGCTACGAGGGTCTCCCTCGTTCGATACAAACTATTGGAGAGGATGACGAGACCCCCACGTAGCTTGGCCAATGCAAAAATTGGTCGATCCTATGGCTGAAAAATCTTCTTCGTGTCGAGGTGGCCGGGAGCACACCAACGGGACCTCATGAAGGTATGACCACAACACCACCTACACAAGTACAACCATCGTCTGTGCTGCTTGCTGAGATCGAGAGACATGAGGAAGGAGGGCGAACCGTTCCGCCGGCAGATGATGCCATCTACCCCATGGAAGAGGATAGGGATCATGACATGGAGGATTCCGATGATGACCCTAACCAGTATTTCAATACTGCCTTTGACAACGAAGTAATAATGAGTCAACCATATGAATATGAGATGCATGTACCAGAGCCGGAACATCCTCGGGAGTGCAAGAAGTCTTTGTTCATGCAATCCTCGCAGGACACGCCTCCAGATGCCGGCTCCACCCAAGCTCAACTACTTAGCCAGAGTCGTCCAATGTTGAGCCAGGCAACACTAGGGGCGGTGCTCAGGGAGGGTCTGACAGACCCACCAGCACCTCAGCCCACCAAGAAGAAGCAGAGGAAGAGACTGGCGGCAAGAAAATCCAATAAAGCTGGCAATGTTGGTTCTAGCAGCCAGTAGCCTTCGACCAAGGTTGACCATGTACCGATGAAACATGTGCCATTAATCCATGTCGCGGGAGAGCCAATGGTACCGGTGAATGCACTAGCTGCCATAGAAGGGGATCTCAGGAGACTCCCTGACCATGTGCTTTCAACAGAGAGAAGCCTCCTCATCAGATGATCTAGGATACCCACTTTATATGGTTCATGTGCCGAGTAGTTGCAAGATGTATGTCCACACATGCCCCGCGGACCTCTTCTTCCTGAGGTTTGATTACATCTTCCAGATGTTTCAAATGAGGACACTCGATTTTACGTTCATCCACCCGTATGCGCTGCACTTGAACTACATCGTCAGGAGAGAGCAAGTCACCGGTCTTGCGGTCGCGGACCCATACTACATGCATGAGGGCTTCTTGTAAGTCAATGACGCCAACCGTCAATATGCGAGTCAGTACATCGAAGAATTCTTGGTCAGCAATAATGACAAATAAACGATTCTCCTACCTTATCATCCGAGGTAAGTCATCCGCGGATAGCACTATAACACATACATCCTTTCGTGCATTTCAATAGTTACTTTGCACGCATGGAGGCTAAACTTGATCGTCTATTTTGCGTTGCAGGGGGTGTCGTGCCGTTCTCATTGATCTTTACCTGCGTTACTCCCGCGCTCTATATTTGGACCCGTCGAAGAACATACAGAAGAAAGATTACACACACATAAAGTATGTTCTGGACAGAGCTATGCTGGGCTTCATCATGCGGGGTGGCTACATCCAACACAAAAAAACAAATAAGGCCGGGCTTTGTTTCACCCACAAGACTGACTTCTGTTGCATCCAGTAATCGACAAGAAGTGAGAATGATGGATTCTACGTCATCCATCTAATGATGGAGTACAGAAGGGATGTGCAATCACTTTGCATGAAATCTTCATCCGATACCCATATCTAGAGATGGGCCGAAGCCTTTGGAGCCATGCCGGATAAACGACTTTGAAATGATTTCAACCGGATCCAACAGGAAATTGCGTCCATCATCATCAAAGATGTCCTCGAAGAGAATGGGATGTTCTACGCCGGCCCAATATCACGACCTGACATCCGAACCCGCATTGCCCTACAGCGTCAGGACATGACGCCTTTCACTAAGCTTGGGTCTGTCCTCCCGGATATGGAGATGGGAAGAGTGCACTGCTTAAAAACAATGTTTCTGTTTAGTTACTTGTTAGTTTCTGTATGACGAAACTTTGAATCTCCCAGTACGACGTAACTATTAGATATATGGTGCCGCGCTCTAGTTAATTACTTTCGGTATCATAAAATTTGTTAACTATGTTTACTATGTATGTTGCTTCTATTTCATAACTGTTTTGTTGAATTCGCTTCATGGTATATATATGTGCATCTCTGACAGGTATATAGATCAACGATGGCGAGGAAGTGGTATGCCGTGTATGTAGGGCATGTTCCGGGTGTGTATGATGAGTGGCCAGAGTGTCAGGCCCAAGTCTCTGGCTTCTCCGACGGAAGCCAGAAAGGGTTTGATAGCAGAGCGGAAGCCGAAGCTAGTTACTTGAGAATAATTCATAGCAAACCAGGGGATTCAGAACCAGCGCCACAAAAACTACTACATAATACCGCTTTTGATCATCGTGATTGCTCTTATCCTGTATGTCTTAGTTTAGGTAGATGATGGAACATGTGTCTATGGTGACAATGTAAGATACATGTCATCATTATAACTTGTATCGCTATTTCGAGATGATGATGAGATCGACATCATTTGTGTTGAGACTATGTTGATATGATGAGACTATGTTGTACCACTTCGATGATGATGATGAGACATTCCTTTTTCATATAGTTCCAGTGTATGTGTATGTTGTAACTGTATAAAACATGTAAAAATACGAATACAACAACATAAAAAAAAGAAAATACTAGAAGTAGCATGGGGTATTGGAGTAGTAGTAGCGCTGGTTACGAGTAGCGTTTGTTTGTTGGGCCACGCTACTAACATTAGCAGTAGCGATGGGCAGAGGCGCGCTACTGCTAGATACAGATAGCAGTAGTGCTGGTTCAAACAAGCACTA
The DNA here is from genome assembly GCF_018294505.1 of Triticum aestivum. Lineage (NCBI taxonomy): Eukaryota > Viridiplantae > Streptophyta > Magnoliopsida > Poales > Poaceae > Triticum > Triticum aestivum. The sequence continues at coordinate 403,238,459 of NC_057813.1, read as the reverse complement.
CTTCTAAAAATAGATGTAGCATCGTAGAAGTAGCGCGCCTACCCGTGCTACTAATAGCCAAATAACCAGCGCTATCGATAAGGGTTTTCCTAGAAGTGCTAGTCCAGGTTTATCGCCTATTCGGGTTCCATCCGCAAGGAGATCCGTGCGGGGTGTCGCTGACGGCCCTAAGCGATGTGTACAGGGTTCCAATCCCACCAAATGGGCGGCGCTTGGCATACCCGGCCATGGTGCCTAGTCTGACCCAAGCCCACCTGTATCGGGTGCCACTTGGTAGACTACTAACACTACCTACAAACACCAGAAACTAGTTGCAACTCCCGGACAGAGATCAAAGTGACTAATAAGTCGAGAGGGGCACTTAAGCATTCCAATGTGTGGTAGTAGCTGTTCATGGATCACAAACACAGAACTCAGTTCCTGAGGATGGCTTCAATGATACAACCCACCATGTACTCCTACATGGCCTTTCACCGCTATCTTTACCAAATCGTGTTCACACACTTAGCGCACACACAGTAGGACATGTTCACAACATTCCAATTCATTCCTGATGAATCAGACCTGACTCAACTCTAAGAAGTAGCAAGCATGACAAACAAGCATGAATGAGTAGGCACATCAGGGCTCAAACAACTCCTACTCATGCTAGTGGGTTTCATCTATTTACTGTGGCAATGACAGGTCATGCAAAGGAAAGGGGTTCAACTACCGCAGCAAGTAACAGATATGTCGTTGTTGTCCTAATGCAGTAAAAGAGAGCAGGAACGAGAGAGTGGGATTGTATCGGAATGAACAAGGGGGTGTTGCTTGCCTGCTACTTCTGAATATATTATAGCTCTTCATTGGTGTCATCGATCTCATCGTCGGAACCAGGTCTACTGAGAGGGAACAATTACCGGCAACAGAGAGGAAATAGAATCAATGCATTGCAACACTATTATGCATGATCATGACATGGCAACAAGTTGATGTTTTGAGTTAATGCAACTAGCAACAAAGTTAAATGAAGTTGGTTTGAACCCTAAGTTCGAATCCAAACTCCATATGTGAAATTCAAATGCCATTTATTTGATTTGTCCTAAACAGCAGCCATAAGTTGTTCTAACATGCATGAAAATGGTACAGATGGATAGACTGGATTTTTCTGATCATTTTTCATATATAAATTATTTCATTTGGAGTTATGGTTGAATTTCTATGATTTTTAGAAGTTTATGACATTTTCTGGAATTTCCTGAATAAGATTAAATCCAGAAAATACTTTATTGCGTCAGCATTGTGTCACTGTGACGTCAGCAGTCAACGGAGATGGTCCAGGTCAACCCTGACCTATGGGTCCCGTCTGTCAGTGACTAACCTAACTAATCTAATTTAGTTAGCGTTAAACTAACACTAACTAACCTAGTTTAGTTAGTGGTCTGGGGCCCACACGTCAGTGATCCAGAGGGGGTCAAACTATGGTCAACCCCGGGTCAAACTCATCGGAGTTGACCCGCGGCTCTACGCCGGCGAGGCCAGGGATGGTGGAGGCACTCGGGTTTGCATCTCCGGTGACCAAAAGGGCGGCCGAAGGTATCTACGCGGAGCTGGGACTCGTCCGTATCCATCTGTGCAACCGCCAGGGGCTGAGTCAGCCCGAGCGTGCCGGAGGCAAGCTCGCGGCGGTGGCCGAAGCTACGGGTTCGAGAGGGGTGAGGCCACAGAGGACGGGAGGGATGGCTAAGGGGCTCACCGAGCTCGTGAAGATGCTAGGAGCACGATGCCGTGCTCGGTTTCGAGCCTCAGTGGCTGCAGTGATGGCAGCGACATCGCTGACAGCGTGGAGTTCTCGGCCAAGACGGGGCTATGGCCTAGAGGTCGAAAGCGACTAGGGGAGAAGGGGGACACGACTCGGGGGCTCACCGTGAGTCAGTTTGGAGGGTCAGTGGGCTCGAGGGCGATCGGAGTGCAGCGAACCGAGCGACGGCGGCCGACGGGTCCGAGGTAGGAGATGAGCTCGAAGGCGTCTCCGCAGGGCGTTGGGTATCATGGGACTCAGTGTAGAGGTGCGCTGCAGCGAGGCGGAGCTCGTGCACTAGCTAGCTGGGCGTGGGGAGGTCGGTGTCCGCGGTGGTGCTCATCGGCGGTGACGGCTGCGCTCGGTGGCTGCACGCAAGTGAAACAGAGGAGGGGAGGGAGAGCAGTGAGTGAGGGAGAGGAGAGAGGGGTCCATAGTGGCAGCGAGGGAAGGATCGGGGCTCCCAGGTGGAAGCAGGAGGTGGTCGAAACCGCACGCGCACGCGCCATGCCTCTCCTCTGCCTACTTTTTTTTAGGTGAACTAGGGATTTTATTGATCAACCAAAGTTGCAGGAATACAAATAATGTCTGGTAGGTTCCCTAGCCACATATGGCGCCCAACAGGGAGAGACGAGGCTGCCTTTGCCAAGGCATGAGCCTCATAGTTTGCCTCTCTCCTTTCAAAACGAAAACCAAGTCTAGTAAAGTTCATAGCTCTATCTTTGATCTCCTTAATTACAAAAGCATAAGATGATGAGGCCAAAGCTCCATTGACGTCCGTAACATTCTGCATGCAGTCCAAGGCTATTATCGCATGTGTTACTAGTAGATCTTGAGCCAAGGCAAGCGCCTCATTGCATGCTTGAGCTTCCAAGCTTGGGGCATGAACTAGCCCATCGAAAACCACCGCTGATGCTCCCAAGTAGTTGCCCTCCTTGTCCCCACAAACCGCAGCAGCAGCACCAGATCCTCCCTGTCATGAGATAGCACCATCTACATTTATCTTCACCGCTTCTTCTCCTGGTAGGATACACTTACGGGACTTTGGCAAAATTGCTTTGTGATAAACACCCTGGCAAGATCATGTTGGTTTAAAGTGTCAAAAAGCCAGAACAACCACAGCCTTGCATCTTCGCTCCTGTTGGATATCACATGCTCCAAAATCTCCTCATCTCCCAGCGCCCACACACACCTCTCCATCCAACATTCAAACAAAGAATGTCTCCAGGAATCCACCGCCTCGTTGCACAATCCACAAGCTGGGGTTGTAGCCATACTACGTTTGCTACGAAGGACACCAGTAGGTAATGACATCTGTTCTAGTATCCACACAAAAACTCATTTCTTAGACGGCACTTTCACCTTCCATAAATAAGTCCATGACTTGCATTCAGCTTCAACATTCGAATGACCACTTCTCTGCTCCAACCAATCCTCACGCTGATGTTTGATCCCATTGATCATCTTATATGCCGATCATACAGTAAAAACCCCTCGCCTGTCGTAGCGCCAAGCCCAAAAATCTTGTTGCACTCAGGAGCTTAAGGGTATATTCATAATGATGTCCACATCCGGCATGACAAAATACTCGATCAATGCTTGTTTGTTCCATGTGCGAGTAGTTGCATCAATCAACTCTAAGACATACTGTGGCGGTTCAGTGGAGATTGAGCATATAGGTCTGAGCTCATAATCACGGGGAAGCCAGTTGTTATCCCAAATATGTGTGTCCATGCCCGACCCTATCCTTCTGATTAGCCCCTGCACAAGTATCTCCTTGCCCTCCATCAACGAGTGCCAGACTTGGGAGGGATGAGCACCGAGTGTAGCCTCAATTACACTGCTATCCGGATAGTAACGAGCTCGAAGAACTCGTGCACTTAATGACTCAGGCTCTTGCAAAAGTCTCCGAACTTGACGGGCTAGTAGAGCTAGGTTAAAAAGCTCGATATCCCGAAATCCTATTCCCCCCATGTTTTTCGGTTTGCACATGGTCTTCCAAGACACCCAAGCTGGCTTTCTCTGGCCCCTTTTACTTTCCCACCAAAACTTCTGGAGTAGGCTGTTTAAGTGTTCGATTAGGCCTTGGGGCAGCTTAAAACATGACATTGAGTACGTCGGGATCGATTGTGCCACTGATTTTATAAGCACTTCTTTGCCCTTGGCTGCAAGGCATTTCTCCATCCATCCTTGGATATGTTTCCATATTCTATCCTTCAAATACTTGAAAGTTCCTTCCTTATTTCTCCCTACATCTGTCGGTAGCCCCAAATACTTTTCTGATAATGATTCATTGTGAACATCCAGAACACCTTTTATCTCCTCACGTGTGGCCTCAGGCACATCCTTACTGAAAAAGATTGATGATTTACCGGTGTTAATGCGTTGTCCCGAAGCCTCACAATATCTTCAGAGCACCCCGTTAACTTGTGCCGCACTCTCCGGAGTAGCTTCAAAGAACAACAAACTATCGTCTGCAAAAAGCAAATGGTTGATCGCTGGGGCAGAATTTGCAACTGACAACCCTCGGATCCCAAAACCTTCTCCTCTGCCTACTGGCTCAAGGAAGAAGACGGGCATGCCCCTGTGGGCTGGCCAATAGTGCTGGGCCGTCCAGGTGGGCTTCGGTGAGCGCCAGGTAAGTTTCCAGGTAAGTGCTTTCCTTTTTATTTATTTCAGTTTTCTACTTTTGCAATTTGTTTTTGATTTAGTAAAAACACCAAATCATTTCTATAAATCCTGAAATTAATTATGGGCATTAACTGAATTATCTCAGAAGCCCTTAGCTATTTTCAGAATTGTTGGAGCATTTAATAATATTTATAGCAATTAAATGCCCCAATTCAAATATTTTATGACTTAAATTCAGTGCCCAAGTTGTTCCTTAAAAATGTTCATTATTTTTGGTATGGATCAAAACCATTGCCAAAAATATCAAACATGAAAGAAGAGCATTTTGGGTTCTTGAATGCAATTTATTTAAGTTGGACCTATTTGGATTTCAAAGTGCTAGGGTTTGGTCACCCCCAATTCAACTTTCAAAGAAATTTAGTCATGAAGCATGGATGACTATGCAACTAGCTACAAGTAATGCTAGGGCTGTGACATGTATATATTATAATGATTATAATAAAGTTGGCATCCCTGATAAAGCAGGGCCTTTGTCGTTTCATCTCCCAAAATAATGATTCTTTTTTCATCATAATTTCAATGGTCACTTGTGGGCTTCCTGCTCGTATTCGAAGCATAGTTGTGAATACCCCTCTTGATCGATGCAATGCCAAACCTTATGGCCACTTGGGGGCTTCCTGCTTGTATTTGAAGCATAGCTGTGAATATCCCTATTGATCAGTGCAATGCCAAACCTTATGGTCACTTGGGGGCTTCCTACTCATATTTAAAGCATAGTTGTGAATATCCCTCTTGATCGGCACAATGCCAAAACTTATGGTCACTTGGGGGCTTCCTGCTAGTATTCGAAGCATAGCTGTGAATATCCCTCTTGATCGGCTCAATGCCACAAACCACTTGGGGGCTTCCTACTCATATTCTAAGCATAGCTGAAATAACCCTTTTGGTCCGGCTCATACACCGTGAGCACAAACCACTTGGGGCCTTCCTGCTCATATTTGAAGCATAGCTGAAATCACCCTTTTGGTCTGACTCGTACGACGTGACCACAAACCACTTGGGGGCTTCCTACTCGTATTTGAAGCATAGCTGAAATAACCCTTTTTGGTCTGGCTCATACGCCATGATCACAAACCACTTGGGATCTTCCTACTCATATTCAAAGCATAGCTGGAATAACCCTTTTGGTCTGGCTCATACACCATGATTACAAAGCACGTGGGGGCTTCATGTTCAAACATAGGTGTATTCACCAAAGAGAACATAGCATTACTACCCTTGTGAGCTGGCTTCGAACGTTAAGTTGCTAGTGTACAATAATTTTATGTGCTTAGAGCACTGTGCTCTAAGCTTTGGGATATTACCCTTGCTGCATAAGGCTTGATAAGCCGGCGGTATAAATCAATTGAACAGGGCATTGCTCTTACTCTTTGGGTTGTAACCCTTACTACATTGGTATCACAAGCCGGCAGTATGATTCAATATCACAGGTATGATATTTTTTATTATTATACATGATTATGTTTAAACCGGTCCTGGTCATGCACTATTTTAGTCACCAATGGTTTTTTATGGGGTATTATGACCCGCCCTGCGGTAAATCGCCAGGGCTCTTATGATTTACTTGTGTGCAGGATAAGACTAAAATCTCATCTGCATAAATCAACGTCATCATAAGGATATAATGATAGGTTCCAAGTGGCGGATCAAATAGTGTTGAGCAAAATACAAATGTGCACGATGGCACGACAGAGCCAAGTTTTACTAGCCTATTACACGACTCAATGTGCCAAAATGATTAAGTGTTTTCAAAGGATCAAATATATGAAACGCCCAACGGATCAATCTTCTTGGCCCTGGCGGTTTGAAGATTCTAGATCATCCTTGCCCAGTTCTTCGTCCTCCTCTACTTCCTAGAAGTTCGATGATGACCAATCAATGCCAGACAAGGCTTGGAATTTAGCTTCATCATCTATAAGCTCAGACGGGTCAACTTCAGGAGCAAAAGTGTGCTTATGGATTGGGACAATTAGATCCATCACTTTATATGCCGGTGTAGGCAGCTTCTGATTTCCAATGTAAATAAGCTGGTTGGTATCTTGAAAGATTCATTTCATTTGCAATCAGGCTGGCCAGGGGACGTATCTCCTTCACGCAGGCAGCAAAGTCTTTCTTCTCAAAAGGAGTGCCATCTTCTTTTAAGGTTGGATACCCGGTAGGTATGTCGGCCGGGTCTAGCTCTGGTAGCCATGGCTTGGCCCGGCTTAGAGCTGTCACATCACCGACTCTTGTAGATGATCGCTTCATCTCCTTGATCCTCTCAGGCGGAACAGAAATCTTCCTCAATACATCGCTCAAGAGAGTAGGTGCTTGATTAGCCGAAGAAATTGTGGCCAGTGCGCGCTTTGTATATAGCTATTCAACAAGTGTATAAATAGCCTTCAGCTTCACCAGCATCTCTTGACTAAGATTGGTGCTCCTGGGACCTGAATAATAATTATGGAAGGGTTAGAGGCGGTTTATACCATCAAGGAAGAGATTCACATATTATACTAGTAAGGCGACTAACCAAAGATAGCAGAAACCATCTAGGATACATGGTGTTTTAAACTGATAAGCTCAGTGGTCACCTCTTGAAGAGCCGCCTCAGCCTTTTCAGCCCGCTGTATCAAGGCAGATTTTTCTTCAGCCCAGTCGATTCTTTCAACCTCAAAACTAGTCTTCAGCTTTTCTGTTTTAGCTATGCTAAACTAGAATTTTGAGTCCGCCTTGCGGGTCTCAGATTCTTTGTGCTCCAGCCGGGTTTTCACGTCAGTCAGTTGCGATTGAAGCTGAGCAGTGGTGTCTTGTACATACACCGTTTCAAAATCATGTTCTATTTGGGTTATTGAAAAGAAGTCCCAAGCATTTTGTAAGAAACAACACTTGGCACTTGGGGGCTAATGCCTGCCGAAAAATTATTCATACAAACGGCTTATGTGACTAAGTGCCAAGCACTTTGCAAGCAAGAGTACTTCGCACTTGGGGGCTAATGCATATTGCTCGCATCTTATGATGACCCGGTTGTGCTGTGAACAAACATAGCCGGCTCAAGGGGGCTACACAAGTAAGCTTTGATTCATAAACAACAATGGACATGACTGGTTCATTCATGCTGATCAAACCGGCCCTTGGGGGCTATGGATGCAGTGTTAATCATTAAAGATTTGTTTTAACTCAGATGGTGTATGCTGAATTTTGAAGGATTCTATCAAGTCTACAACATGTTCAATTCTATCATATACAATAGACTTGGGGGCTGACATGATATGCACAACTCATTAAAGAACGAGTTCATACCTCAAATTTTTTATGCATCTGCTTCACCATGTCAACTTCAAGATCGCGGCTGGTGTGCACTTGATTGAGATAACCAGAGTATACTTCACCAATACTCAGTTGAGAGTAGTTGGCAATGTCAAATCTCACTTTCCGCCTCTCAAGAACCGGTTCTTCTGGTTGAGGGACGGAGGTTTCAGGCGCTAGAATTTGTTGCTCCGGTTCATTGACTTTGGGTTCTTCAGCTAGCTTGCTCACCCTTGCCTTCTTGCTAGGCTTGGCCTTTCCACTACATGGGTCATGAGAGGTCAGTATAAATATAAAGGAGCATAAGGAGCAAATAATAAGTAATTTTTATTACCCAGGAGCAGTTTTGAAAGCTGGCAGCTGGGACTGTGATGAGTCGCCGGAAGAGGGGTGAGAGGTCTCCTGATAATTTGAATCGGAAGAATTAAGTGGTCGGCGGATGAGACCCGCCAGAGGATAAAAAGAGTTTAAATCGGGGATGACCTCATTTCGACGTTTCCTTGGAGTGTTTGGTAAGCCGGAAGATAATTCTTCACCTCCGCTGGTCCGAGTCTGTCGCCGGCTCTCGTGCTATTGTTGTTTCAAAAGAAAGTGAGGATCCAGATGATCTAAGGGGTTTGAAAAGCTTACTTTCTGGATTACTCTTCGAATTTTCGGTCTTGGCAAAGGCTCGGAGTCAGAGGAAATGATAGTTACCTCTTCATCGCTAGCTTGACTGGCCCCCATATCATCCTAATGATAATAAATGTCAATAAGATAGTTGAAAAAGGATCCAAGAGAATCAAGAGCTACCTCTGACTCAGAGCTGTCGTTCAGTTCAAACAACTCGGAAGTACTGGATTTCTTCTTATTCTTCTTGGCGGTCTTCTTGGCGGCTTTCTAGGTAGCTCTGGCCTTTTTCGCAGCTTCGTGGTCATATTTCTTTTTCCAAAAATCATCTTCAGCCTGTGAAAGTCATCGAAGTTGTGTTAATAGAAAATTGGAGTGCTGAAGGCAAAAGTAAGTAATTTAAAGACTCACATCTGGTGGCAGGTTAAGTGTGCAGAAAGGGTTTAGACCCACTTTGCTGCAGTCTGCTGGATATTCATTCAGAAGAGACTTTGTCATTTCATTGATGGCATCATCAGTTAAACGCACGGAGATGTGGCTCAGTGGATCCACGAAGGGTATGATCTGCCAAGCAACCCAGCATCGAACCAAGTCAATGTCAGTTAAACCGTTTCCTAGCAGAGCCTTGAACTTTGCAATAGTGGGGGCTAGCTTTTTACGTTCAATAGCGGTAAGCTTATCAGGAAGATGATGTTTTGAGTCAAGACGTTGGGAACGGTAGCCTGGCAGTGGGTTCTTATCAACCGGAGAGGTATCTTTGCAGTAAAACCATGTCTGGTTCCAATCTTTGGGGTGACTCGGCAAGCGAGCATAAGGGAAGATAGCATCTCTTCTTTGTTGAATTGGGATTCCGCCAAGTTCCAAGCTAGGTCCATTGCTAAACTCGTTTTGGCGGTTCAAATAAAAGTATTCCCTAAACAGTTCAACACTGGGCTCCTCTTGAAGGTATACTTCACAGAAAACTTGAAAGTTGTAGATGTTTGACACAGAATTGGGTCCGAAGTCTTGAGGATGAAGATCAAAGAAGTGCAGAACATCTTGGAAAAGTTAGAGCCGGGCGGTGAGAAGCCCCGATTCATGTGGTCAGTAAAAACAATGACTTCACTATCCTTTGGCCGAGGTCTTTGTTCTTCTGGATTGGGCACACAATAATGCATGATAGTTTTTTCTGGTAAATAGCTGGTTTTCACAAAGTCTTTGAGCATGTCCTCAGTGACAATGGAGGGAACCCAGTTACATGAAGTGGCTGTCTTCGGCGGCATTGTGAAGAAGGAAGCCTAAAAGAAAGAACATTTTTTCCGGTTTAAGTTGATTCATTAAGCCGGAGGAAAAGCATTACAGTACATATTCAGAATGGCGGCTTACAAGGGGCCTAATGATATATGAGTAGCTACAACTATTGATGTAAGCTGCCATGACCAGATTGATTTCTATCAAGAGTGAAATATGCTATGTGTTGAATCTAGCAACAACTGGTGATGTAAGCCACCATGACCAGGTTGATATTTATTAAGAGTGAAATCTGCTAAGTGTTGAAAAAACAGGTTTTAACAGATTGGAGCAGGTGATTTGGATCGAGCGTTGTGTGAAAAAAGAAAATAACTTCTAAACCTAAAGAGGCAGGAGAGGAGTTCGTGTGCTCTGATGAGATCTTCTATGAAGGAAAAAGTGTGTTGATATTAAGAGCAAAGGTTAAACTGCTACCGCACGAGTTCTATACCATATTCAGATCAGAAGCTACTCGGGTTGAAGAAGAAAACAAAGTACAGTGAAGAACAACGAAGAACTCAAAGACTGCATAATCCCTAATGGAGATCTACGGTGGAGAGGATAAGGTGCTTACTGGATCCGAGGAGCAGTGAAGAGGCGCTGCAGTTTCTCTGGTCCCGTTCCGGTCGATGCAGCGGCCAAGCACAAGGAATACGGTGAGCTTCACGGCAGCGGCGGTGCTAAGGCATTCAGATGCATCATGGAGAGAGGTAGAAGATGAGAAGAAGAAAGGGGGAGAATGAAAGAAGGGGTGTTTGACCCTATTTATAAGGAGAAGGTAACAGGTGGGCGCGAAAAACGAGGAGGCCAAAGAATGATTATCCAGCCGCTCGGGCGCCTTGATTTTTGGGCTGGTGATTAAAGATAAGGATCTGTTAAGATATGTTGGATATTGGGTAAAATTAATTGCAGATGACGTCATGGCGGGTTTCCACGATCGCAGAAGATGATGTCATGGCGGATTATGAGATCTAGCGCAAATGAAGAAGGAATGATTTTTTCTAGGTGTTGAAGATTGACATGAACAAATTCAAATCAATCTGGGGCCTAATGTTGGGGATATGACTATTAGGTATGACCCACCCAGGAGGGGCCGACTTATACCTATGGCGGTTCATAATATTAAGCCCATGAGGATATTGAAGATGGCAGTTCACGAAGCAAGGGCCCAAGGCCCAAGGGCGACTTAAGGCCCATAGGGGTAAACCGCCATATGTGTATGACTTGTACTGTAAGGCAGATATATTTAGTCACCAAGCCGGACACGTTGTCTATGAGCCGGCCGGGACTCCATGAGCCGCTGGGCGTCTACCTGTGTATATAAAGGGATGACTCGGTGGCGGTTCAGGGTAAGAAACAAGAGATCGAAAAGCTAGGTCAAGCGTATTTGCCCCCTGGTAATCGAGACATAAGCAATACCACCTCAAATTGGATTAGGCCTTTACCTTCACCACAAGGGGCCAAACCAGTATACACTCTCTTTGTCCTTTGTCCCGTTTAACTCCTTTAAGCTAACCTAGTTGCGATGGCTCCACGACTAAGTCCTCACGCTAGGACATCTGCCGTGACTATTCCACGACACCTATTGAAATATCCTTGCAAATGGTTGATAAATCAACTGCCATACCAATCGGTATTTGTGAGGATGTGCCTGTTGTTGTTGCTAATGTTACTATTTTGACTGACTTTATTATACTTGAGATGCCCAAGGATGATGACATGTTGATTATCCTTGGTAGACCCTTCTTGAATACTGCAGGAGTTGTTATTGATTCCAATAAAAGCATGGTCGCGTTCCATATCAATGGTGAGCATACGGTGCACTTTTCAAAGAAACAATTCCAAGTGAATGGTATTAATGTTATTGAAAAATCTCCCTCAATCACTATTGGAAGTTTTCAACTACCTTTGTCTACTGTTAAAAAGAAATATGAAATGCTTATGGTTGGGGACATTCGTATCCCCATTGAGGTAACTTAGTGATTTACAAAGGTTCTTCGGTTTCATGCTAATCGAAAGTGGTTGTTAATAAGAGTTGATCAACCTTATTAATGGATCATTTTTGAGAGGTATGAAGTTGATGAATTTAGTGAGCACTAACTTCTGTCCCTAACTTTTGTTTTCTGTTTTTGTTAGTTAAATAAAATTAAATGCCATGCTTTGTCTGTTTTCTGAGTTTTTCGTGCAATAAAAAAAAGACCCAAAAATAAAAGTTCTCAGAATGCTTTGAAAATCTGATAAGATTTTATTTTGAATATTTCTGAATTTGTGGTGCAAATAATATCAGAGGGAGGTGCACCAGTTGGGCACAACCCATCTGGGGGTGCAAGGACCCCCAGGCGCGCCCTGGTGGGTTGTTATCCCCACGTGGGCCCCCTCACTTACTTCTTCTTCCCGCATCACTCCATTCACCTAGAAAAAATCACTACCACACACTCTCTCTCGTGTTCTTGCTCCCGAAACCGCAGATTTCGATCTCTTTGCTCGAAGCTCCATTTTTGAAACTAGTCCTGGGATTTGTTGCTTGGTATGTGACTCCTCCATGTTTCCAATTAGTTTTTGTTTTAGTGGTTTATATTTAGAATAATTATCTATTCATGGTGCTGCTATAGATGAGCTTTCCTGTTGAATTCTTAGAGTTCTAGTAGTTTGAATGTTTGATATGGCCTCTATACATCTCTATGAGTAGTTGCTATCAATTTTGTGGACTAAATTTTTTAGAATTTTGTTCATAGAAAAAGGATGAGTTTCTTTAGCAAGTTTGCTTACAAGAAGAACTCCAAGGGGGATATTGGGTAGTCATCTGACAACGCTCTCCATACCCCGAGGTTGGCGGAGCTACGACCGTGCGAGTGGCCGCATAATGCATTCATGGAAGAGGCCGGAATCCTCCAAGAGTTCAACCAATATGCTGCTAATGCCGGCCTCACCGACTTTATCGCAGCTAAATGCGAACTATATCATCTCCTCACAAACTCCTTTGTGCAAAATTTTCATTCTCATTCTAGAAATAATCCCCCTGAGGTGTCATTTAATGTATATGTTGAACACCGCCAGATCCCACTTACTGAATTTTGTGTCATATGCATGCTTCCTTCTGATGGGAATTTTGTAGAGCCTAGGCCCTCAAAGTTTGATGGTCTTTACCGTACCCTAAAAGTGGGGGATAAGAGAGGAGTATCAGGCACCATTGCCCTTGGCTTGCAGTTTCCTCCCGTGCATTATTTTTCCTTATTTATCGCGAAGTGCTTACTAGCGAGGGAGAAAGTGGGGTCACTTAGCGCCCCAGACTTTGCTGTTTTGCATCATGCAGTTTATGGTGACAACACTTATAGCTTGGGAGCTATTGTGGCACATCGCCTTCACCTTAACAGATTCAAGGGTAAAATAAATGGGGGCATTTACACTACTTGCTTGGCGACTCACTTAATGTGCAGATACGCTAGCATGATCACCCTTTGACCAAGGTTTACCTAGATAGAGAAGCTATGAAGGACCATTAGTTTCTTGGTGCTGATTACCCTAATATTGACTTGCCTTACCACTTAGTTTTCAGTGAGAAAACTCATGATATTATTCACTTGCCTTTACCTCCTTTCTTTGATTATGTTGCCAGGAACGGATATATGATTATGCCTGAGGACATTGTCGCTTACCAGAACAACCTGGCAGCGGCACAGGCGGAGCCTCAGAAGTGGGACCCTATGGTGCCTGCTCCCCAGCACTTCAACATTGGACCTCATGGCTTCTACAACTGGTGATTACCAAGTTAGGCCAAAAGTCTATTCTTAGGGGAGTACGTATTCCCACCGACATTACATTCATGTTCACACAATTCATTCCAGTTGTCGGTGTCCACCATTTTTCATTGTATCATCCATGCTTAAATTATTTTTCTCGCTTTCTTCTTGTGTGTTTGAACAACTTTGAGAAAATCCAGAAATATGTTTCTTGCTTCTTTTTGATTTTCCTTCCTAGTTTAAATTACTGTAGTACTAAAAGCAAAACCCAAAAAGATTTCCTTGTTCTTCTTTTACTTGGTGGGAGCTTTCCCGCATAAATAGGTTTTTTCTCGTTTTTGCTTTTCCCTTTTTCATTTTCTTGCTTTTGAAAAACCAAAAACTCCAAAAATATTTCAGTGTGTTTCTCTGAATTTCTTTTCCTTTTATTGAGTCATACCAAGGAGAACACCACGATGAAAATGTTGAGTGGCTCTCATTTGCATTGTTGATCTAACAAAGAGCCCATATTACCTTGTCTTCTCCTCTTGAATAAAATGTTTGGAAATTCCAGCTTAGTACATGACACTCTTGCACTATTATTATTTTCAAATCGTTTGGTCATGCAAGTGAAAGGAAAGATATTAGATGAACTGACCATAGCAGAGAGAAACGGGTATGAACTCGACTTGTTTTGTTCTTGTAAATATGTTTAACCTAGTATCCATGATTCAGCCTATTATGATCAAACATGTCTGCAATGACAATTAGAGATTATAGTTTCTCATGCCATGCATAAGTAGCTAGGAGTAAATACTGATTTATCTTAGATGTCAACATTGCGTTAAAATGATTGTGATGTAGTATCATGATATGGTATCCTCCTCTGAATGTTCGAATGGCTTGACTTGGCACATGTTCATGCATGTAGTTGAATCAAAACCAACATAGCCTCTATGATATTTATTTTCATGGTGTTCATATCCTACTCATGCTAGTATCCAATGTTACTTATGCATAATGCATGTTCATGTCCGTTGTTGCTCTCTAGCTGGCCGCTTCTCAACCTATTTGCTAGCCTTCTCCTGTACTAAGTGGGAACTCTGCTTGTACATCAAAAACCTGAAACCCAAGTTATTCCAGATGAGTCCACCATACCTACGTATATGCGGTATTACCCTGCCGTCCTAAGTAAATTCACATGTGCTATCTCTAAAAGCTTCAAATAAATATACTTTTTGTGTTCCTAGATCGTTCATGGAACGACACGAGGTATTCAGTATCTTCCATGCTAAGCGGGTTATTCTTAGGTCGAATATTTATTCACTTGCCATCGCACGAGAAAAGGGCGGTAATAGGGATGCCCAGTCCCAAACTGCAAAAACAAAAGAGCTTAAAAATAATCAAACAAAAACTCCCAATGGAGTCATAACCTTTACATTTCCGCTTGGGAACCACCACTAGTGTGTTTAGAATGGAAGATATTGATAACTGATACTCATGAAGTAAACGAGAAGGGTACATGTCTCAAAATATCATTTACCTCTCTTTTAAAAACTTGAGCTCTGGCACCTCAGCAAATCACTGCTTCCCTCTGCGAAGGGACTATCTATTTAGTTTTATGTTGTGTCATCACCTTCTCAAATAAGCGCCAGAACCTGAGAGCACTGCTATCATGTGGATGCATTGTGTGTAGCTAATGTTGGGTGCATCGTGATCGGATCTTTTCTAGCATGAATTATAATGTTTAGTCGCTGCTTGAACTTTGGGGGTACTGTGCATTTATGTTTTGCGGTCTCAGAAAGGGCTAGCGAGATACCACTATTGTCATATTATATCATGGTTGTTTTGACAATGTGTTGCTATTTGAGATATCTTATTATTGCTCTCTAGTTGATTATGTCATTGATATGAGTTAATATAATTTTTAAGAGTTATTGTCGACATGGTTAGTTATAATCCTTGCTGTAAACCTGGGTGATGTTTAAGCTTATTTACGAAATAAGAGGAAAAGAGTTTGTAAAAGTTTTTCTTTTTCACTTTCAGTTTATCAACTGAATTGCTTGAGGACAAGCAAAGATTTAAGCTTGGGGGAGTTGATACGTCTCCAACGTATCTACTTTTCCAAAAGCTTTTCCTCTTCTTTTGGACACTCATTTGCATGATTTGAATGAAACTTACCCCGGACTGACGTTGTTTTCAGAAGAACTACCATGGTGTTGTTTTTGTGCAGAAATAAAAGTTCTCGGAATGGAACGAAACTTTGCGAGGACTTTTTATATTAATAAAGGGAATTTATGGAGCCAAGAGGTACCTGAGGGGGGCAACTGGATGTGCAGAACCCACCAGAGCGTGCCTGCCCCCCCCCCCCGCTGTTGGAATCTACGGTAGGGTGCGTCAACTGCAAATTAAAATTTCCCTACACGCAGAACAACATGAACATGCTATGGGAGATGGATCACAGTTCGTTACCACTAGACGCGCAGTGCCGTGCAGCGGAAGAAGAGTTGGGCAGCATGTCCGCGTGGATCGTCTCCTCCTCATCCGATCTCCCTCGAACAACCGGTCGTCCAATCCCACGCATAAGTTCGCCAGAGTGGCGCAAGTGCACTGCCTCTAACGGTATCCGCGCATGTAGGAGGAACACCATGCGGCGGACTGCTAGGTCCGATCACATAGTCGGTGGCGAGTGGAGGTGTCTATTCGCAACACATGCAAACCCTAGTCGCAGTGCCGAACCAATCAACTGAATAAGTGCGCCGCACCTCCACTATTTATAGGCATCCGTCGCGGGCTCAACACTTGGGCCTTGCATGGATCCTAAAGCCAAAAGTCTACTCGGTCGCGTTCCAAGTCCAGCTCGGATCACATCCGACCAATGTCCTCCGAACCGACTGAGGGAGTCCTGGATAAGGGGGTATCTAGACAGCTGGACTGTGTACAACTCCGGACTATTGAAGCATGAAGATACAAGACTCAAGACTTCGGCCCGTGTCTGGATGGGACTCTCCTTTGCGTGGAAGGCAAGCTTGGCGATCCGGATTTTATATTTCCTTCCTTGTAACCGACTCCATGTAAACCCTAGCCCTCTCCGGTGTCTATATAAACCGGAGAGGTTGGTCCTTAGAAGGCCGATCACAATTACAATCATACCATCATAGGCTAGCTCTTAGGGTTTAGCCTCTACGATCTCATGGTAGATCTACTCTTGTACTACCTAATCATCAATATTAACCAAGCAGGAAGTAGGATTTTACCTCCATCGAGAGGGCCCGAACCTGGGTAAACATCTGTGTTCCTTGCTTCCTGTTACCATCAGCCTTGACGCACAGATCGGGACCCCCTACCCGAGATGCACCGGTTTTGACACCGACATTGGTGCTTTCATTGAGAGTTCCTCTGTGTCGTCGCTGTCAGACTTGATGGCTCCTTCAATCATCATCAACGACGCTGTCCAGGGCGAGACTTCTCTCCCCGACCAGATCTTCGTGTTCGGCGGCTTCGCACTACAGGCCAATGCGCTTGGCCACTTGGAGCAGATCGATAGCTATGCCCCGGGCCACCAGGTCAGGTTCGGAGACTTGAACTACACAACGGATATTCATGGGGACTCGATCTTCGACGGATTCGGGCCAGCGCCAGAAGCGCCGAACATTCACGATGAGCATGGCTTAGACCTGCTGCCAGACGTTGCTCGGGATATCACCCTGGCAGAAGCCTCGGATCTAAATCCGGGGCAGGTTGCGTTGCCTAAGGACGGAGGGCTGGACACCGCCCAGCAGGCCAAGCCCTTGTTGGCGATGGAGCCGAACGCAGGTCCCACTGCTGAGGGAGCCTATTACTCTGGACCCCCGGATTCATATCCGGATGTAGGTTCCAGTCCGCGCGTCCCCGAGCCCGCCGATCCTGGTAGGGCTCCGGTGATGGAATTCACCACGGTGGACGTCTTAAAGCACTCGCCCTTTGGCGACATGCTAGACTTATTGAAGTCTCTCTGTTTGTCAGGAGACTCCGGGCCGAACTATGTCCGGTATGAGTGGGAAGCAGACAACGGTGGAATTCGTTGCCCACCCACCACCCACTTCATTGCCATGATCGACGATTTAACCGACGTGCTTGACTTCAACTCCGAAGACATCGACGGTATGGACGACGATGCAGGAGAACTACAGGGACCACCGCGTATAGGGCGGTGGGCGGCCACCTCCTCATACGATATATATATGGTGGACACCCCAAAGGAAACCAATGGCGGTGAGGCAACGGAGGATAACCCCTTGGGGAGAAAAGCAAAACATGTGCGTTATCGGCGCCACTCCAAGCCCCGCCACATCAAAAACGGCCCCGGAAACGAGAGCAGTTCGGATGGTGCCGAAGAGGAATACACCCTTAGTCAGCCTACACTAAAGCAGGACGGACTAGTGACGACGGGATGCTTGGAGAGGTACAATTACACACCCCTCCGACGACGAGGCAAGCCTCGGCAATGACGAATTCAGCGTAACTGAAGACCCAGTGGAACAAGTTTGCTTCAAGCGACGGCTCATGGCTACGGCAAGGAGCCTGCAGAGGAAGCAAGAGCAGCTTACAGCTGACCAAGACATGCTAGAGGATAGGTGGACCAAGATATTGGCCGCCGAAAAGTACGAACTCGACAGCCCCAATAAAGGGCACACATGGCACAACTGGCCACCTCAACTCGAGCAGGAAAACCACAGGCACGCACACAGATGCCCACGCATCACTACGGTCCAAGACGGCAAGAAGCAGACACGAAAAGGCACCCTCAGGCCTCGACACAAAGGTCATAAACATCAAGACAAGTGTGACACCCCAAAATATTAACCTTGTTTTATTAATTAAAATTTTGCCAGGAAATTAAAACTTTTATTTTCTGGGCTCCCTTTTGATTTTTTTTGAAACATTTCCTTTTTATCATGGAGTTGTTCCCTAAAGTGAAAACCTTTCAAATATGATATTGGACTTGTTTACCCTCTCAAGAAAATCTTTTCTTTTATCAGAGGAATTAATTATATAATAATCCTTTTGATTTTTATTTTCTTGAAAAATGGTTTCCCATGGTTTTATGGTCCTATTTGTACTGCAACCCTTTTATAAATTCATTCAAAAATCCCACCAAAATTTGGAGATGTCATGTGATGTTTCTAAACCACTTTTATGCAAAAAATATCTTCTGCCCATTGAATATTTTGAGCTCTACACCATATTTAAAAATCTGGTCCAGTGGGCAGATTTGCACTACAACATATTTATATATTTCTTTAAAGCTTCCACCAAAATATGGGATGTCAGTAGTAGCATGCATTTCAACATTATGCAAGAACCTAGTGTTGTTATTTGGAAAAATTGAGTGAATCATCCTCGTTTCCATTCTGGTCCAACTTGAGGTTTTGTACAGCAACCACCTTTTTAGTTGCTCCTTGATCCATGATTCATTTTCCTACTTGTAGTCCTCCCTGCTAAACCCCTATGTCCAGGAGCATGCACCCATTGGATCATTTTTGGTGCATGAAGTAATGTCATTCACATCCTGTCCAGAATTGAAGTTTTTCAAAACTTGCACTAGCAAGTTTGTGCTTTGGACAAACTAACCTCACCACCCTCTTTTTCATCTAAAGAGACCCCACTCTGGAAGTTTTGGCCACTCCAAGAAATGCCTAGGTGCCTGTGGCATTTTGTCAAACACCTTGAGAGCATGGACAGATTTGGCATGAGTTTTTATTTGCATTGTGAACTTGGTCTCCAGACCAAACCACCTTGTCCCTCGATCTCACCTCTATCACTAACCTAGTCCTGTTGCTAGCTAACTTCACCCGAGACCTCTAGCCTGCCCCGGCATTTTGTCGAGCACGTTCCGTGCGTGCTCTAGGCGCGAGCAGAGCACGCATATTGCACGTGCCGCGCCCGAGCCGACACGTCGCGCCCCTGGTTTTGCCCGCCCTGCAGAGCCACGCCACCCAGTCCCCTTCTCACCACATCATGCCAAGAAGCCCTGGTGCCCTATAGCACCGCCGTCAGAGCCCCTTGGCGGCACGCCGGCGTCCGCAGCACGCCCCTGCCTCGGTCGGTGCCGCCCAAGCCACCAGCGCTCGCCAGCTTCCCCCTGGAGCGGTTCAAGCCCATCCGCAACCTCATCCGCTAGCACACGTCCCTGCCACGTCGCCCTAACTACACAATGGCGGTCGCCGGTGACCATATCCGCGGCCACTGTCGGAACCGACCCCGATCGCCTATTTAAGGAGCCCCAAGCTCATCCCCGCACGTAGGCAGTCTCAAGCCATCTCCCTAGGACCCCATTAGCAGCCAATCAACCTGGGGAGGTCTCCTTCTACATCTCCGGCAACCGCAGCCGCCGCCACTGCCCCGGCCATTCCGGCGCCACCAGGGCCTCCCCCTCTCCACTCTCTTCACCAGGATCCCCCTCTCCCTCTCGTGAGTCCATTCCCCCACTCAATCTTGATCGGGACTCGCCGCGGGCGAAAACTTACTTTGCCCGACGGCCACCATCCGCCGCGTAGCACGCCGCCGGCAGCTCCGTCCATCCCAGAGACCAAAACGACCACCGGAGTGACCGCCTCGGCCCCATGAGCCTGCGGGTGACCTCTGTTTCTCGAATGGAGCCGCCGTTCGCCGGCGAGCCTCGCCGGAGCCCCGCATCGGCTCGGACAGAGGAGGGAGGAGGCGAGGGAGACTAGTCAAACCTGACTAGTGGGCCCCCTTGGACCCACTGTCAGTGACTCCCCGTGAGGTCCATGCTGGATAAGTGGAAGCGCAAAAACCCCCAGTACGTCTCCCCTGCTACGAAAGCGTATTTTCCTTTTGAAACATTTTCTTTTATGTTTTATTTTAAAAACAGATTGTTTACAAAATCTTTCACTATCTATAACTTTTTAAATATAACTCCAAACGGATTGATTCTTCTTCCTACCTTCCTCAAATTCTGTCTAGTTTATTTTCAGATTTATTTGAAAAAAATTCAGGCAAATTTTTGTGCTGTTTTGGAAATGTGTGTTAATTCAAATTTATTTACAATAGGATTTTTGAGAGAAAGAAGGAGGTTTTCAAAAGTTTTGGAGTGCACCCTGCCTTTCCACACCTTGAAGGCAAGCATTCTGAACCCCGACATAATATTTTTGGTGTGTTAGTTGACACGTTTATAACACCACCTTACTCGGAGAACTTGTTATTTCATGTGATATGATCATTTGCATGGATGCATATTAGTGATTTCCTTGCTGTTGGAAATGAATATACTTGTGATGGTAATCATCCTCATGTGCCTTGCATGCATGCCGGAAAGGAATTCGGGAAAGCCTCTGCCTTGGGTAGGCATGAGCTTGTCGCCGGTCTCCGTCGGGACGGTTATGTCCGGTATGGCATAGTAAGGTATAATGAGCGGTGATTTTGTTGGTTGAAATATATTTGTTATACCTGTCATGCAAGAAATTCATAAACCTCCTGAGTCGACCATAGATCGAGTCTTGTTCCAGTAACCCCCATACTTGTCTCGTACTACCACTTGTCCCTACCATAGGTAGGGTACGGTTCAGTAAGTCGTCAACCCCTTTCTAGCACACACCATATAGAGAGGCCATGGTGGAAGATATCGGTTGTAGCCGGTAGGCAGGCCACCTGGTCCGGGGGCATGGGTGTTTCCGGTTGGGACCGAGAGGGGAGGCCACCCCTTAGAGCGCGCGATATAAATTTGATCCCATGCTACGCGAGGTTGTAGCCTCCCCACTTAGGGTTTTGCTTGACAGGTGTCGTGGGTGATTCCAGAAATAGGTGAGTTAAGCTGGTGTGTGCAAGTTAGGTGTGTTTTCAACTAAAAGGCCATAGGCGGAATTAGTCCTGATGGACTAATGGAATCCGTTGCTCGTGGGTAAAGAGTACACCCTCTGCAGAGATTAAATCTATTCGAATAGCCGTGTCCATGGTTAAGGACTACAGTCTGGGATGGGTCAAGTGTCGGTCTTAGTGTCGGTCTTCGGAGGAGAAATTGTTAAACCGGAACTTGGATTGTGACTTGTGACTTGTGATGGCTATGATTATTATTATTATGGTCTAACCCATTATATCATTGAGTATCCCTGGGATGGTTCTACCTCCTGGATATTCATTATGATTATTTACTTTATAAGCCCTTTATGTGGTGTCGCTGAGACGCCCGATTGTGGCATTGCTTGTTATTTATTTACTTTATAAGCCCTTTATGTGGTGTCGCTGAGACGCCCGACTGTGGCATTGCTTGTTATTATTTACCTTATAAGCCCTTTTTGTGGTGTCGCTGAGACGCCCAACTGTGGCATTGCTTGTTATTATTTACTTTATAAGCCCTTTATGTGGTGTCGCTGAGACGCCCGACTGTGGCATTGCTTGTTATTATTTACTTTATAAGCCCTTTATGTGGTGTCGCCGAGACGCCCGACTGTGGCATTGCTTATTATTATTTACTTTATAAGCCCTTTATGTGGTGTCGCTGAGACGCCCGACTATGGCATTGCTTGTTATTATTTACTTTATAAGCCCTTTATGTGGTGTCGCACAGACGCCCGACTGTGACATTTTATTTCTACTCCATTATTGCTTATTCGTGTTGCATATAAATAACCTGCTTGCATGCACAAAAGATTTTTATTTATGACTGACGATGTGATCATAGAATATTTCAGTGCATGATTATCATTTATATTATACCCGTGTTCATAATGTTTGTGAGTACATTCAAAGTACTCACTGGCTTGTCCCTAGCTATTGTCTTGGCCAGATTTCTTGCACGGAGAGGAGCGACGTGATGACAGCCGCGGAACCTAAGCAACGGTGATAGCAGCCTCGCGAAGATAGGAGCAAACCTGGTCAGCTGTTCCTGTGGGAAATGGGGTCCCATAGACGCTGATGATTCACAGACCGCTTCCACCATCAACCACTAGAAACCATTTGTTGTACTCACAGGCCAGAATTGTCTTGTACTACATATTTTGTATTTTGCTTGGAATTTCTATATCAAGTTGGTGCCTCATCAGCTAACAGTAATCCTGGGGCTGGTGAGCACAACGACCATTTTCTGGAAATTAATACCCGGAAAACCGGTCGTCACAACAAGGAAGCTGGTGCCAAGTCCGGCAACTCTCAGCCCGCTAAATGGACAAAGAACATCACAAGCCTACTCGACCGAAGCCACGCGCTGGATCAGCTGTGTGAAATTCACGGTACCCCCAGAAGGACGGCAAAGCATACCAATAGAGAATGCAGGATCCTCAAAACAAAGCGGCTGGTCGCACGCCACAAGCAATAAGGGGAGATGCCTCGTCAAGACCCCCTCCCCAGAGTGTAAAAGTAAGGCCGACCGCCTAGGACCACATAAACCACATCAAGTCAACTACAGTGCCTCTAGACCTAGTAGTCTGGGGGCTCCATAACACACAAAGCCCACAAGGGTATGAAGCCACGAAAAACATCTCCTAAAAGATGTAAGGCGCAAAGGCCAAGTTTTATTGGCCCACCACTCCAAACGGTTGTCTTCGGATCACCCAAAAAATGCTACGCCAAAGAATAAATCTTCGGCACCTTCCCACCATACGATAGTTTATCGTATGCTAACGGGAAAAACCACGTCGACTAGATTCCACGTGGTAAAATTACCCAGGCCAACCATCTAGACACCCATTGCGGAGTCCGCACTACCTCACGGTCTAACGACTGGGCACACCAGGGACCGATTAGGGACCCTGGGACAAACAACAAGAGGACACCCAGCTGCCTTCAAGCATTTCGCATTTGCAAACTAACGATTGACGCAGAACAGGACTGGCGGCATGGAATTATCCCGGACACACAAAGGAAGGAACATGCAGGTAGAAGGCAGTTCGGATTCATTCTTGATCCACTCACAACCCCCTCCAGTCCGGCCACAACAGGTTCCGCCAAATAACACCTCTTTCCATACATCATACTCATATGCATAGACATATCATCCTACTACAATGCGTATATAGCAATCACCAGATGTCGTTTATCGCCGACGCCTCTTTGCCAAAAATTACAGCCATGCTTCGCGTTTGCCTGGTTATACCAAGGGCTTCACAGTACGGCAATAAAGTCCGACCACCTTTTCAGTCGTTCGGCACCCCAAACCTATAGCACTATATGCATTTGCTCTGAATCATGTCTTGGGTCATTGGTTGGGTATGCCCGGCTCCCATGTTTTGGTACCTTACGTTCGGTTCTATCGGCTAAGGTAGCGCTGGGAGAACTACTGCGATTGTGTCCTGGTTCAGCCGGACGAGCACCTCAGTAGAGAAAGCCGAAAACTGACTGTCATGATGAAGCGAGAGCCGGTCCGCTGTTCGAGAGGTTATAAAATCCTTAAATATTTATTCCGCACAACGCCATTATAAATGCTGAGTGCGACGGATCGGTCTTCTGATCAAGCGCCAATAGAGCCCCTAGCTCGGCCTTTCGAACACTAGGGGCTGTGCCGACCATACTCGAATTCCTATGGCTAAGTGAGAGTAATAAAGCATTATAGTCCGATTGCCTGGTTCGCGGAAAGATACACCTCCTTAAAAGGACCCAACTATGGGATAAAGAGCGTTCAAATATATCCCAAACACCCCCGTATCCTTTTTATGAGGGGGTAGAAGCTGACGACTGGCCAACTCCCAGAATTTGCATACAATAAACAGCCGCACAGGAAGAACATATGTTCAAATAAAACAGGCAATATATAATAAACATGCCATTATCCCATGTTACAACAAGCGGCACAAATGCCCTCAGGGAAATATGATGTCTTTAGCACACTTTTCCGCCACAAGGCGGGCCCCTTTCATTACACCTTCATAATACAGCTCGGGCTTACGGTGCTCTTTACCCTCCGGCGGCCCCTCAGTCATCAGCTTCTCCGCGTCAAGCCTCCTCCAATGCACTTTCGCATGGACAAACACCATACGCGCGCCTTCTATACAAACTGATCGCTTGATAGCATCAAGCCGAGGACAGGCG
Source organism: Triticum aestivum (assembly GCF_018294505.1). NCBI lineage: Eukaryota > Viridiplantae > Streptophyta > Magnoliopsida > Poales > Poaceae > Triticum > Triticum aestivum. The sequence goes on along the minus strand of NC_057813.1, from coordinate 403,214,081 downwards.
CCCACAATCCGCTTGATGAGTCCGAAGTAGCTGCTTGGAATCGGCTCCGCAGGCCACAGCCGGACAACTAAGTCCTTCATTGCTAGTTCGTCCGCCTGGTGCAGTTCGACCAGCTGTTTCAGCTGAACGATAAATGGCATCGGATAGTTTGGCGCCAGATACTGCGACCAGAAACCCCTCTCCGTAGTCTTCTTCTCCTCGGTGCGGTAGAATTGAGCGAAATCTGATATGCTGCGAGGAAGATCCGTAAAAGCCCCTGGAAAAATAAGAATTCAGCTTGCCGCTTAGGATTCTTCACATTCTAACATATAAAGAGCTAAGAATACAGAGGGCCTTACCAGCTGCCACTTTCCGGGCCTCCTGAATGTCCCGTGCAGCACCTCGGGCTTCTTCCCAAGCACCTTGCTGCCTCGAGAGCTTGGGCGAGCTTGGATTCTTTCCCCTCTAGACTCTGCTCCAAGCCATCGCTTTTCTTCACAGCTTCCTGGAGCTCTCGCTCAGCTGTGATAACCCTGGCCTCGTGTTTTTCACGAAGCGCCTGTTCGGCCTCAGCCTTCTTGTTGGCATCAGCCAAAGCTTTCTTTAGTGCCTCGTATTCGCCACCCACTCCTAGAGCACACAATACTAATATTTTTCATCCTGCACAACCATTCGTTCATGCGAACTCCAAGACAAATGTTTTCAAGATACCTTGCTTGTCTTCCAGTTGCTTCCTCACACGGTCGAGTTCCTCCTCGGCCCTTGCTAGGCTCTGCTTCAGTTCGGACACTTCCACATTGTAAGGGGTTGTCCTCTCTGCGGATGCCTGTTTTCACACAAAAGGGTAGACGTTATTTACATAGGCTCCTGCGAGAGCAGGGGATTTGATCCCCTGCCCGGCTCTGTCTCCTCCGCCGGACAGTGCATCAGGGGCTACTACTCATATTATGACAATTCCTCAAGGATTTCCTAGGAAACATACCTCAAAAGCCTTTATAAGGCCAAGGCAGGACTCGTTCAGCCCGCTCTCGGCGGACTGAATCCTTTCAACAACCGCGCCCATAAGGGCCCGATGCTCATCGACAATAGACGCGTTCTTCAACACTGTCGATAGACTGCCAGGCAGCTCTACTCGAACAGAGGACGCCGGCAGCATAGGCAGGCCCCCAACCATCAGGGGTGGTTGCTCGCTCGATCCCGGAACCCTAGAGGTCCCGGGGGCCGTATCCATCCCCGCGTGTTCGGCACCAGGGATATGTCCTCCCTGGTCCGGGTCTTGTCGAGATGACACCTCAGTGTCGTGTCTAGACTTGGGGGAAGGGGCCTGCGGAGGAGTCTCGCTCGCCAAAGCGTCCGAGCCCAGTGAATCCTCCAACGAGGATCGGACGGCACAGGACCTTGCTGAACTGTGCAATATGTAGGCAACAGTTAAAACTACTATATCCAAAAACAATCCAGGACGCATATGCGTGTTCGGATACTTACGACTTCTCCAGGGGCTGGGCCCTGGGATCCCACTCGGGGCTGCTATCGGCAGCTGTGGGGGATGCCCCTGAGAGGGAATTCCCCCCCCCCTCTTGGGCGATCCGGCCTCCAGAGATGTGGAGGCCGTCGTCTTCCTCCCACCATCAGAGTGAGGCTCACCCTCCTCTGCTTCCTCCTCTTCGTCCTCAGATGAAGGATCGTCGCTGGAGTCTTTGGATTTGGCGTCCGAAGCCTCACGATGGCGAAGGCCACCCCGGGTCTTCTTGACCTTCTTGGAGGTCTCTTTCTTTGGCGCCTTGTAAGGCGCCGGGACCAGCATCTTCGTCAGAAGAGGTCTGGTCGGTTCCTCCGGCAGGGGGGCTGGACAATGTAGCCGCTCCACCTTCTTTACCCATCCCTGAAGTTGCAATGAAAGACGATTAGGATGTATCCCGCATGACATGCCAACTAAAGCATGAATAGGCAGAGTGTGGCTGTGACTTACCGAGCTTGGAGAATGGGATGATTGATACCCACGGTCCTCGGCGGGGCCCGGCCATGATTTGCCGGACTTAAAGAGCACCTTCCAGATATCCTTGTGGGTGGAATCATAAAGCTCCCGAACGGTTTGGTGCTTGGCCGGATCGAACTCCCACAGGGTGCAAGCTCGCGCTGACAAGGGAGAACCAGGCGAACTAGCATCACTTGGACTACGTCGGCGAATTTGACGTCCCTATCGACCACACCCTAAATGCGCGTCTGGAGCAGTAACAGCTCATCGGACGAGCACCACTTCGGGCCCTTCTCGGGCCAGGACGTGAGCCGTAGTGGAGCTCCAGATCTGAACTCTGGAGCTGCCGCCCACTTCTTGCCGCGTGGTTCAGTGATATAGAACCACTGCTGCTACCACACCTTGACGGAGTCGTTGAAAGCACCATTCAGCCAAATAGCATTGGGCATCTTGCTTACCATGGCGCCGCCGCACTCAGCGTGTTCGCCACTCACCACCTTAGGCTTCACATTGAAGATCTTCAGCCATAGGCCGAAGTGAGGTGGGATCCGGAGAAAAGCCTCGCACACGACGATGAACATCGAGATATTGAGGAAGGAGTTGGGGGAAAGATCATGAAAATCGATCCCATAGTAATACATGACTCCCCGAACGAATGGGTGGAGGGGAAACCCAAGCCCACGAACAAAATGGGGGAGGAACACGACTCTCTCATGAGATTCCGGAGTGGGGATGACTTGTCCCGCCGGTGGAAGACGGTGGCCGATCTTCTGGGCCAGATACCCGGCTCCCCGGAGCTTCTTGATGTCCTTCTCCTGGACAGTTGAGGCCATCCATCTACCTGCTGCTCCGGATTTGGACATCTTCGGGAAACTTCCCTTCAGTGGGGAAGAAGAGTGCTTAGGCGTTAGGGCTCAAACAGAGGGGAATGAGCTAGCGGGAGGAGAAGGCGTGGGTAAAAGAGAAAGGAACCTAACCTCCTTATAGAGGTGATAGAAGCTTTTTGTGCCTCCCCACTTGCCTGGTGGAACCCGTCTGCCTCCCACTTGCCGTGATTAGCGGCATGGTTAGATTACCCATACCCGTATTGATGAGAATCCCGTGATAAGGGGACACGATCTCTGCTTTGACAAGACGTGTCAAAGAAACTGCCTCGCAATATGCGCTGTAGCTGGTTGTGGGAAAACGGTTCGAATAATGACCCGACAGTCCTAACATGTCATGTCATCAGAAAAAGTTGTCAGCAGATTGCATTTGTGAAATATCATTCTCTCTACGGTGGCATATGGAGATCATCCCGCAGATCCGGACACGATTCAAGTGTTCGATAACCACTTTGGAGTATTCGGAGGAGGAACCCGCCTTGCAATGCGAAGACAATACTGCGTGCCAGAATCATCGTCATTGAAGCCTAGTTCAGGGGCTACTGAGGGAGTCCTGGATAAGGGGGTATCCGGACAGCCAGACTGTGTACAACGTGCGGACTATTGAAGCGTGAAGATACAAGACTCAAGACTTGGGCCCGTGTCTGGATGGGACTCTCCTTTGCGTGGAAGGAAGCTTGGCGATCCGATTTTATATTTCCTTCCTTGTAACCGACTCCATGTAAACCCTAGCCCTCTCCGGTGTCTATATAAACCGGAGAGGTTGGTCCTTAGAAGGCCGATCACAATTACAATCATACCATCATAGGCTAGCTCTTAGGGTCTAGCCTCTACGATCTCGTGGTAGATCTACTCCTGTACTACCCATATCATCAATATTAATCAAGCAGGAAGTAGGGTTTTACCTCCATCGAGAGGGCCCGAACCTGGGTAAACATCTATGTCCCTTGCTTCCTGTTACCATCAGCCTTGACACACAGATCGGGACCCCCTACCCGAGATCCGCCGGTTTTGACACCGACATCGACCTTGTAGGTTCCTTCCCTTAAGCGCGCGACCCCTTAGGTTCAAGTCGACTTGGTCACAGTTCGGATCACCTCCGACCTGCACGGTTGGTAACGGCCTCTAGCAAGGCGTGCCGACCACCAAGCAGACTATGAAGCTGGTTAGGCGAACCTGTACAACATGTCACACTTCTGTTCCCTTTGTCGCACGATATATGTTGTCGGGCTCAAGGCGAGATTGTCATCCTTGTGCTAGCCCGACCTCTTTCTCGTTCCAGTGATACCGACCACAAACTAGATTATCTCATTATCCCTGACGCATGGCCATGCTTATCCTGGTCGGATCACATGAGGGGCCCAAAGTATATCTCTCCTAATAGGAGGGGCAAATCCCATCTTGCTCGACAATGTCTCACAGCATCGGACTGGACATACCCGAAACCTACCTTTGTAACTACCCAGTCACGGACTAGCGTTTGGTCGGCCCAAAGCAAGTCTGTCACCATCCCGAGTACACGCGTCAACTCAGGTCTTAGGACATAGAACATATGTTGTACTAGAGACTCACAAATGACATATCGCTGTGTCTCATAGTTGGGTCTGCCCGACTCGGACCTTATCTCGACTCGGATCCGACTATGTCGAATCCGACCAGACCTTTCCAAGTCAATATTATCCGGATAGCATCCAATGCTCCATGGCTAGTGAGACCGAGCCATCAACCATGTCATATGCTAGTCTAGTCGGCTGCGCGTCCACACAGCCCTTTCGACTAGGGGCCTTTTAGGACAGTCATCATACACTGCATAGTCCTACAAACAAGTCACGTATTTGTTGATACACATGATTCATAATGTCCAAGGACTATATTTATTCATAAACACATAGGAAGTATCATCATACATGATTGCCTCTAGGGCATATCTCCAACACCCCCAGGCGCGCCCAGGTGGGTGCTGCCCACCTGGTGGCCCCGCTGACCATGAAACCGACACTATAAAATCACATTATTCTAGAAAAATCAGTGAGAAAGAATTATTGCATTTCATGAGACGGAGCCACCGCCGTCTCCTGTTCTTAATCAGGAGGCCAGATCTGGACTCCGTTTGGGGCTCCAGAGAGGGGGATCTTCGATCTTCGTCATCAACAGCACATCTCCATCGCCAATTCCATGATACTCCCCATCGGGTGTGAGTAATTCCTTCGTAGGCTCGCAGGTCGGTGAGGAGTAGGATGAGATTCATCATGTAATTGAGTTAGTTTTGTTAGGGCCTGATCCCTAGTATCCACTATTTTTGAGATTCATGTTGCTATGACTTTGCCATGCTTAATGCTTGTCACTTTGGGCTCGGGTGTCATGATTTCAGATCTGAACCGTTTATGTTATCACCTTTATAACCATGTTCTAGATCCGGTCTTGCAAGTTATAGTCACCTACTACGTGTTATGATCCGGCAACCCCGGAGTGACAATAGTCAGGACAACTCCCGGTGATGACCGTAGTTTGAGAAGTGCGGGAGTCCTAGCGTAGGGGGTCATCGGGCATCTGGTCTATTAGATGTGGACCAGACTGATGGGCCATCAAGATACAAGACAGAAGATCACCTCTCGTGTCCGGAAGGGACTCCCGTATGCGTGGATGGCAAGTTTAGGTGTTCAGATATGTTATTCCTTTCTATAAAACTGACTTTGTACAACCCTAAGCCCCTCTGGTGCCTATATAAACAGGAGGGTAGATCGGAGGCAAGATCACAACATTGCCTGGTTAGCCAATCTAGGGTTAGCCAACTTGATCTCGTGGTAGATCAACTCTTGTAACCATTATACATTCGAATATAATCAACCAGGAGTAGGGTTTTACCTCCATTAAGAGGGCCCGAACCTAGGTAAACACTGTGTCCTTCGTTCATAGTTACCTTCGGACCTTATACATACGGCTTGGGCCCCCTACCCAAGATCAGCGGGTTTTGACACCGACATTGGTGCTTCCATTGAGAGCTCCACTGTATCATCGACAGAAGCATCGATGGCTCACCTCTTCATCAACGATGACGCTGCATCGAGGGAAACCTTTCTCCCTACACCAGTCTTTGTGTTCGGTGAGTTTGTGCTTCGTGCCAACTCGATCGGACGCCTCGAGCAGGTTGACAGTTATGCCCCCGGCCACCGAATTAGGTTTGGAAACCTGAACTATGTCGCTAACATCTGAGGAGACCTGGTCTTTGACGGGTTCGCAGCCCTGGCTGCCACTCTGTGTCCCCTCCTAGGAGACTCTTCGGATCCCCTGTTAGATCCCGTCCAGGGGGCAACACCAATACCCACCTCGGCCTTATATCCGGGGCAGGTCTCACTGTCCGAATATGCGAGCGTGAGCCCCGCCGGAATTCTTCCCCTTGTGGAACTCCCGACCGAAAACCCAGATGCAATCTTAGAATTGGCTTTGGGAAACCGTTCCGAACTGCCGAGGTCTGCACCCAGTGGGTCTGATCAGGTGTCCCATGCCAAACTCAGCCCAACAGATCCACAGTTTCTAGTCCCACTTTTGCTCCTCGATGAAGCAATGTACTTAATGCAGTCTCTCGCCATCACGGTGGCTTCCTTGTGAGCTATACCCAGCTCGGGCTGGGGGCTGAGAGCGGGGAATTTTACACCCCACCCACCACCCACTTAATAGCAACTATCGAGGATTTAACCGACATGCTGGACTATGCATCCGAAGACATCGATGGCATGGACGATGATGCCGATGCCGAACCAAGCCAAGTCCCACCCGTCATGGGGCGTTGGACGGCCACATCAACCTACGATGTGTACATGGTGGACACCCCGGATAAAAAGAAAGATGAGGATAACCCGAGCCCAGATGAGGACAAACCCGTCGATGAACCACCACAGCGCCGACGTCAGCGACACCGCTCATGATCGCGTCGGGCGAAGGACAGCAATACCGACACCGGAGATAATGATACTACGGACGATGCCGAAGATCCCAAATACCCCGTCGAGCCCACATTCGAATAGGACGAAAGGGAAGAGGGTGAATATAGTCTCGGACATGTTGATCATGATGATTCGGAAGACAACAACTATATGCCAGAACCGAAGAGGAGGTTAGCCTCGGCGATGAAGATTTTATCGTCCCAGAAGAACCCCTATCAAGAACGCTTCAACTGACAGCTCATTGCTATAGCCCGGAGCTTGAAGAGGAAGCAACAACAGCTCAAAGAAGAACAAGATACGCTAAATGAAAGGTGGACTAAGGTCCTGGCCGCTGAGGAATACGGCCACGAGCGACCTGTTAAAAGTTACCTTAATCGCAAGCTGCTACCACAATTCGATGATGAAGCCCTAGAGCCAATACCATCGAAGTATAATCAGGCAGATCAACCAGACCGACCACCACGAGGGCAGGATAAAACGGCATATCAAGCCGAACACCAACCCACACACCCTCGCCGTAGAGGCAGGGAGACGGCAGCCGCGGGATACACGTACGTCTTGCAATGTGACCTAGCCAATAAAGCTGGTGAGACTAGATCAATCTATGGATGAAGGGACTGTGCCCTGGTGCGAGACAATGGCTATAAACCCGGTGTAACGACCATTACTATAGTTGGTGTCAGTGTACAGAAGTAGGGGTTCTACCATGTACCCCTTTACTTGTGCACGGGTAGTTAAGGCCACAGCCAGGGCCACACTTAGCAGGGCAGGTATGTGAAGCCGAGGCCACAAGACGGTCAAAGCAACGCTAAGACAGAGACACAAAGAGCAAGGGGGCGAGCTGGGCTCCCCTGGCAAGACCCTTGCCGGGGCGACCTCCACGGCCCCGGTAAGGACCTTGCCGGGGTGGCTTGCCCAACCCCGACGGAGCGCACCACCCTCGATCCCGAGGCTTCCAATACCAACAACCACATTGGAACCAGGGCTCGGTAGGCGCCTCCATGATTGCATGCAGATATTTGTGAAGATCATTAACACACATAAATATCAGGTGAGGACCAGAAGACGAGACCTCCGACAACATCCTTAATGGGGTCGACCGTGGTGCCGCGGCAAGACCCTTGCCGAGGACATCAACAAGGCCACAGCCAGGCCCGCGCGCGCCAAGACCCCGCCGCCGTTCCCATGCAGCTGCTAGCCCAGCCAGCCAGGCGGGCACCTGCGTGGTGACGCGCGGTCCCGAGGCCAACTCAGCAAGCACCTGCGTGGTGGCATGCGGATCTTCATGAAGACGCTGCCACCACGCCACCTTAGCAGCCTGCCAGCCTACATGGCACTGACCGCCTTGCTGGCGTGGGCGTGTGTTGAAGCAGGGCGAGGCGGCGATAAAGCGAAGGGGACACCTCAAGAGCGCATTTAATGCGCTTTGTCCCATAATAGCAAGCGATAAGCTTGTGCACTGTACCCCTTTCCACCTCTTGTGTGCCACTGTAGCGCCTCCTTTGACTATAAAAGGAGGCCCGAGGTGTACTGGAGAGGGATTCGGCTTTTTGGGCAAATCACGCTCGATAGCTAGTTCAAGAACACTGATATACACACCAAAGCGGGACTAGGGTATTACGCGATCCCCGCGGCCCGAACCTAGGTAAACGACCCATGTGCTTGCTCTTAGACCTGCTCTTCTCGTGACCCCGCGCCCGCCAACCACAGTAGGGATTCTTGTGATCCCATAGGTGTCGTTCCCACCGTCATCTTTGGCCCGCCAGGTAGGGGGCGCAGTCGTCCCAATCGGGTTTGGCAGCTAGTCCAGCAGCTCTTTGTCGCCATGGCCCCCAAGAGGAAGACGACCACGGCGATCGATTCATCTGGAGCCGGATTGCCCGTACCAGTCCAGGCCAGCAGTGGGTCAGTCGCATAAAGAACGCAAGGCGTGGCCCGCGAACACCCACATCGCCCAGATAGTCCGGACCCGGTGAGCGGCATCGTACATGCGCCAGGCGACGGGCCGCACGCCGCGAATTCTACAGAAGGAGTTGGGACCCCCCAAAGGCGGCGTGGGGCCCTCCAGGGGCGTCGCCATGCCACCTAGCAGCAGCGCGGCGGCCTCCAAGACACCAACGCCGGCAGCCACGGCGCGCTTTTCCCAAGTTGTGCGTGATGAGCAGCGTCACCATGCTGGTGACCCTGGGCGCCGCCCTGGGAAGAGTCCCACATGTACTTCACGGCACGAGGTAGGCTAGCATGCATGCCGAGGTACTGGTGAAAATGGTGGACAGGCGCAGGGCCGTGATAGAGCTCCTTCAAACATAGTTTGGAGTCGATGCGCATCGCGGTCCATGCATCTTTCGCCGCCGCCCACACCAGCAGAAGCTCTGGCGCGCGCGCAGCTGCTCCTTAACTTTCCTCCCGCTGCGGACAGGCTCGATGAGTGAAGAGCCATTTTCTAGAGCCTTGTCAGCATCGCTAACAAAAATGATCCGTGACCAGCGGGGCCCGTAGGCCGTCGCTCCGTCGAGCCACCGCATGCCAGCAGTGGAAGGGCCGGGGGTGATGCAGCCACGGTGCACTCCCCAATGCCAGCCACCGCGGGTGTCGATCCATCGTGATGACGCTTGTGATAATATTTACATAGCATCGCCTGATCCAAGGACCCACCGCGATCAGCATCAAGTTCTTCGGGAGCGATCCCTTGAGGACGTCCGAACCACGATCGAGTGCCGGCGTGACGCGCGCCACCAGTCAGATAGGCGGGCAGTGTCACAGCCCCAGATCAGCCCTTGTTTGTTTTTGCTTTAGCATCCATGCAACATGTTTAAATTTTATGTGAAATTTGAAATGGGGATGACCAAGCCCTAGCACCAAAGCATTGCAAATAGGTTCAACTTCAAAATATTTTCAAAGAACCCAAATTGGTTTGCAAAAGTGTTCATGATTACTCGAAAAGGGTGAAAACCATATCCAGAGATGATGGATATTTTTCCAAGACATTTTTGGATTTTTGAATAAACCATATTGTATTTGAATTGGGGCATTTAAATACTGTTAATATTTTTAAATGCTCCAACAATTCTGAAAATAGTTGAGGGCCTCTGTAATAATTCAGTTAATGTCCACAATTATTCTCAGGATTTATAAAAAATGATTTAGTGTCTAAAACTAAATAAAAACAAACTACAGAAAATAGAAATAGAAAAGAGGAAATAAAAGAAAGGGAGAGAAGGCCACCAGGCCACCTACCTAACTTACCTGGCGCCCACTTACCTGGCCCAGCACGGCCCAGCCCATCTCCACTCCCCCTGTCGTCTTCCTCCTCGCCAGAAGGACCGAGGCGTGGCGCGCGCCCGAGAGGCCTCGGCCACCTCCTGCTTCCCCTGGCCACCTCCTGCTTCCTCCTCGACGCCCCAGTGACGCCACGCGCCTCCCCGACCCCCTCTCACCTCTCCCTCACTCGCTGCACCCTCTCTCCCTCCCCTGACTCCCTTCCCCGAGCTCACCCGAGAGTCGCCGTCGCCGCCGTTCGCCATAGCCGCAGCCACCAGCCCTCCCTCGTCCTTCTGCCAGTTCCAGAAGCTCCACCGCTGACCTCTACACCGTCCCCGCCAAGCCACACGAGCGGACGCGCCCTGCAGCAGCTTCCCCGACCTCTTCTTCAAGCTTCGGCCGCCGAGATCGCCAGCGACCGTGTGCCCTCCCTGACGCCTCCCCGAGCTCCCCGAGGCCACCGTCGCAACCCCTGTGAGCCTCCGGTCGATTCCCCTCTTCTCCCCGCATCGATTCGCGCCCTAGCCACAGATGCACATAGCCGAGTTGTGCTCGCCGCCGGCGAAGTCGTCACCATGGCTTGAGCAAGCCCAGCTTGCCCCTGAGCATGTCATCGCGCTCGCGCTGCTCCCAGGAGCTGATCTAGCCCACCCGTTCGTCTCACCGTGCACCACAACGCCGATTCCAAGCACACCCAAACTCCGGCCGCCGCCTTGGAGCTCGCCGTCGTCGGCTCCGGCCACCATAGGTCCGGCCACCACCACCGTTCGACGCGCGCCACTGCGTGCGTTTGAATGCAACTAACCGCGCTCGAAATGATGCCCTGAGGGCGATTTCCGAAGCCCGCCGCCGCATCTGGCCTCGCCGGCGTCATGTCGCCGGTGGGGTTGACCCACTTGACCACGGCGGAACCCCCCCTGGGTCGATGACAGGTGGGGCCAGCCCCTGTTAATTAGTTTAGGTGTTAGATCAGTTAACACTAATTAATTTAGTTAATTATTTAAGCCGCTGACATGTGGGCCCAGCCCTGCTGACATTTTCGTTAGTATTAGTTTAACCCTAATCAACCCGGTTAACCAACTGAGTCACTGACACGCGGGACCCACTGTCAGGTTTGACCTGGACCCGCCTAGTTGACCTGCTGACATCAGCATGACCTAGTGCTGACGCAATAAATCATTTTCTGGTTTTAAAATAATTCAGGAAATTCCAGAAAATGCCTAAAACTTCTAAAATTCATAGAAATTCAACCGTAACTCCAAATTAAATAAATTATATATGAAAAATTATCAGAAAAATTCAAGGAATCCATCTGTACCATTTTCATGCATGTTAGAACAACTTATAGCTGCTGTATAGCACAAATCAATTAATTGGCATTTGAATAATCACATATGGAGTTTGAATTTGAATCTTGTATTCAAACCAGCCCCATTTAACTTGTTGCTAGATGCATTAGCCCAAAACACATTCATTTGCCATGTCACATTCATGCATCATATTGTGCATTGCATTGATTGTGTTTTTCCTCAGTTGCCGGTGATTGCTCCCTTTCGATAGACGTGATACCGATGATGTGATCGATGACACCGATGAAGAGCTATATTATCTTCAGAAGTGCCAGGCAAGCAAAACACCCTTGTTCATTCCGATATAATCCCACTCTCTCGCTCCTGCTCTCTTTTACTGCATTAGGACAACAACGATTCATCTGTTACTTGTTGTGGTAGCTGAACCCCTTTATCCTCTGCATGACATGTCATTCCACAGTAAATAGATGAAACCCACTAGCATGAGTAGGAGTTGTTTGAGCCCTGTTGTGCCTACTCATTCTTGCTTGTTTGTCATGCCTGCTACTGCTTAGAGTTGAGTCAGGTCTGATTCATCGGGGATGAATCAGAGGTGTGTGAACATGTCCTACTGTGTGTGAGCTAAGTGTGTGAATACGATTTGGTAAAGGTAGCGGTGAGAGGCCATGTAGGAGTACATGGTGGGTTGCCTCATTGCAGCCGTCCTCAGGAACTGAGTTCTGTGTTTGTGATCCATGATTCAGCTACTACCACGCATTGGGCCCGAAACCAATGGACCCTCTCGGCTTCTTGATCAACCTTGTCCTCTGTCCAGGAGTTGCAAGTAGTTTCTGGTGTTTGTAGTATGCTGGAGGCCGTGCGCAGCGCTGACCGTAGGGGTGGGCTGTGATGCGGTAGGCACGTGGCACGGTGTACCGGGCGCCCGTTTGGTGTCTCGGGAACCCTGTTCACATCGTTTGGGGCCGTGAGCGAAACTCCGGCCGGATCTCCTCATGGATGGAACCCGAATAGGCGATAAACGTGGACTAGAGACTTGAGTGTTTAGGCAGGCCGTGGCCGACACCCACGTTGGGCTTCCGCTTGAAGGTTGCCGAGTACATGTCGTGTAAACGGCGGTAAGTGGTGAGAGCGTGTGTGAAGAAGTACACCCCTGTAGGGTTAATATGATCTATTCGAATAGCCGTGTCCGTGGAAAAGGACTTCTGGGTTGCTTATATCAGTTCATAGACAAGTGAAAGTGGATACTCTAAAATACACAAGATAAGCGTGAGTGCTATGGATGGCGTTCTCGTAGGGAGACGGGAGCGGATCCATAGTGGTGTATTGATATGGTGAATATGTGGACTCGTGTGCGCCACCTCATAAGAGTTACATTGCAGTCATAGTTGAGGATAGCCACCGAGTCAAGGCTGGCTTGCTGCAGTTAAACCCCACCATCCCCTTTGTTGATAATGATGCATATGTAGATAGTTCTGATGTAAGTCTTGCTGGGTACATTTGTACTCACGTTTGCCTATTTCATGTTTTTGCAGAGAGACTCCGGTCTCGCTAGTAGTTCCGCGTGGACTTCGATGTTTAGCTTGTTACCTCAGCTACGATCTTGTGCCCTCGACAGGATCTGGTAGATAGTCAGGCTTTCAAGCCTTTTCATTTATAGATGTCTGTACTCAGACATGATAGCTTCCGTTTTTGCTTTGATCTGTATTCTCTGAATGTTGGGTCATGAGACTCATGTTTGTAATATCTCGCTCCTCGGAGCCTATTGGATAAATACTTGAGTCGTAGAGTCATGTTGTGATGCCATGTTGTGTTTGCACATATCGAGCATATTGTGTGTATGTTATTGAAATGCTTGGTATGTGTGGGATCTGGCTATCTAGTTGTTTATCCTTAGTAGCCTCTCTTACCGGGAAATGTCTCCCAGTGCTTCCACTGAGCCATGGTAGCTTGCTACTGTTACGGAACACTTAGGCTGGCCGGCATGTGTCCTCCTTCGTTCCTGTGTCTGTCCCTTCGGGGAAATGTCACGCGATGAATACCGGAGTCCTGTTAGCCCGCTACAGCCTGGTTCACCGGAGTCCTGCTAGCCCAGTGCTACAGCCTGAATTCACTCGCTGATGACCGACATGTTCGATGTTGGGTCATGGATGCCTGTCCCTGTAAGTCTGTCCCACTTTGGGTTTACAACTAGCCATGTCAGCCCGGGATCCTTATCATATGGATGCTAGCGACACTATCATATACGTGTGCCAAAAGGCGCAAACGGTCCCGGGCAAGGGTAAGGCGACACCCGTGGGAATACCGTGCGTGAGGCCGCAAAGTGATATGAGGTGTTACATGCTAGATCGATGTGGCATTGAGTCGGGGTCCTGACAGGCAGGGGCCACTCTGGACCACCCAACACCGGGAGGCTACAGTGGCCTACCCTATGAGGTGGGTTGCCCAGCCTTCACCCATGAGCTGCGACAGTTCCAGTGGCCCTCCCACCGCACATTCAAACCTGACGTTGGCGAGAAGTACAACGGCAAGACTCACCCGTCGGAGTTCCTCGGCATGTACACCATTGCGATACAGGCCGCTAGAGCCCGCGATGACAAGTTGCTTGCCAATTACTTCCCGCTGGCGCTCAAGCGCAATGTTATGTCATGGTTGATGCACTTTCTGGTAGATTCCATTTCTTCTTGGTCGGATCTGTGTCATGAGTTTGTTGGCGCCTTCACTGGAGGCCATCAAGCTCATGACCAGGCGAGCGATTTGCACATCATCCCCCAGAAGGAAGGAGAAAACCCGGGCAAGTACATCCAAAGGCTCAGGCGAGTGCAGTACAACATCCCAGACGTTCATCCCACCGCCGTGATTATTGCATTCCATCAGAATGTGCACAACCTGAAGATGCGTGAGGAGCTGGCGATGAACAAGGTCAAGGATGTGGCCGAACTTTATGTCCTGGCCTATAGGTGCGCTTGTGATGAAGAGGGGAGGAAGTACCCCGGCGAGGACGGCGGTGCGAAAGACCGACTCCGCAGACGACGACACCGCCGCCCCGACAAAGAAGGGTCGGCGCCGCAACAGAAAGCGCAAGGGCAAGACTGTTCTTGTCATCGAGGGATCCGATGACACCGGCACAACCAAGAAGGCCAAGGAAAGCGACCCCGGCAAGGAGGTTGCTGGTGTGCCGTTTGCCGGGCTTTGGCGGCTGCTGACTAGCCAGGGGGCTCTGACAAGCAGTATTGCAAGATCAACCGCACCAAAGGACACGACCTCCAAAACTACCGACAAGTTGAGCTGCTCACTGAGAAGCAGAAAGCAGAATATGAGAGGCAGGACAAGGAGAAGTGTCAAGACGATGCCGAAGGTTCCGGCAAGAAGCATAGCGACCAAGGAGGCCGCAGTAGTAAGGATAACCAGCAAGAGAGACCTGCCCAGGGCCACGACAGGAAGTAGGAAGATGATGATCATGACGATGACGACAAGTCCGGAAACCACGAGTTCCAAAAAGCCACAGAGGCCATGTGCGTCGACGGTGGCGCCTTGCTGCACACATCACACTGCCAACTCAAGAAGTGGGCACGTGAGATCACGGCGGTGGAGCCATCACTCAACGCGCGGAAGCCGCTGAAGTGGTTCAGCATGCCTATCATCTTTGATTCCGAGGACCACCCTGATCGCACTACTGTTGTCGGGTGTTTGCCGTTGTTGGTTTCCCCAACAATCCGCAACCTCAAGGTGACGAAGATGCTAGTCGATGGCGGGGCCGGTCTAAACTTGATTTCCCCTGTTGTGGTCAGAAGGCTGCAGATTCCTGATGGAGACCTCGAGGAGACGGACACGTTTCAAGGGGTCAGCTCGGGAAGAAGCCAGCCAAAGGGTAAGGTCACGCTACCCATGACATTTGGAGGAGAATTGAATCACCGGACGGAGAGGATTGTCTTCGACGTAGCCGGGATCCCCTTGCCTTACAATGGGATCCTCGGTCTCCCGGCACTAGCCAAGTTCATGGTGGCATCACATTACGCCTACAACACCCTAAAGAAGCCCAAGTCGATGAACATCATCACCGTCCCCTCCGACAAGAAGGAAACGCTAATCTGCGCTGACCAACTCTACCTGGAGGCAGTCGCAGCAGCTGCCGCCAAGGCACTTGCTCCTGCAACCGAAGCCCCAGGAGGGAAGAAGACCGGCGAGACCCCTCGCACCCACTCCGGCAAGCGCACCTCTCCGGAGTGTTGTGCTCCCGTCTAGGACATGCAGAGAGCTCCACCGGCAAGAGCAAGAAATCCAGAGCTGCGCCACCATAGACCAAGAGCGTGCCCGTCAAGGAAGACGGCACGGGAGGGGCTCTCACCATAAGCTCCACCCTTGATGGCAAATAGGAAGGCGAGCTCATCACTTTCCTGCGGGTGAATGTCGACGTGTTTGCGTGGCAGGCGTCCGACATTCCCGGCGTTCCCACGGAAGTGATTGAGCACCATATTGTTGTCTGTCCTCATGCGCGGCCCGTCAAGCAGAAGGTCAGGAAGCAAGCTCTGGAAAGGCAGGAGTTCATCACGGAAGAGATCAGAAAGCTTGAGGCAGCAGGCTTGGTGAGAGGAGTGCTCCATCTGACGTGGTTGGCCAATCCGGTAGTGGTGCGCAAGGCAAACGGGAAATGGAGGCTGTGTATTGATTACACAGATATCAATAAAGCTTGTCCGAAAGACCCCTTCCCGTTGCCGCGCATCGACCAGATTATTGACTCAACCGCCGGGTGTGACCTGCTATCATTCCTCGACGCCTACTGAGGATACCATCAAATCTTCATGACAATAGAGGATGAAGAGAAGACGGCATTCATCACCCCATGTGGTACGTATTGCTTTTTACGGATGCCTTTTGGGTTGAGGAGTGCTGGCTCGACCTTTGCAAGAGCATTCCAAATTGGTTTTGAGCCTCAGCTACATAGAAATACGGAAGCTTATATCGATGACATAGTAGTCAAAACCAAGGACAAGGCAACACTTGTACAGGATCTGCAAGAAACATTTGCAAACCTGCGCAAGATCAACCTCAAGCTTGATCCTGAGAAGTGTGTCTTCGGCGTCCCGTCTGGCAAGCTTCTTGGGTTCTTTGTGTCGCAACGTCGGATTGAGGCAAACCTAGAAAAGATAAAGGCCATCGAGCAGATTGAGGCACCTAACCAGATCAAGGATGTGCGTCGGCTCACTGGCTGCGTCGCCGCCATGAGTAGATTTATCTCCAAGTCCGCCAAGCATGCCCTTCCCTTTTTCAAAATCTTGAAAAAGGCGGGCCCGATGGAGTGGACCATGGAAGCCGAGGTAGCGCTACAGGATTTAAAAATTTACCTCTCCTCCATGCCAAATATTCGTTGCGCCCAGGCCACAAGAGCCATTGCTGCTGTATCTAGCAGCAACGAATCAAGTGTTTAGCGCCGCACTGGTGGCGTTGAGGGAGGTCAACGAAGGGGCAGCGGCAATGACAGAGTTGATGGATGGCAAGCCAGAAGTCCCCTCGGCAGGGCCTGGTCCCGGCAAGGTCTGGCACCGGCGCGGCAGGACCCACGCAACCAGGTGATGTGGTGCAGAAGAAGAAGATGGTGCAGCACCCGGTTTACTTCGTCAGCTACCTCTTGTAGGGGGCTAGGTCAAGGTACTCCGGTGTGCAGAAATCGCTCTTCGGCCTCCTTATGGCCTCGAGGAAATTGTGTCATTACTTCCAAGCACACGAGTTCACCGTCATCACTCGCCTCCCATTGCAACGGATACTGCATAACCCAGATGCAATGGGGAGGATTGTGGAATGGGCCTTGCAGCTGTCGAGTTTTGGTTTGAAGTTCGAAAGCACGTCGACGATTCAGAGCAGGGTCTTGGCAGAGTTCGTTGTTGAGAACCACAAGTACGTGATCCAAATGCACTTTCCCAGGGAGATGTCGACGAACAACACTACTGAGTACGAGGGATTGCTTGCCGGTCTCAGGATCGCGGCAGACCTCGGGGTCAAAAAGCTCATCGTCAGGGGCGATTCACAGCTTGTCGTCCGGCAGATCAACAAGGATTATCAAAGCCCGTTGATGGAAGCCTACGTAGATAAAGTGAGGAAACTGGAGGAGCGCTTTGATGGTATATAGGCAGAGCATGTCCCCCGAGTGGAGAACGACATCGCCGACTACCTGTCGAAGCGCGCTGCCCTCAAGCTACCTATGGAACCAGGCACTTTTGTGCTTCGGTTAACTCAACCATCCGTTGAACCATGAACGGAGCAGAACAAGCGGAGAAAGTCAGGCCCCGACAAGTACTTCCTCACCGAGCTCCTTGGAGCCGCCGGCGAAGATGCTGTCGTGGATGTCGAGCCTACTATCAGTGTCAAAACCGGTGGATCTCGGGTAGGGGGTCCCGAACTATGCGTCTAAGGCTAATGGTAACAAGAGGTGGGGGACACAATGTTTACCCAGGTTCGGGCCCTCTCTATGGAGGTAATACCCTACTTCCTGCTTGATTGATCTTTGATGATATGAGTATTACAAGATTTGATGTACCACGAGATCGTAGAGGCTAAACCCTAGAAGCTAGCCTATGATTATGATTGTTCCTGTCCTACGGACTAAACCCTCCGGTTTATATAGACACCGGAGGGGGCTAGGGTTACACAGAGTCGGTTACAGAGAACGAAATGTACATATCTGAATTGCCAAGCTTGCCTTCCACGCAAAGGAGAGTCCCACCCAGACACAGGACGAAGTCTTCAATCTTGTATCTTCATATTCCAACAGTCTGGCTGCCCGAGGACCCCCTAATCCAGGACTCCCTCAGTATCCCTTGAACCAGGCTTCAATGACGATGAGTCCGGCGCAGATTGTCTTCGGCATTGCAAGGTGGGTTCCTTCTCCGAATACTTCAAAGAAGATCTTGAACACAAGGATCGTGTCCGGCTCTGCAAAAAATTCCACATACCGCCGTAGAGAGAACAATATTCCACAAGTCTAACCTGATGACAACTTTTCATAGCGTGACATCATTCCGCGGCCCGGTCATTATTCGAACCGTTTTTCTCAACCTGCTACTACACATCTTGCGAGGCGGTTTCATTGGCACGTCTTGTCGAAGCAGAGATCGTGTCCCCTTATTATGGGATACTCATCAATACGGGTGTGGGTAACCCAACCGTGCCATCAACATGGCGCTTGGGGAATAAGCGAGTTTACGGGGCAAGTGGGGAGGCGCACAGTCTCTACCACCCTTCATAAAGAGATAAAGATTCCCCTTTTTTCCCCCACACCTTCTTCTTCCTCTGCTCATCCATTCCTTCACTCGAGCTCTAGTGCCAAGCTTTCACCTTCTCTTCAAAGTCATTCCAAGCATGTCCGAAGTGGGAGGCAAGTGGATGGTCTCCTCCGTTATGGAGGAGGACATCATGAAGCTTCGAGAGGCCGGATATCTGGCCGCAAACATCGCGCACCGGCTTCCCCTCACCTATGGCACTGAGGTCCCCCCACTTATGACCGAAGATCGCGGACTCAGCACGAAACACCAAGCGCACCCGGTGAGTTTTTATATTTTGTAAGACGTGCCTTTTACCAGCAATCCGCGGGAGGAAACTAAGCCTCCATGTTGACTTAATCAGGACTGGGTATCGATAGCGGAGCGGATTGTCAGTCCGGCCCTGCTCCCTGAAGATCAAGAATGGCCTCTTCTAACAAAGATGCTGTTTCTGGTGCCCTATGAGGTGCCAGAGAAGAAGGCCAAGAAGAAGCCACGGGGCCCACGAAAGGTCTCCATCGCAAGGTGACATCAGATGTGACGTCCGAAGACACCAAAACGCACTCCTACAATGAAGACTAGGAGGAGGAAGAGGAAATCCCTCCCCCCCAATCAGGGGGAGAAAAAGAGGAAGGCCGCCCCATCTGGGGAGGCCGAGGCGTCCAACAAGGGAAAGACCTTCCTTCTGGACCATTCCACCACAGCCACCTACAGCAGCGATGAGTGGCTGCCCAGGGACAAGCCCCTGGCTAAGTCGTAAGTATCCGAACACCATAATACTCCAGGTATGTTTTGCTTTATTGCTTCTCATCATGCCGAACATGCATATGCAGTCCGGCGAAATCCCACATCGATGTATCTTCTTTGGATGGGTCTTTGGGCCTATCAGCGATGAAAAACTATTCACTCCCGACAGCCTCCACACCCAGGCCCGCGGACGACACCGAGGTGTTGTCTCAGAGGATACCGGACCGGGGGAAGATAGTTCTGGAGACGCCCCCAGGCGAAATCCCAGTCGCCGGGCGCATGGGGGGGAAGACCCCAGGGGGCCACAGCAAGTATGGCCCCCAGCCAGATACTGCTCCGGAACCCCCAGTGGTTTCAGATTCAGGCAGGCAGCCTCTCTCTAAGGGGGCGAGCCACCAGTGCCGATGACCTCTATCCATCCAGAGGCGTCGGACAACTTGCTGGAAGCGCTTCGCAGCGTTTCCATTGATGAAGAGCACCGTACCATCATGAGTACGGTAATCGAGAAGGTCCGGTCCGCCAAAAGCAGATTGATCGAAGCCTGCGCCATCCACCTAACAGGCTTTGAGGTAAGTAATAAAATTTTAAGAAAATATCACAGTATAGACAGTAGCCCCTGATGCTCTGTTGGGCGTTCGGAAAGAAAGTCCGAACAGAGGATCAAATAACATCCGCAAGAGTCTAACAGAAAATGTCCATGTGAATAAGCAGGCATCGCCGCTAGCCGTTGCCGCTCGTACTGTGGAGGTCTCCGGACTGAAGCAGGACCTGGAGCGGACCGAGGGAGAGCTCGGCCTCATGAAGAGGCAGCTCTAGGAGAACAAAGGTACACAATACCCCGTCTGTATATTGATAAAGAAAAAATAGTTTCAACTAAAAAGAAGCGGCATGAACTTTAATAGGGGCCACAACCAAAGTGGTGGCCCTTAAGAAGGCACTGACCGAGGCCGAAGACAAAGCGGCCAAGGAGCGCACCGAGCGCGAGAAGCAAGAGGCCCGGGTCGACGAGGTCTAGGAAGATCACCAGGATTTTGTCAAAAAATACGAGTCCGTGGAGCGTGACTCTAAGACGCAAGAGTCCGAGCTTGCTAAGGCCCTCCAGAGCGCGCGAGACACCGAAGCCGAAGCCAAAAAGGCCCTCCGGGAGATTCAGATGGCCAAGAAGATAGCGGTGGGTAAGGCATTCATTATGCAAAGCAAGCATGTGAAGGAGACTTTCCTTTTACTTACTCGAATATGGAGCTCTCCAGGAGCGTTCTTAGATCTGCCGCGCAGCATATCAGATGCCGCAGAGTTTTGCCGATCCGAAGAAGGGAGCTGGACAAAGAAGTTGTTCTGGTCTCAGTATATTGGGACTAAACATCCTATGCCCTTGAGCGACCAGCTGAAGCAAGTGGTCGAACTGCACAAGGTAGCCGAACTGGCAATGAAGGACCTCATAGTCCGGCTGTGCCCTGGCGAGCCCTTCGCGCAACAGCTACTTCAGCCTCTTGAAGCGGCTTGTAAATGCCTGCCCGCGGCTTGAATTCATAAAGCGGTCGGTTTGCATTGAAGGTGCACGCATGGCCTTCGCCCGCGCGAAAGTGCACTGGGCGAAGATGGATGCCGAGAAGCTGATGATGGAGGGGCCGCCGAAGGGCAAGGAGCACCGCCACCCCGAAAAGTATTATGACTGTGTCCTAAAGGGCTCCCACCTTGTGGCGGAGCAATGTGCTAAGGATGTAATATTTGAGTGAATGTACTCATTTTATCCCGTAATATGAAAACAAGTTCATTTGCACGATATAAAGCTTTTTGATTTAAAATTTTACCTTCTGTGCGGCCGCTTATAAAATCTGAGAGTTGGCTAGTTGTCGGCTTCTGCCCCCATGTAACTAGTACCGGGGTGTTCGGGATATATCTAAACACTCTTTATCCAAATTTTTGGTCCTTGAAGGAGGTGTTTAGCACAACGAACAAGGCAATCGGACTATACAGCTTTATCACCCTCACTTAGCCATAGAAGTTCTACAATTTTAAATTTCAGTGTAGCCCCTGGTATTCGGAGGGCCGAACTTGGGGCGCTATACACGCCTAAATCGGACGAAGGTCAACTCCTTGTCCAAAGTGGAAAAAATCTCTAAGGATTTGAGACCTCTCGAACAGCGACCAGCTCTCGCCGCATCATGATAGTCAGTTTTCGGCTTTCTCTACTGAGGTGCTCGTCCGGAAGAAACAGGACACAATCACAGTAGTTCTCCCTGTGCCGCCTTAGCCGATATAGCGGAACATAAGGCAGCAAAACATGGGTGCTGGGCCATTCCTACTATTGTCCCAAGACATGATTCGGACCTGATGCATATAATGATATAAGTTTGCGGTGCCGCACTTTCGAAAGTGTTCGGACTTTTCTTGCCGTGTTATGGGGTACCCTGAAGCCCCTGGCGACCTAAACGTACCAAAATGTATCAGTGCGATTTGTAATAAATGAACAGTCAAGGAAAAAGATAAAGAAATGCAATAATGAACTGTCTCTGTACATTATTTGTTATTTGAATAATACATCAAGGCGTATATATACAAGTAGTGCGATAAGCAAAATAGGACTATTTGACATGTCCTAACCAAGACCGAGCTGCGTGTGGGTATGTAGGACAGGTATAGCGATCGTTATCAGAGACCACCTGGGGATTCCCTTGTACGTCAAAGCTCCTTGCCTCCTTGGTGTTTCCGTCCCGTGATGGGTTTGATGATCAGGCTATCAGGAGAACCTCCAGAGAATACGGACCTGAAAGAAAGAAAAGGGGTGAAGGTATATGGGTCCTGGGGCGGTTGAGCCGCATTGTTGACCGTATTGTAGTTGTGCCTCCTCCTATGCCCATGGTAGTTTAAGTGTGTGATTATGTACGTGCGGCATGAATTTCACCGCTTGACTGAGACTAGGACAGAGGCCGAATTGCTTGGCGAGCTCTGGACGTGCCAGACGATCGTGTTGTAGAGTACTTTGGACCCACTTGACGGTGTCCGGAGGCTTTATAGCCGAATTGGAGGTCTGCCTAAGAAGGTTGCTTTGTACTTCTGCTGCGAGGGCCGCAGTGTGCTCCTCCGTACGGAGGGAGTGCTCCATGGGGTCCTGGCATTTTGAGCTTGAGGTAGGCATAATGCGGCACCGCATTGAATCTGGAAAATGCGATTCGTCCGAGCAGTGCATGATAGCCACTGCCGAAGGGGACGATATCGAAGATTAACTCCTCACTTCGGAAGTTGTCCGGAGATCCGAAGACTACTTCCAGTGTGATTGAGCTCGTGCAACAGGCCTCTACACCTGGTATGACACCTTTAAAGGTGGTTTTGGCGGGTTTGACCCTTGAGGAATCGATGCCATTTTGCGCACTGTATCCTGATAGAGCAAGTTCAGGCTGCTACCATCGTCCATAAGGACTCGTGTGAGGTGGAATCCATCAATGATAGGGTCGAGGACCAGCGCGGCTGAACCGCCATGACGGATACTGGTTGGATGGTCCCTGTGATCGAAGGTGATCGGACAAGACCATGGGTTGAATTTTGGGGCGACTGGCTCCATCGCGTAGACGTCCCTTAGTGCACGCTTCCGCTCCCGCTTGGGAATATGGGTTGCATATATCATATTTACCATTTTTACTTGGGGAGGAAATTTCTTCTGCCCTCCTGTGTTCGGCAGCTAGGGCTCCTAATCGTCATCACTATGCGGCCCCTTATCCTTGTTTTCGGCATTCAATTTGCCGGCCTGTTTGAATACCCAACATTCTCTGTTGGTGTGGTTGGCTTGTTTATCAGGGGTGCCATGAATTGACATGAACGATCGAGTATGTGGTCCAGACTGGATGGGCCCGGGTTATTTCTTTTAAAAGGCTTTTTCCGCTGACCGGGCTTAGAGCCACTGAATCCGGCATTGACGGCTGTGTCTTCAGCGCTATCACCATTATTGCGATGCTTGAGTCTGTTGCGTCGGGGCTTGCCGTTGCTATCTCTGGCGTCTGAGGTGCCAGGATTTCTTCATGTGCTATTGCTGCGAGCCAGCCAGCTATCCTTGCCCACACAAAAGCAGGCCATTAGTGTCGTGAGGGCTGCCATGGACTTCGGCTTTTTCTTGGCCGAGGTGTCTGGCAAGCCACTCGCCACGGATGTTGTGCTTAAAGGACGCAAGGGCTTCGGCGTCCGGACAGTCGACAATTTGGTTCTTTTTAGTTAAGAACCAAGTCCAGAATTTCCTGGCTGACTCTCCGGGCAGTTGGGTTATGTGACTTAAATCATCAGCATCCGGTGGTCACACATAAGTGCCCTGGAAGTTATCCAGGAATGCGTCTTCCAGGTTCTCCCAAATTCCAATGGAGTTTGCCGGCAAACTATTCAGCCAATGCCGAGCCGGTCCTTTGAGTTTTAATGGGAGGTACTTAATGGCATGCAGATCATCGCCGCGGGCCATGTGAAGGTGGAGAAGGAAATCTTTGATCCATACCGCGGGGTCTGTTGTTCCATCATATGGTTCGATGTTCACGGGTTTAAACCCTTATGCGAACTCATGCTCCATTACTTCGTCAGTGAACCATAGGGTGTGTGCGGTGCCTCTGTGCCGGGCTACATCATGACGCAGTTCAAATGAGTCAGGTATGTTGTATTCCGCCCGGCCGTATTTGTATTTAGTGTATCTAGCGTGGCGGTCATCATCACGCGTTGGGGCGCGTCCCCGTGATCCGTCGATCAATCTTGATTGTCCTACTTTGTTTTCCAGTTCGTCTTGCAGGTCATACGTGTAGCCCTTGGCCTTCGTATTTTTATTTGTTTGGCGACGGGGTGCGGGCTCGTGTTCAGGTTGATACACCACTTTATCTCAGCCACGAGGCGGCCGGTCAGTCGCATCCTGTGCTGGTAGTGTAGGGTCTAGCGCCTCCTCCTCGAATTGAGGTAACCACCTATGCTTTGGGCAGCTTTTGGTTGGGCGCTCGAGTCCATATTCCTCGTCTGCCAGGACCACAGTCCATCTATCAGTTAGCAGGTCTTGATCAGCTTGAAGCTGTTGCAGTTTTTTCTTTAGGCTTTTGCAGTGGATATATGTCGGCGCTTAAAGCGCTCCTGCTTGACGGGATCCTCAAGCACGATAAATTCTTTGTCGCTGAGGCTCACTTCGTCTTTAGAGAGGGGCATGTAATTGTAATCCTCCGAGTCTGCATCCATTGCTTGTTCATGATGGCTGGCTTGACCATCCTCCCATCCGGCTTGCTCGAAGCTTGGCTGGGCGGGATTGTTTTTGTCTTTGGCATCATCCGGAGTGCAATTGTGATTGCTTCTCAAGGGGGTTATCCTCCGTTGCCTCATTGCCATTGCTTTCTTTGGGTGTGTCCACCATTTATATATCATATGATGAGGTGTCTGTCCAGCACCCTGTGGGCAGTGGTTCCTGTTCTTCTTCGGCATCGCCGTACATACCGTCGATGTCTGCGGAGTCGAAATCAAGCATGTCGGTTAAGTCGTCGACAGTGACTATCAAGTGGGTGGTGCGTGGGTAACGAATTTCTTCATCGTCCCCTTCCCACTCAAGCCGGACATAGTTCGGCCAGGAGTTTCCTGACATGGAGAGGGAGCCATCAAGCCTTATGGTGACGACATAGTGGAACTCTCAGTGAAAGCACCAATGTCGGTGTAAAAACCGGCGGATCTCGGGTAGGGACTCCCGAACTGTGTGTCTAAGGCTAATGGTAACAGTAGGCGGGGGACACAATGTTTACCCAGGTTCGGGCCCTCTCTATGGAGGTAATACCCTGCTTCCTGCTTGATTGATCTTGATGATATGAGTATTACAAGAGTGGATCTACCACGAGATCATAGAGGCTAAACCCTAGAAGCTAGCCTATGATTATGATTGTTCCTGTCCTACGAACAAAACCCTCCGGTTTACATAGACACTAGAGGGGGCTAGTGTTACACAGAGTCGGTTACGGAGAAACAAATCTACATATCCGAATTGCCAAGCTTGCCTTCCATGCAAAGGAGAGTCCCACCCGGACATGGGATGAAGTCTTCAATCTTGTATCTTCATAGTCGAACAGTCCGGTGCAAGTACATAGTCTGGATGCCCGAGGACCCCCTAATCCAGGATTCCCTCACCTGCCATGGGACAACCAACTCCGGTGGGGCGCCAAGCCCTTGCCGTGGAGGCCACTGTCCCCACGGCAGAGGAAACGCTTTTGTCCTTGCCGTCGAGCCTCAGGCCCAGCATGGGCACAACATATCGTCTGATTCCTCTAGACAGGGGGGCTTCCTGAGGAGCAGGAAGAAGCAGAGAAAGTAGCCCATTAGTCTGCCCTGTACCAGTTTGTTGACGACGTTCTATACAGAAAATGACCAAACAGAGTGAAATTGAAGTGCATCCCCGGGAGGAAGGACTGGAGATGTTGGCGGAGATACATGGAGGCATATCTGGCTCTCACATAGGATCGAGGGCCCTTGCCGGCAAGGTTTCTTCTGGCCCACTGCTCTCCAGGATGTCACGGCATTAGTATCCTAGTGTGAAGTGTGCCAGTACCATTCAAAGAAACTTCATCCACCAGCTCAAGCCTTTCAAACAATCCCTCTCTCCTGGCCATTTTTGGTCTGGGGGCTCGACATACTGGGCCCCTTTCCCCGCGCCGTCGTGGGCTTTGAGTACTTGTACGTTGCGATCGACAAGTTCAAAAAGTTGCCGGAGGTGGAAGCAGTGAGGAAGGTAACGACGCAGTCAGCCGTCAAATTCTTCAAGGGGCTAGTTTGCCGCCTTGGTGTGCCGAACAGAGTCATCACCGACAACGACACGCAATTCACAAGCCACACCTTTATGTAATAAATTGAAGACCTCGGCAACAATGTCTGTTTCGCTTCCGTGGCACACCCACGGATCAATGGACAAGCCGAGAGGGCAAATGCTGAAGTGCTGCGTGGCCTGAGGATGAAGACTTTTGACAGGCTGCATAAAAGCGGAAGGTGTTGGATTGATGAGTTGCCGGCGGTTCTTTGGTCGATCAGAACGACGCCAAATCGAGCCACCAGCCCGACGCCCTTTGCCCTGGTATATGGGGCAGAAGCAGTTCTCCCCACGGAACTCATATACGGGTCACCCCGAGTGCTCACTTATGATGAGCTTGAGCAAGAGCAATTGTGGCAAGATGATGCGACACTCCTCGAGGAAGATCGTCTTCGGGCGTCTGTGAGAGCAACATGTTACTAGCAAGCCTTGCGCCGCTACCATAGCCGCAAGGTTCATGCCCGAAGCTTTGAGGAAGGCAATCTTGTTCTTCGGCACGTTCAGTCGGCCAAGAATTCCAACAAGCTGACGCCGAAGTGGGAAGGCCCTTTGTCGGTGTCAAAACCGGCGGATCTCGGGTAGGGGGTCCCGAACTGTGCGTCTAGGCGGATGGTAACAGGAGACAAGGGACACGATGTTTTACCCAGGTTCGGGCCCTCTTGATGGAGGTAAAACCCTACGTCCTGCTCGATTGATATTGATATTGTGGATGTTTACAAGAGTGGATCTACCACGAGATCAAGGAGGCTAAACCCTAGAAGCTAGCATATGGTATGATTGTAATGGTTGTTGTTGTTGTGTCCTACGGACTAGAGCCATCCGGTTTATATAGACACCGGAGAGGGCTAGGGTTACATAGAGTCGGTTACAATGGTAGGAGATCTACATATCCGTATCGCCAAGCTTGCCTTCCACGCCAAGGAAAGTCCCATCCGGACACGGGACGAAGTCTTCAATCTTGTATCTTCATAGTCTTGGAGTCCGGTCGATGATGATAGTCCGGCCGATGATAGTTCGGCTGATGATGGTAGTCCGGCTATCCGGACACCCCCTAATCCAGGACTCCCTCAGTAGCCCCTGAACCAGGCTTCAATGACGATAAGTCCGGCGCGTATATTGCTTGGCATTGCAAGGCGGGTTCCTCCTCCGAATGATAGAAGATTGTGAATACCAGGATAGTGTCCGGCTCTGCAAAATAAATTCCACATTCCACCGTAGAGAGAATAGTATATACACAAGTTCAATCTGCTGACGTTTTTTGCGGCATGACGTCACACCACTACCAAGCCATTACTTGAATCGTTTTTTACTCTACCGCCTCAGCGCATTTAGCGAAGCGGTTTCCTTGGCACGTCTTGTCGAAGCAGAGATCGTGTTCCCCTTAATCTGGGATTCTCATCAATACGGACGTGGGTAACCCAACCGCACCATTGATGGTGACGCTTGGCGGATAAGCGAGTTTTACCAGGCCGGTGGGGGACGCGTAGACTTCGCCCGCCCATATAAGGGATAGGGATTCACCTTTTTACCTACGCGTTCTTCCTCCCTTGCTTATCCATCTCCGCGCACTCGAGCTCCAGCGCCCAAGCCCGCACATCTCGTCTCAACCTTCCCCAGTCATGTCTGGAGCGGGAGGCAAGTGGATGACCTCCTCAATTACAGAGGAGCACATCGAAAGACTGCGCATCGCCGGCTACCTGTCCGGCGACATCGCGCACCGGCTACCCGACGAGGGGCAGCTCATCCCCACCCCCAGGCCCCATGAGAGGGTCGTTTTTCTTGCCCACTTCCTCCGCGGACTGGGTTTTCCACTTCACCCCTTTGTCCTAGGGCTCATGTTCTACTACGGCCTGGATTTCCATGATCTAGCGCCGAACTTCATCCTCAACATCTCGGCATTTATCGTCGTGTGCGAGGTCTTCCTCTGCATCCAGCCCCACTTCGGCTTGTGGCTCAAGACCTTCAATGTCAAGCCGAAGGTAGTGAAGGGCACTCAAGCGGAATGCGGAGGCGCCATGTTGGGCAAGATGCCCAATGTCCTTTGGTTCGAAGGGGCCTTCGTGGAATCCGTCAAGGGGTGGCAATCGGGGTGGTTCTATATCACCGAGCTGCGCGACCCTACGTGGGCGGCAGACCCCGAGTTCAGATCTGGTATCCCCACGCAGCTCACCTCCTGGAAAGAGAAGGGCTTGCTGTGGGGTAGTTCGGAGGAGCTGACGGGACTCCAAGCCTGTATCCAGAAGCTGGTGAAGAAGCTCAGGCTGGTTAACGTGGTCCAAGTCATGCTCGTCCGCCGGATTCTCCCATGCCAAGAGCGGGCATTCAATCTGTGGGAGTTCAATCCGGAACAGCACCAGGCGCTGAGCGGGCTTTTCGACACGATGTACGAAGGCGCCTGGAGGGTGCTCTTTAAGGGCGCCGAAGCCCCCGCATCCGCGACTGAAGATCGCGGATTTCGCTCGCAGCTCAAAGCCGACGAGGTAAGTAATTCCACCCCTTTACGGGACACTTGCTTTCCATAGTTTGACTCTATGCGGGTTTTAATTTCCCCTTTTCCTTTGACAGGACTGGATGAGGAAGGCGGAGCAGATTATCTGCCCGGCTCCCATGCCAGAAAACCCAGTAGACGCCCATCTAGCGAGGCTGCTGGTTCCAGCAACGCACGTGGTGCCGGAGAAGAAGGCCAAGAAGGACGCCACGGGTGCTCGAAAGAGTTCCCGTTTTCAGGTGTCCGACGACTCCGGGGCGGACTCCTCCCCCGAAAACGAGGAGGAGAAAGAGGACTCTCTCCCAGAGGAGGGAGAGAGGAAGAGGAAGGCTTCCCCAACAGGGGAGGCCGAAGGGTCCAAGAGGGGAAGAACTATTCCCCCGGACAGCTCCGCCAACATCAACGTTGGTGAGGAAGAATGGCCTTCAAGGGCCAGGCCTCCGGCGAGATCGTAAGTATCCGGATTCCTGAATGAGTTATAATTTCTATTTCTGTGTCACATAGTGTAATTCTGATGCCGCATGCTGCCTGTAGTCCGGCCAATGATGATCTCCCCGCTTCATCGAGAGGGTCGTTGGCTCCCTCGGATGTAGACTCCATCCCGACCGCCTCTACCCTTCGCGACCCCGAGGACGCCGAGGTGGGATCCCAAGAAGGGACCCATCAGGGGGAGGCTCCGGAGGCGCCACAAGGCGGCCTCCCGGACTCTGCGCCGGACTTCATATCAGAACCCGCAGTGGTTCCGGAGTCCGGCCGGCGGCCCCTTCGCAAGAAGGGCAAGACCGTGACGCCGGCGGCTTCCGTCCAACCGGAGGCGCCGGACAATTTGTTGGAGGCTCTCTAGAGCGCTTCCATCAAGGAAGAACACCGCACTATTATGAGTGCGGTGATTCAGAAGGTACAGCTCGCCAAGAGCGGGCTGACCGAAGCCTGCAGTAGCCTTCTATCAGGCTTTGAGGTAAGAATTTAAAATTATGTAATGTAATACCGCATAGACAGTAGCCCCTGATGCTCGGTTCGGTGTTCGGAAAGAAAAGCCGGACTGAGGATCTAAAAGATATACGCAGGGTTGCTAAAAAATTATGTCAATACGGGTTGCAGGCTGTGCTGCTGACCTCTACCGCACTGACTGCGGAGGTCGGTGCTGTGAAGCAGGAGCTCGAGCGGTCCGAGCAAGAGCTCGGCCGCGCCAAGAGGCAGCTCCAGGACAAAGAAGGTGAGGAACACCACATTGAACTTGTACCTTACAGAAAAGGATTTAGGTTGCAACAAAAAATAACAAGGATAACATGGGTACTGCAGGGGCCACGAACGAGGTGGCCACCTTGAAGGAGGCCATGTCCGCGGCTGAACGCAGTGCGGCCGCGGAGCGGACAGAGCGAGAAAAGCAGGAGGCGCAGGTGGCGGCGGTTCGGCAAGAGCTCCAGGCTCTCATGGAAAAGCATGAGTGTTTGGAGCGCGACTCAAAGACTCGAGAGTCCGAGATTGCCTCGGCTCTCGAAAGTGCCAAAGCTGCCAAAGCCGAGGCCCATAAGGCCCTCCAGGAGGTGGAAGATGTGAAGAAAATAGCGGCGGGTAAGGCATTTTTCATGCAAAGCAAGCATGTTAATGTAAACTACCTGACAGTTAACCGGATTCGGAGCTCTCCAGGGGCGTTTGCAGATTTGCCTCGTAGTGCATCCGATGCCACCGCATTCTACCGTGGTGAGGAGGGAAGCTCAACGGAGAAGGTCTTCTGGTCTCAGTATGCTGAGGCCGGTCATCCGGTGCCCCCTAGCGACCAGCTGAAGCAACTGGTCGAACTCCACAAGGTAGCTGAGGAGGCCATGAAGGGCCTCACAGTCCGGCTGTGGCCTGGAGAGGCCATGCCTGGAAGCTACTTCGGCCTCATGCGGCGGCTGGTGGACGCGTGCCCCTGGGTGGAGGTCATCAAGCACTCCACCTGTATTGAAGGTGCTCGTCGGGCCCTTGCCCGCGCAAAGGTGCATTGGGGCAAGTTGGATGCGGAGAAGCTAATCACTGACGCGCCACCAACGGGCAAGGAATATCGTACGCCCGAAATGTACTATAAGACTGTCCTGAAGGGTGCCCGCAAGATTGCGGATGAGTGCCCCCGAGATGTAATTATTGAGTAAACTCGCCATGTAGTATCCTGTGCACTGAAAACTTTGTTCATATGCGCTAAGCAACGCTTGTTGAATTTAAAATATTACCTTCTGTGCGGCCGTTTGTTAAATCTGAGAGATGGCAAGTCGTCGGCTTCAGCCCCCATGCCGCGAGTACTGGGGTGTTCGGGCTAAACTTGAGCACTCTTGTTCCCATTGTTGGGTCCATCTAGGGAGGCGCTCAACACAACGAACAAGGCAACCGGGCTTATAATGCTTGAACACTCTCACTTAGCCATAGAATTCTATAATTTTAAATTTCAGCGAAGCCCCTAGTATTCGGAAGACCGAATTCGGGGCGCTATCCACGCCTTTCGTCGGACATTATCCGGAACTTCGCTCGCAGTGGCGTAGGTCTTTAAGGACCCGAAAAAACCTCTCGAACAGCGACCAGTCTCTCGCCTTATCATGACGGTCAGTTTTAGCTTTCTCCACTGAGGCGTTAACCCGGCTCAACCGGGGCGCAATTGCAGTGGTTCTCCCAGTGCTACCTTAGCCGATAGAACGGAAACGTAAGGTGCCAAACATGAGAGCCGGGCAAACCCAACTATTGATCCAAGACATGAGTCAGAGCCGATTCATATAATGCTATAAGTTCGGGGTGCCGCACTTGTGAAAGTGTTCGGACTTTATCACACCATAATGCGGGGAACATAAGCCCCTGGTGTATTCGGCCGTACCAAAATGTACAGATGCAACATGTCGTAAATGAACATATATATATAGAAAGTAATGCAATTATGGGCAAAAAATGCTGCATTTTATTCAAGAAGGTCTGCTATGAGTGCGAAATGATACAAATAGTGCGGAAAGCAAGGGATTGGACGAATTAAAGGCGTCTCCCTCCAGGGGTAGGCCGCGGAATGGTGTATTTAACAAATTTAATGCTCGTAATGGAGACCACCTGAGTGTTCGTCGCGGCCTTTGTCTCTCCCTGGATGTTGTATCATGAGTTCGGCAGGTTCACCGCCGGACGGAGTCCTGTAAAAAAAGGAGAAAAATAAAAGATAAAAAGAGCGACACACTTGGGAGCCCCTGGTGTGGTCGAACCGCACTCTGGGTTTGTTGTGGTCGTGCCCCTTCCCCTAGACCCATGGTATCTCCAGGGCATAATTATGTACGCGGAGAGTTTGTCTTGCAATTGTGCGAGGGCTGGGGTTGGGGCCGCATTGCTACGCGTGCTCGGAACGTGCCAGGTGGTCTTGGTTGATGTTGCTCCGGGCGCGTTCGGCCGTGTCCGGCCGTTTAACGGCCGGACTCGAAAATTGCCTTAAAAGACTGCTCTGTACTTCTACCGCGAGAGCCGCTGTATGTTCCTCCGTTCGGAGGGAGCATTCCGTGTTTCCATTGATCGTGATGACTCCGCGAGGGCCTGGCATCTTGAGCTTAAGGTATGCATAATGCGGCACCGTGTTGAATTTTGCGAACACGGTTCGTCCGAGCAGAGCGTGATAGCCACTGCGGAACGGGACTATATCGAAGATTAACTCCTCGCTTCGGAAATTATCCGGGGATCCGAAGACCACTTCCAGTGTAACTGAGCCTGTACAACTGGCCTCAACACCTGGTATGACACCTTTGAAGGTTGTCTTTGTAGGTTTAATCCTTGAAGGGTCTATGCCCATCTTGCGCACTGTATCCTGATAAAGCAGGTTCAGGCTACTGCCGCCGTCTATCAGGACTCTCGTGAGGTGAAATCCATCAATGATTGGGTCTAAAACCAATGCGGCGAATCCGCCATGGTGGATACTGGTCGGATGGTCTCTTCGATCGAAAGTGATCGGGCAAGAGGACCATGGGTTGAATTTTGGGGCGACCGGCTCCATCGCGTATACGTCCCTTAGTGCACGCTTCCGCTCCCTCTTGGGTATATGCGTTGCGTAGATCATGTTTACCGTCCGAACTTGAGGGGGGAATCCCTTTTGTCCTCTGTTGTTCGGTGGCCGGGTCTCTTCCTCGTCATTGCTGTGTAGCCCCTTGTCATTGTTTTCGGTGATTAATTTGCCTGCCTGCTTGAATACCCAACAATCTCTGTTGGTGTGGTTAGCTGGCTTTTCGGGGGTTCCATGTATTTGACAGGAGCGGTCGAGTATTCGGTCCAAATTGGACGGGCCCGGAGTGGTCTTTTGAATGGCTTTTTCCGTTGACCGGGTTTGGAGCCTCGGAATCCGGCGTTGACTACCGTATCCTCATTGCTGTCGCCGTTAATGCGGCGTTTGTTTTTGTTTTGACGCGACCTGCCATTGCGGTCCTTGGTATCTGGACTGCCAGCGTTTTTGCTGAGGTTGTTGCTGCGAGCTAGCCAGCTATCCTCTCCCGCACAGAAGCGGGTCATGAGTGATGTGAGGGCTGCCATGGATTTCGACTTTTCCTGTCCTAGGTGCCGGGCCAGCCACTCGTCACAAATGTTATGTTTGAAGGCAGCGAGGGCCTCTGCATCCGGACAGTCGACGATTTGATTTTTCTTTGTTAAGAACCGTGTCCAGAATTGCCTGGCCGATTCGTCTGGCTGCTGGATTATGTGGCTTAGGTCATCTGCGTCCGGTGGTCGCACATACGTGCCCTGGAAGTTGTCAAGGAATGCGGCTTCCAGGTCTTCCTAGCATCCAATTGAATCTGCAGGCAGGCTGTTAAGCCAATGCCGAGCTAGTCCTTTAAGCTTCAATGGGAGATATTTGATGGCATGAAGATCGTTGCCGTGGGCCATATGTATATGGAGGAGATAATCCTCAATCCAAACCGCGGGGTTTGTTGTGCCATCGTAGGATTCGATATTAACGGGTTTAAACCCTTCAGGGATTTGATGATCCATTACTTCGTCAGTGAAGCATAGTGGGTGTGCGGCGCCTCTGTATTGAGCAATATCGCAACGTAGCTCGAGAGAGCGTTGTCTGCTGTGTTCGGCCCGGCCGGAGTAGTTGTATCCGGCGCGACGGTATTCGTTGTGGGTCTTGGGGCGCCCACGTGATCCATAGATAGATCTAGATTGTCTTGCCTTGTCCTCCAATATGTCCCGCAAGTCCGGCGTGTTCCCTCATGGCTTCGCGCTTTTTGAGCGGTGCCAGGGTACGGTTTTGGTGGAGGTCTTACATGCCTCTCTGTCCCGACCACGAGGTGGTCGGTCTGCCGTATTGCGCGCTGGTGATGCCGGTTTGTATGCTTCCTCCTCTAGTCGGGGGAGCAACTTGCGTTTTGGGTAGCTTTTGGAGGGGCGTTCGAGTTCATACTCTTCGGCCGCGAGGAACTCGGTCCATTTGTCGGCCAGCAGGTCTTGATCAGCTTGAAGTTGTTGCTGCTTTTTCTTTAGACTATTTGCTGTGGCCATTAGCCTGCGTCTGAAACGCTCTTGTTCGACGGGATCCTCAGGCACGACGAATTCATCGTTGTCGAGGCTTGCCTCATCTCCGGAGGGAGGTATGTAATTATCATCCTCGACCTCTTCCTCTGCCGCCCTCTCGTGAGGGCTTGCTTCTGCCTCCTCCTACGCTGAATCTTGCTGGAGGGGGTTATCTTCGGCACTTTCTGGGGTGTTATTATCTCCTGTGCCGGAATCTCCATTCTTGCTGTGGCGGGATTTAGAGCGGCGCCGCTGACGTTGGCGCTTGGGCTGTTTCTTTAAGGAATATGCCTCCGCCGCTTCTTCGCCGTCCCCATCTTTTGGGGTGTCCACCATGTATATGTCGTATGACGAGGTGGTTTTCCAGTGTCCTGTAGACGCTGGCTCTTGATAGTCTCCTACATCGTCGTCCATACCGTCGATGTCTTCGGAGTCGTAGTCGAGTACGTCGGTTAGATCCTCGACGGTGGCTACGTAGTGGGTGGTGGGTGGGGTCCGAATTTCTTCATCGTCCGCGTCCCAACCATCCTGGCCGTAGTCCGGCCAGGGCTCCCCTGATAGCGAGAGGTGCTTCAGTGAATTTAAGATGTCCGCAGCGGTGAACTCCATGATCGGCGCCCAATCGGATTCGACTGGCAGGGGCGCAGGAGGTTCGGAGTCCGGCAGGGAGTCCGGCACCTCAGAGTCATGAGCTTTATGCGGGACAAGATAAGTGTTCGGCTCCATCGCCGTAGAAGTTGCAGCTCCTGAGGCGGTGTCCATCCATCCATCCTCGATTTGTGCGATCGGCTCCGGACTATGGGCCGGAGCGGCTTCGTGTGCGGCCTCCAAGGTGCTGTCCGACGGCAGAGTTAGGTCGTGCCCATCGTGACAGCGCGGCACGCTCGGCTGTGGCTCGAATCCATCGGAGATCAAGTCCCCGCGGATATCGGCAGTGAAGTTTAGGCTTCCAAACCTGACCTGACGGCCAGGGGCGTAGCTTTCGATCTGCTCCAGATGGCCAAGTGAATTGGCCCGCAGTGTGAAGCCACCGAATACGAAGATCTGTCCGGGGAGAAAAGTCTTACCCAGGATGGCGTCGTTGTCGATTGAAGAGGCCATCAAGCCTATCAGTGACGACACAGAGGAACTCTCAATGAAAGCACCAATGTCGGTGTCAAAACCGGCGGATCTCGGATAGGGGGTCCCGAACTGTGCGTCTAGGCGGATGGTAACAGGAGCCAAGGGACACGATGTTTTACCCAGGTTCGGGCCCTCTTGATGGAGGTAAAACCCTATGTCCTGCTCGATTGATATTGATATTGTGGATGTTTACAAGAGTGGATCTACCACGAGATCAAGGAGGCTAAACCCTAGAAGCTAGCCTATGGTATGATTGTAATGGTTGTTGTTGTTGTGTCCTACGGACTAGAGCCATCCGGTTTATATAGACACCGGAGAGGGCTAGGGTTACATAGAGTCAGTTACAATGGTAGGAGATCTACATATCCGTATCGCCAAGCTTGCCTTCCATGCCAAGGAAAGTCCCATCCGGACACGGGACGAAGTCTTCAATCTTGTATCTTCATAGTCTTGGCGTCCGGTCGATGATGATAGTCCGACCGGTGATAGTTCGGCTGATGATGGTAGTCCGGGTATCCGGACACCCCATAATCCAGGAATCCCTCACCCTTATTGGGTAATACGAGTCACCAGTCCCGGCGTAGTCCGCCTGGAGACCGAAGATGTCATTCCAGTGAGCAACTCCTGTAACATCGAGCATCTTCGTAAGTTTTACCCATAAGGTGTGGCTGCCGGACCCCCCGGCAAGCCACCTTTTGTACGAGCCTTCCCGGCAAGGCATGTAACCCTCTGTACAACGCCAGACCCTGAGCATAAATAAATGAAGCGCTGGCACCCAAAGTCATAGCATGCATGCTAGGTTGAGTCTCCCTCGGTTAGGGTTGATAGTGCTTGAGCAGCGACTAACCCTTAGCATAGAGGTCGAGTCTGCGTCTTTCTGTTCCTGTCCGTCCTCTTTAGTTCGCAGGGTACATGAATGTTTCCGCCAAGCTAAGTGGAAGAAAGAGAACGAGCCGGCGCTCCGGCCCCGGCAGGCCAAGGCTGCCGGGGGCTGAAGACACGAGGGTCCACCCGCGGCAAGCCAACGTTGCCGGGGGCTGCGATTTCAGATAAGTCTCTTACCCCCTATTATGCATTTCTATATGGAATTGGGATGTATGAAACCTTGTTTTATTCCAAGGCCGCCATGCTCCCTTTGTCCCGCCACCAGAGAACTTTTTCTTGGTTCGGAATCTGGTTGCAGCCACGGAGGCAAGGAAGCAAGCGTAGGGCCTAATCCTACTTCACCCCCGCCTCCGCTGAGAGTGTGAGTTCGGTCAAATGAAGTGAGGAAGCGGCAAGGATCGTTACCGGGTGCCAATGTTTATGTTGAAAATAACAAGGGTTCATTCCCTAGTATGGGCTTCGCTCACACACAAAGGACCCGGCAAGCACCCTTTTCATTAAAACGCCCCATACAGGTATAGTTTGTAGGAATCTAGACATGAGCAAGGGGATTACATGTTTTAAATCTAACTAAGGCCCGTAGGCTTACAAGCTAAAAAGAGATAAGGTGCCCGTAATCCCTTTCTTGTCCCTCCCCTCAGGAAACGGAACAAGAATGCAAGAGGGCAAAAGGAGCGTCTAGGCGAGGTACGAGCAGCAGAAGGCACCGAGAGAACATGTTGGCGGCCGCCCGAGGGAGGGCTGGTGATGATGGTGCCGGGAGAATGGCTGGAAGATGAGACAGCGGACCGTCAATACGCTACGAAGGCATTGGTGCCATCGTACTCTTACTTGATGGCCCGCCACGCGCCTTCTTTGCCTTCTCCGGCCTCCCCGCACCAGCCGCCAAAGGAGGCGACCCCAAGAAGTTCAAGGAGCCGGACCCACCAGGAGAAGGGGCCTGGTGCAGATGCTGCTGCTGTCAGCACCGCCCTGGGGCGGTGGGTCCGACACCTAGTCGGGCCACTCATCCTCTTGCCTACTACCCTCATCGTCGCTGCCGCTGTCCTCCTCGTCACTCTCGCTCGAGGAAGAGTCTTCATCATCAGAGGAGCTCTCCACGCAACACTTCAGGTGAGTCCCAAAGTCTCCGAAGACCTTGACGGAGAGGAGGCCATTCTCCATTAATTTGAAATAGAGAATGAACCTAGCCATCAGGCTGTGGATGCGAGCGAAGGTTTTCCATCCGCGACAGAGATACATGACATGAGGGGCTGGGAAATCAACATCGACCCATGTGCCGCTATTCCCACAGCCTCTCATATGCAGTCTCAGCGCCTGCAGCGGGTCGAGCTCCATCTCCCGAGCGAATGGAGTAGGGAGACAAAGACGACGAGGCGCCGGCCAGCGCAGCCTGATGAAGAACTTGCGGGGCTGGTCCCCAACGTGGCCCTCCATTGGGGGAAGGACCGCTGGCGGAGGCGAGGCCGATGCGCCGCCCCGTCCTCCTCTTCCCCGAGCGCCACGGCAGCCTCGGCCTCGCCCCCTCCCCCTTCCCCTCACGGCCGGCTCCGCTGCCACGGGCTCTTGGGGAGGAGGGGCGCGTTGTCGAGCAGAGACCCTCGCTTCCACCGTCGAAGCATCTGTGCGCCCTCTCGCCATGGCAGAGTGGAGGAAGAAGAAAAGATGGGAGGAGGCGGATGGCGAAAGACTGAAGGGTCCCATCCCTCCCGCTCCCATCGTTATAAAGGGGAGGGGGCAGGGCTTGGCCGCCCCTCTCATTCAATCCATCTCATTAAGATGACAGTAGGCGAGGCCGTTGACCGCCCTCCCCGCCCAATTGAAGGCGCATGGGTATCGACCCACGTTCACACGTCTTCCCATATTCTGCACACCTGTCACCTGCCCTGCGCCATACATGCGGCATACATGTGGCGCGACGGGCATGCATAGTGGGACGCGTGGAACGATGGTTCTAGAGCAGAAAGTGTAAATGAGCAGCGGTACCGCGGTCATAAAGGGAGACGCAAACCGCCTCTTTACTATTCACTACAGGATGACGCAAGCGCGCTTCGGTCACCCCACACGCGATCCCCATGTCACGCATTCAATGCGGGTCATGGGGAAGCGCAGCGGGCGGAATATTACCGCGGTAAAAACCGGCCCCGCCTGCCCGCGCACCGTTTTGGGCCTAGCCCAACAATGCGTCGTGCTAATGTGTGGCCCAGCCCAAGAGCTCTTGTCGGTGTACAGGAGTAGGGGTTCTACCTTGTACCCCTTTACCTATGCACAGGCAGTCAGGGCCACGGCCACGGCCACACTTAGCAGGGCAGGTATGGGAAGCCGAGGCCACAAGACGGTCAAAGCAACACTAAGACAGAGACATGAAGAGCAAGGGGGCGAGGTGGGCTCCCCCGGCAAGACCTTTGCCGGGGCCGCCTCCACGGCCCCGGCACGGACCTTGAAGGGGTGGCTTGCCCAACTCCGACGGAGCACACCACCCTCGAGCCTGAGGCTTCCAATACCAACAACTACATTGGAACCAGGGCTCAGGAGGTGCCTCCATGATGGCATGCAGATCTTTGTGAAGATCATTAACACACATAAATATCAGGTGAAGACCAGAAGACGAGACCTCCGGCAACATCCTTGTCGGGGATGACAGCGGTGCCGCGGCAAGACCCTTGATGGGGACCCCGGCAAGACCCTTTCCAAGGACTTCAACAAGGCCGCAACCAGGCCCGTGCGTGCCAAGACCCGACCGCCGTTCCCATGCAGGTGCCAGCCCAGCCAGCTAGGTGGGCACGTACATGGCGATGCACGGTCCCGAGGCCAACTCAAAAAGCACCTGCGTGGTGGCATGCGGATCTTCGTGAAAACACCACCCAACGCCACCTCAACAGCCTCCCGGCCTACATGGCGCTGACCGCTTCACTGGCCCAGGCGCGTGTCGAAGCAGGGCGAGGCAGCGATAAGGCGAGGGGGACACCTCAGGGGCGCATTTAATGTGTTTTATCTTGTAGTAGCAAGCGATAAGCTTGTGCACTGTACCCCTATCCACCTCCTGTGTGCCACTGTAGTGCCTCCTTTGACTATAAAAGGAGGCCTGAGGCGTACAGGAGAGGGATTCGGCTTTTTGGACAAATCACGCTCGATAGCTAGTTCAAGAACACTGATATACACACAAAAGTAGGACTAGGGTATTACGCTATCCCCATGGCCCGAACCTGGGTAAATGACCCCTGTGCTGGCTCTTAGACCCGCTCTTCGTGCGACCCCGCGCCCGCTGACCATAGTAGGAATTCTTGTGATCCCATAGGTGTCGTTCCCACCGATTGTTGGGATCAGAACCGAACTCAAATGTCAGCCGACCTCCGCCGTGATATTACACGACATAGAGGTGCTGCACACCCTTTATGCTTCACCGATGAGGTCATGGAACACCAATTTCCAGAAGGTTTTAAACCCGTAAACATCGAACAGTACGATGGAACGACGGATCAGGCCATCTGGATTGAAGACATTCTTCTCCACATCCACATGGCTCGAGGAGATGACCTTCACACCACAAAATATCTTCATGTAAAGCTGAATAGCCTCCTAGAAAACTCCATTGGAACCTAGGAAGACTTGGAAGATGCTTTTTGGGCCAACTTTCCGGGAACTTATGTTCGGCCACCGGATGCTGACGACTTGAGTCACATAATTCAGCAGCCCAGCGAACCAGGCCGCAAACTTTGGAATCGGTTCTTAACTAAAAAGAACCAGATCATAGACTGTCCAGATACCGAACCCTTAGAGGCCTTTAAACATAGCGTCCGTGACGAATGGCTCGCCTAACACCTTGGGAAGGAAAAGCCGGAGACCATGGCAGCCTTAACGGCACTCATGACCTGCTTTTGTGTGGGCGAAGACAGCTGGTTGGCGCGTAGAAGCAATAGCTCGGGTGATCCCGGCACCTCTGAGGTGCGAGACGGCAATGGTAAACCTCACCGTAATAAAAATGAACGTCGGAACAACAACAAGAACGACGCACATGATACGGCTGTCAATGCCGGATTTAGCGGTCCTAAGTCCGGCGAGTGGAAGAAACCTTTCAAAGGCAACAAGGACGGGCCATCCATCTTCGATAAGATCCTTGAGAGGCCCTGCCAGATTCATGGCACACCCTATAAGCCTGTGAACCACACCAATAGGAATCGTTGGGTTTTCTAACGGGTCGGTAAAATAAATACCGAACACAAGGGAAAAGGGCCTCCAAGCGAAGACGATGACAAGCCCCGTCAGCCGAACATTGGGGGTCAGAAGCAGTTTCCCCCCGAGGCGAAGACAGTGAACATGATATATGTCACTCATATCCCCAAAAGGGAGCGCAAACGCACACTACAGGACGTCTATGATGTAGAGCCTGTCGCCCCCAAGTTTAACCCATGGTCAGCTTGTCTGACCACATTTCATTGTAGGGATCACCCAACCAGTATCCGTCACGGGGGTTTGGCCGCTCTGGTTTTTGATCCATTTATTGACGAATACCACCTCACTAGAGTCCTTATGGACGGTGGAAGCAGTCTCAACTTGATTTATCAAGATACTGCCCGTAAAATGGGCATTGACCCATCAAGAATCAAGCCTAGTAACACTACCTTCAAAGGTGTGATACTAGGAGTGGAGGCCTATTGTACGGGCTCACTAACGCTAGAGCTAGTATTCGTCTCCCCAGACAACTTCCGCAGCAAAGAATTGATCTTCGACATTGTCCCTTTCTGCAGTGGTTATCGCACACTCCTAGGACGAACTGCTTCCGCCCACTTTAACGTAGTCCCGCACAACACTTACTTAAAGCTTAAAATCCTGGACCCCGTGGCCTTATCACAGTCAATGGTAACATGGAGCACTCCCTCCATACTGAAGAGCGCACTGCGGCGCTTGCAGCCGAAGTATATGGCGGCCTCATTAAGCCAAACAGTTCACCGGCCAATAAAGCCAATGACGTATCCAAACGAGTCCGGTCAGTGCATAATAGCAATAAATCAACGGATCCATACCTTGATTAAAAGTTCAACCTCTGCCGATTGCCCCACCAGGTTGCATCTTATGACCGCATGTACATAATTACGCACTAAAAATACCTTGGGCGGCATCGGAGGCACACTGCAGAAGAGGTCCATTGCACTGCTTGACCATAGTTGGACCGCATATATCTTTTTTCCTTTTAATGCGGGTTCATCAAGAGCCCTACTTGCAAGTTGGTTGTCGCAGGAGACCCTTTTAATGCTGGTGCATCCCAACCATCAAATACTTCTCTCAAAGGACTTACTACTAAGTAGAAAACGCACAGACGTGCGGCAGGGCATCATTGGAGTTTCTTTTCTGAACTATGATTTTCAGGCCCTCTGTTAGACTTTCCCTTATGTAAAGTCTTTTTGTTTTCTCTTCGGGCATGTAATATGACCTTAACATTGAACGACATTGCCTATCATTGACCTATCGAGAAAGATATAAAGGATGCAGATGATTATCTCCTTTTTGGTTGGGTCTTGGTTTTTTCCTTGACATATGTGCTCCCCTTACATTAGACTAACATACGTGGTTCTACACGGTCTTCATACCAGGGGTTGTATTTGGCCCCGCAAAATTCTTAAGTCCGAACACCTATAGGGAACTCTTCGGCGTCCCGGATATGGCATTATATGCATCGGCTCTGACTCATGTCTTTTGTCTATAGTTGGGTTGCCCTACTCCTGTGTTTGCCACCTTGCATTACGCAAGTTCAGCCAAGGTAGTAAAGGGAGAACTATTGTGATTGTATTTCTGGTTCATCCGTGTCGGATTATAGGTTCTGCAAACCCTTGAGAGGTTCGAACTCTAGGGTGCGTGCGGAGATCTAAACCTACCCAGTCTGCCTACTCACGATCGTCCTAAGCCTAGCGCGACGAGCTCGATGAGACAAAGAGACACTTCAGTTTATCCTGGTTCGGGCAAGCTTGCGGTGTAATACCCTACTCGAGCGTTTTGGTGGATTGCCTCGGAGGGCCAAGGATGAACTAGTACAGTGGATGAACTGGCCTCAGGAGGTGAGGTGTTCTTGAGCTCGAGCGAGCTGAGGGGATGTGAACCAGATCAGGTCCCCTATATGGTGGTGGCTAAGTCCTATTTATAGTGGCCTTGGTCCTCTTCCAAAATGTTGGCGGGAAGGGATTCCACAACGGCCGGATTTGAAAGGGGACAAGTAGTACAGCTTATCCTGACAAAAGTAGTCTTCGCCTGTGAAAAGCCTCTGGTCATGACGCTGCGGTGGGCTCGGCGATGACCTCCGTTTTTCCGTCCTGGCGGCCTTCGTCTTGTTGCACC
Organism: Triticum aestivum; assembly: GCF_018294505.1. Classification (NCBI taxonomy): domain Eukaryota; kingdom Viridiplantae; phylum Streptophyta; class Magnoliopsida; order Poales; family Poaceae; genus Triticum; species Triticum aestivum. The sequence goes on along the minus strand of NC_057813.1, from coordinate 403,171,605 downwards.
AGAATGGAAACCTTTGGCTGATTCCTCGGGACTCTGCGCCTGCGGCCTGCCTCCCTTGCACCGAAGTGGAAACCTGCACTCTGCGCCCACTGGGCACCCGCCTGGCCTTGGTCGTCATGGCTCACGTCAGCTGAGCCTCATGAGGTATACCTTGCATAGAACTCTTCGCCCCTCGGGAGCCAGCCTGAAGAGGCCGATCCCTTCAGGGGTCTTGGCATCATCCGCTTCACGAGGCTTGTCCCCTCGCGAGGGTCTTGAGTTGTTGATGCTGAAGCTTGGCCGTACCAGGCCATCGATGGAGCCACGTGGTGGGCCGCAGGCAGGCAGGGCTGGATACCCCCATATCCAGGACGCCGACAGTAGCCCCCGAGCCCAAGGCGCGCTCAGACTTGGCTTCCAGGCGAAGCCAAAGGGAAAGTGCGAAGCGTTGTAGGCCCTATCCGCCTACGGTCTTGAAGACGCGTGGCGATTGATGGGACGTGGGTGACTCCACTTCCCCAACTGCCTCGACAACTATTTCCGTCTGACAAAAGGGGTGCCATCTGCCGCCAGGCTTTCATTGCCTCTTCTTCGTCTTGCTCTGGTCCCCTTCTCCCAGCTCCAGAAGAACTGACCAGATCTACCGATTTCCCCCTCCAATCCTTCGCTCAATGGCCGCTGAGAAGACCACGGCCTCGGCCTCGGCTGCCGTCTCCGCCTGGAATGAGCCAGCGCTGCTTGCGCCCTCCGTGGCCAGGGTGAAGCTCCAGACCGCGGTCCTCCTAACGGCGAGCGAGGACAATGAATGGAAGGGGACGGTGCTTCGGGTCGCCACTGCTACGACGGAGCCCGCGAACAGCACCTTCTTCCCTTTCTTCGTGCGCAGCGTCTACTCGGGGCTGGTGCCCCATTCTCCCGCTTCTTCTACGCCGTTCTTCACCATTATGGCCTCCACGCGCCCCACATTCATCCCAACTCCATCCTCCTCCTGTCCATTTTCGCCTTCTACTGTGAGGCGTTCGTGGGGGTGATGCCCTCCATCGCCATGCTCCACCACTTCTTCTTCCTGTGCATGACTAGCGACCATCCCGTTGGGTGCATCGGCTTTGTCACGGCACGAGGCGGCAATGCGCTCTCCCGCCTCAGGAAGAAGGTGGAGGATGCCCTGATGAGGTGGGTTCTGATGGATGCCAAGTGCTCATAGGACCTACTGGAGCTGCCGACTGAGCTCCCCTCCTCCGGGAAGGGGTGATACTCTGAGAAGATCACTGGCCCTTCCCTGAAGCCGTTGGTAAAGAAGATGGAGCAAGACCTGAAGAGAGAGAAGCTGATGGGGGCCATGTTCATCAAGGAGTTCTTGACGCAGCGCATAGAGCCGCTCCAAGATCGCTCCCACCCCTTGTGGAGGCTTGAGGTCACCAACAACAAGATTCTCCTACGCCAGGACGCCCTTCCCAAGGAGGAACTGAGCAAGGTGTTGCTTTACTTGATGGGAAGGACCCGAGCAATCCTCCGAGGATTGGCTCCCGTTGTACTATCGGGTCGACGGGGAGGTGGTCGCCGCTGCCATGCTAGTCTTCGACGAGTTTGGGCTCGTGCTGCCGGGGCCTCCGCCGCCGCCTACCTCCTTGGTGGACCTATCCTCTGGCAATCAATCCTCCGAGGCCACCAAGGATGAGGTTGTGGAGGAATCCTCTTCCCCGTGGCATAGGGAGCTCCTCTGCGACTTCCCTGATGATGATGATGATGATGATGATGATGATGATGCGCCTCCGGTGGTGGAGGTGCCTCGCCCTTCTGGAGTCACCACGAGATATGGGGTGTCCTCCTCGAAGCAACCCAAGTTGACGACCACGAAGAAGGGGGAGACCGCGCTGATTCCTCCGGGCAGAGTTCCGCCTTCACTGACGGCGTCCTAAGTGGCGCCAACCACGAGTTCTCCTGCTCCCAAGAGTTCAGCTCTAGCTGCCCCGTCTCGGCGCCCACTATTGGGCCTGAAGAGGAGCTATGTCTTCGCCAACCAGTAAGTCTTCTCCTTGGCCTTGTTTGTTTATTCTTGAAGCGATGCTTAGTGTCTTCGCCTATCATTAGGAAGTAGTCGTCGGAGAGGCAGAAGGAGGGCGCGGAAGTCGCGTCGTCGAAGGCGTCGAAGCGGCCGCCGCGGCCCTGGCAAAGGAGAGTGATGTGGCTCCTGCAACTCCGGTGGTGCTGCCGTCTCTCCAGGGCGTGGAAGCCCGTCCTCAGGAGATGCCGGCGCCTTCAGCGAGGCTGACCCCGCTGGCGCCCATCCTTGCTATGGGTGCTTAGGTTGTCCAGCCTCTGGAGCCCCCGGTCCTTCCTGAGGCTGAGGCTTCTTCTGTCTTGGTGTCGAGGACGTCCTTTCCCTGCCCAGCGTGCATCCAGACCATGGCGCTCCTGCCACCTTCGAGGCCCTGGAGGAGGCAAGGGTGGCGCCGAACCTCCTCCAGGGTGAACTTCCGGGCTCGGATCGGCACTCAGCGTTAGGATGCCTGGTGCTGATTTCAGGTTGGCTCCAGGCTAAAGCGTTTGTCTGCGTGGCCTGGGGCTCTGCGAAGGAAGCCTAGAAGGTGCCCGAGGTGGTTGCCACCGAGCGCGACCTTGCGTGGAAGGAGGCCACGAAAGCCGAGGATCGATGTCGCATGGTGGAGGCTGAACTAAAGGCTCTTCAGGTTCAGCAGGCTGCCCAGGCCAGCTAGCTCCAGGAGCATGAGGAGAAGCTGAAGGCCCAGGAGGCTGCTGTCGCTGATCGAGACGTCGAGGTGAAGAAGGCAACCTTGGAGCAGGCTGCGGAGCGCGACCGCCTGACGAGGCTGAAGGAGGAGGCGGAGGCAGCACAGACGGCCCTTGCCAAGGCCTAGAAGGTGGCCACCATGGAGCGCAGCACCTTTGCCTCCCTTGAGGTGAGGTTCCACAAGGCTCAACGGTTGCTCTTTCGGGACGATCCCTTGAAGAAGGCGACGCTGATGACCCCGAGGGAGAGCCCTGCTGCTCTGCTCCCAGAAAGTCTTGGCAATGGTCGAGGATGCTGTTGATGGGTTTGGCTCTTTGTTGGAAAGTGAGGTGTGCTCTCTTTCTTCCTCAGCCCTTACGTGCATCTTCAGCCATCTCTATCTCCAGGACACTGGCTTCGACTTCTCCTCCTTCCTTGCTCCGGTGGACTCTGACTCCAGGGATACTGCTGCTGCCGCCATGAAGAGCTCCGTGGACATCATGCTGAGTAAGTTCCTGGTTGTCGGTCCTCTGACAGAGGCCGAGGCGTTTAAAATAGTTTGCTTGGAACAATATGTTTTGTAATAATTAGATTATGGTCCCTCGACTTTTTTGTTTGCTTTGTTGTTCTGCATCAGCAGAGCCCGGCCCCACGCATACCTCAGCCACTGTTGGGTCATCCGGATCGCCAGGATGAGCCCAAGGGGTGAGGGGTGATACATCTCCAACGTATCTATAATTTTTGATTGTTCCATGCTATTATATTACCTGTTTTGGATGTTTATGGGCTTTACTTTATACATTTATATCCTTTTTTGGACTAACCTACTAACCGGAGGCCCAGATGTATTGCTGTTTTTTTGCCTATTTCAGTATTTCGAAGAAAAGGAATATCAAACGGAGTCCAAACGGAATGAGACCTTCGGGAGCGTGATTTTTGGAATGAACGTGATCCAGAGGACTTGGAGTGCAAGTCAAGAAGCAGTCGAGGCGGCCACGAGGGTGGAGGGCGCGCCCACCCCTACACGGTGTGCCCCCCTATCTCGTGGGCCCCTCGGGCGGCCACCGACCTACTTCTTCCTCCTATATATACCCACGTACCCCGAGAACATCCAGGGAGCCAACGAAAAACTATTTCTACCACCGTAACCTTTTGTATCCGTGAGATGCCATCTTGGAGGCTTCGCCGGCGCTCCGCCGGAGGGGGAATCGACCACGAAGGGCTTCTACATCAACATCATAGCCCCTCCGATGAGTTGTGAGTAGTTTACCACAGACCTTCGAGTACATAGTTATTAGCTAGATGGCTTCTTCTCTCTTTTTGGATCTCAATACCATGTTCTCCTCGATCTTCTTGGAGATCTATTCGGTGTAACTCTTTTTGCGGTGTGTTTGTCGAGATCCGATGAATTGTGGGTTCATGATCAAGTTTATCTATGAGAAATATTTGAATCTCCTTGGAATTCTTTTATGTATGATTGAGTTATCTTTGCAAGTCTCTTCGAATTATCAGTTTGGTTTGGCCTACTAGATTGATCTTTCTTGCAATGGGAGAAGTGCTTAGCTTTGGGTTCAATCTTGCGGTGTCCTTTCCCAATGACAGCAAGGGCAGCAAGGCACGTATTGTATTGTTGCCATCGAGGATAAAAAGATGAGGTTTATATCATATTGCATGAGTTTATCCCTCTACATCATGTCATCTTTCTTAATGCGTTACTCTATTCTTATGGACATAATACTCTAGATGCATGCTGGATAGCGGTCGATGTGTGGAGTAATAGTAGTAGATGCAGGCAGGAGTAGGTCTACTTATCACGGACGTGATGCCTATATACATGATCATGCCTAGATAATCTCATAATTATTCTCTTTTCTATCAATTGCTCGACAGTAATTTGTTCACCCACCGTAATACTTATGCTATCTTGAGAGAAGCCACTAGTGAAATCTATGGCCCCCGGGTCTACCGTTTATCATATAAGCTTTCAATCTAATTTTATTTGCATCTTTACTTTTCCAATCTATATTATAAAATACCAAAAATATATTTATCTTATCATACTATCTCTATCAGATCTCACTTTCGCAAGTGGCCCTGAAGGGATTGACAACCCCTTTATTGCGTTGGTTGCGAGTTTTTTGTTTGTTTGTGTAGGTGCGTGGGACTTTTGAGGAGCCTCCTACTGGATTGATACCTTGGTTCTCAAAAACTGAGGGAAATACTTATGCTACTATTGCTGCATCACCCTTTCCTCTTCAAGGAAAACCAATGCAAGCTCAAGACGTAGCAAGAAGGATTTCTGGCGCCGTTGCCGGGGAGGTCTTCGCTCAAGTCAAGACATACCAAGTACCCATCACAAACTCATCTCCCTCGCATTTATATTATTTGCCATTTGCCTCTCGTTTTCCTCTCCCCCACTCCACCCTTGCTGTTTTATTCGCCCTCTCTTTCCTAATCTTCTCCTCTCTTTTTCGCTTGCCTTTTTCTATTTGCTCGTGTGTTGGATTACTTGTCGCCATGGCGCAACATAATACCAAATTGTGTGATTTCTCCAATACCAATAATAATGATTTCCTTAGTACTTCGATCGCTCCTCTTAACGATGTTGAGTCTTGTGAAATCAATACTGCTTGGCTGAATCTTGTTATGAAAGATCAATTCGCCGACCTTCCTAGTGAAGATGCCGCTACCCATCTAAACAACTTTGTTGATTTGTGTGATATGCAAAAGAAGAAAGATACGGACAATGATATTGTTAAATTGAAGTTATTTCCGTTTTTAGTTAGAGATCGTGCTAAAGTTTGGTTTTTGTCTTTGCCTAAGAATAGTATTGATTCATGGAATTAGTGCAAAGATGCTTTTATCTCTAAATATTTTCCTCCCGCGAACATCATCACTCTTAGGAACAATATTATGAATTTTAAACAACTTGATCATGAGCATGTTGCCAAATCTTGGGAAAGAATGAAATTGATGATTCGCAATTGCCCTACTCATGGTTTGAATTTATGGATGATCATACAAAATTTTTATGCTGGTTGAACTTTGCTTCTAGAAAACTTTTAGATACGACCGCGGGAGGCACGTTTATGGAAATCACTTTAGGAGATGCTACAAAACTCCTTGATAATATTATGGCTAATTACTCTCAATGGCACACCGAAAGATCTACTAGTAAAAAAGTGCATGCTATAGAAGAAATTAATGTTTTGAGTGGAAAGATGGATGAACTTATGAAATTGTTTGCTACTAAGAATTCTCCTCTTGATCCCAATGATATGCCTTTGTCTACTTTGATTGAGAATAATGATGAATCTATGGATGTGAATTTTTTTGGTAGGAATAGTTTCGGTAACAATGCTTATAGAGGAAACTTTAATCCTAGATCGTTCCCTAGTAATTCCTCTAATAACTATGGAAATTCCTACAATAATTCTTATGGTAATTTTAATAAGATGCCCTCTTATTTTGAGAATAGTGTAGAAGAATTTATGATCTCTCAAAAGAATTTTAATGCCTTGCTTGAAGAAAAATGGCTCAAAGTTGATAATTAGGCTAGGAACGTTGATAGACTTTCGCTCGATGTTGATTCTTTGAAACTTAGATCTACTCCTCCTACGCATGATATCAATGAGTCTCTCAAAGCAATGAGAATTTCCACATATGAGTGCAAGGAAAGAACCGCTAGATTGCATGCTAAGAAAGATTGCTTTGTAAAAGAGTGTTCTTCTAGTTTCAATGAAAATAATGATGAAGATCTTAAAGTTATTGATGTGTCCCCTATTAGATCTTTGTTTTGCAATATGAATCTTAATAATAATGGGACTGGAGATGAGTCAACTTTAGTTAGAAGGCGTCCCAATGATTCGTAATTTTTAGATCTTGATGCTAAATTTGGTAAAAGTGGGATTGGAGAGGTCAAGACTTTAAATAGTATTGAACCCACTATCTTGGATGTCAAGGAATTTAATTATGATAATTGTTCTTTAGAAGGTTGTATTTCCTTGTTGCAATCCGTTGTGCATTCTCCTCATGCTTATAGTCAAAATAAAGATTTTACCAAACATATTGTTGATGCCTTGATGCAATCTTTTGATGAAAAACTTAATTTGGAAGTTTCTATACCTTGAAAACTTAATGATGAATGGGAACCTACTATAAAGATTAAAATTAAAGATCATGAGTGTTATGCTTTATGTGATTTGGGTGCTAGTATTTCCACGATTCCGAAAACTTTATGTGATATTCTAGGTTTCCATGATCTTGATTATTGCTCTTTAAATTTGCACCTTGCGGATTCCACCATTAAAAAGCCAATGGGAAGGATCAATGATGTTCTCATTGTTGCAAATAGAAATTTGGTGCCCGTAGATTTTATCGTTCTTGATATAGATTGCAATCTTTCTTGCCCTATTATTCTTGTTAGACCTTTCCTTAGAACGATTGGTGAGATTATTGATATGAAGGAAGGGAATATCAGATTCCAATTTCCATTAAGGAAAGGCATGGAGCACTTTCCAAGAAAAAAAATTAAATTACCTTATGAATCTATCATGCGAGCTACTTATGAATTGAGTGCCAAAGATGGCACTACTTAGATCTATCCTCGCTTTTATGCATAGCTAGGGGCGTTAAACGAAAGCGCTAGTTGGGAGGCAACCCAATTTTATTTGTGTTTTTTGTTTTTGTTTTTTTTAGTAATAAATTTTGCATCTAGCTTCTGTTTAGATGTGTTTTATTTTTTAATTAGTGTTTGTGCCAAGTAGAACCTATAGGATAACCTATGGTGATAGTTAATTTGATTCTGCTGAAAAACAGAAACTTTGCACGAACGAAAATAGTTTTTTTAATTCACAAAAACGTGCTTTTGCGTTGATTCTTTTTGGTGTAGATAAATAGAAAAATTTTCCAGGACTTCCTATTTTGGTAGGATTTTTAGAGTTCCGGAAGTATTCGAGGGTTAGAGATTGCTACAGACTATTCTGTTTTTGACAGATTCTGTTTTTCGTGTGTTGTTTGCTTATTTTGATGCATCTATGGCTAGTATTGAGTGGTATGAACCATAGAGAACTTGAAATACAGTAGGTTTAACACCAATATAAATAAATAATGAGTTCATTACAGTACCTTATATGGTGGTTTTGCTTTCTTTCACTAATAGAGCTTATGAGATTTCCTGTTGAGTTTTGTGTTGTGAAGTTTTTCAAGTTTTGGGTAAAGATTTGATGGACTATGGAATAAGGAGTGGCAAGAGCCTAAGCTTGGGGATGCCCATGGCACCCCAAGATATTCAATAATAGCCAAAAACCTAAGCCTGGGGATGCCCCCGGAAGGCTTCCCCTCTTTCGTCTTTGTTTCTCGGTAACTTTACTTGGAGCTATATTTTTATTCACCACATGATATGTATTTTGCTTGGAGCGTCTTGTATGATATTAGTATTTGTTTTTTTTGTTTTTACACAATCATCCTTGCTGTACACACCTTTTGGGAGAAGCCCACTCTTGATAACCCGCAAGTATACGAGATAGTTGTAGCCTCTTTTGATAAGTAAGAGTGTCGAACCCAACGAGGAGCTAAAGGTAGAACAAATACTCTCTCAAGTCCTATCGACCACTGATAAGACTCTACGCATGCTTGACGTTCGCTTTACCTAGAACAAGTATGAAACTAGAAGTGCTTTGTAGGTGTGATAGGATAGGTTTGCAAGATAATAAAGAGCACGTAAATAAAAAGTAGGGGCTGTTTAGATAAATAAACAATAAAGTAAATATAGCGAATGTGGAAAAGTGGTGGTAGGAGTTGTGGAATTGTCCCTAAGCAATTGACTGCTTTACTAGACTGATAGCAAGTATTATGTGGGAGAGGCCACTGCTAGCATGTCATCCCTTACTTGGATTCTATGCACTTATGATTGGAACTATTAGCAAGCATCCGCAACTACTAACATTCATTAAGGTAAAACCCAACCATAGCATTAAGATCATTGTTGAGGAAATCGTTAACTGGTAGCTGCTCGATTGGCTGGTGAGTAGGGGATTAATCGGCTAATCGGCAAGTTAATTGGCCATTTAATCAATTAATTGGACGATTTATTGGTTTATAGGCTACTCGGTGACCCTACAAGTAGGGATTAATCGGCAAGTTAACTGGTTAATCGGATGAATTATTGAACAGGGATTAAGATATATTGGTCCCCCTTCAATCCCGTATGCATCAATTTCTACACTAGGTTGAAGCTTCTGTCACTCTAGCCCTCCAATACATAGTCCTATCAACATACAACTAACCCTAAGGTGTGATCCACGCGCGCGCTCATATGATGGGCACCAAAGGACAGCAACATAACCACAAGCAAATTAAATCAATCATAGCAATTCATCGACCACCACTAGGACAACGAAAATCTACTCAGACATCATAGGATGGCAACACATCATTGGAGTGAAGGTGATGGAGAGGGTACATCAGGTTGCGGGAGAGTGGACCACTGTAGCTAGAGGGGGGAAGGTGATGGAGATGTTGGTGAAGATGGCAGAGGTGTTGGTGAAGATCGCGGTGATGATGATGGCCCCCGGCGGCGTTTTGGTGCCACCGGAAGCAAGGGGGAGAGAGGCCCCCTTCTTATTCTTCTTCCTTGACCTTCTACCTAGATGGGAGAAGGGTTTCCCCTCTCGTCCTTGGCTCCCATGGCTTGGGAGGGGCGAGAGACCCTCCGAGATTGGATCTATCTCTCTGTCTCTCTCTGTTTCTGTGTTCTCAGATTCTGCCCTGGCACCATTTTTTTATATCCGGAGATCTGTAACTCCGATTGGATTGAAACCTTCGCCGAGATCTTTTTCCAAATATTAGCTTTCTTGCGGCCAAAGAAGGGCATCAACCGCCTTACAAGGGGCCCAGGAGGGTGGGGGGTGCGCCCACCTGGAGTGGGTGTGCGCCCCTATCTCGTGGCCACCTCGGGCACCGTCTCGCGTTGATTTTACTTCCAAAAAATCACAAATATTCCAAAATAATTCTCCGTCCGTTTTTATCCCGTTTGGACTCCGTTTGATATGGGTTTTCTGCGAAACATAAAACATGCAACAAACAGGAATTGGCACTGGGCACCGGATCAATATGTTAGTCCCAAAAGTAATATAAAAAGTTGCCAAAAGTATATGAAAGTTGAATAATATTGGCATGGAACAATCAAAAATTATAGATACAACAGAGACATATCACCCACTTGATTGGAATTTATTAGAATACTCTATGTGCTTCACTTATATCTTTTGAGTTAGATAGTTTTTGCTCTAGTGCTTCACTTATATCTTTTAGAGAACGGCGGTGGCTTAATTTTGTAGAAATTACTAGTCTCTCATGCTTCACTTATATTATTCTGAGAGTCTCTTAGAACAGCATGGTATTTGCTATGGTTATAAAATTGGTCCTAGAATGGTGGGCATCCAAGTTGGGTATAATAAAAACTATCATAGGAAGTGAATTGGATGCTATGATCAATTTGATTCTTGATAATTGTTTTGAGACATGGAGGTAGTGATATTAAAGTCATGCTAGTTGGGTGATTATGAATTTAAAGAATGCTTGTGTTGAAGTTAGCAAGTCCCGTAGCATGCACGTATGGTTAAAGTTGTGTAACAAATTTGAAACATGAGGTGTTCTTAGATTGTGCATCCTTATGAGTGGCGGTCGGGGACGAGCGATGGTCTTTTCCTACCAATCTATCCCTCTAGGAGCATGTGCGTAGTGCTTGGTTTTTGATGACTTGTAGATTTTTGCAATAACTATATGAGTTCTTTTGACTAATGTTCAGTCCATGGATTATACGCACTTTTACCTTTCCATCATTGCTAGCCTCTTCGATACCGTGCATTGCCCTTTCTCCGGTGCAAACTTCGCCGGTGCATCCAAACCCCGTGATATGATACACTCTGTCACACATAAACCTCCTTGTATCTTCCTCAAAACAGCCACCATACCTACCTATTATGGCATTTCCATAGCCATTCCGAGATATATTGCCATGCAACTTTTCATCGTTCCCTTTATCATCATGACACGCATTACTATTGTCATATTGCCATTGAGAGTTGACATCGTATTTGTGGCAAGGCCACTTTGCATATTTTTTCATACATGTCACTCTTCGATTCATTGCCCATCCCGATAACACCGCCGGAGGCATTCATATAGAGTCATATCTTGTTCTAGTTTTGAGTTGTAATTCATGAGTTGTAAATCAATAAAATTGTGACGATCATCATTATTAGAGCATTGTCCCCAGAAAGAAAAAAAAGAAAGGCCAAAAAGAAAAAAAAGAAAGGCCAACGAAAAAAAGGAAAAAAGGAAGAAAGGCCAAAAAAAATTGAAAGGCCCAAAAAAAGGAAAAAAGAAAAAAAGAAAATAAATAAAAAGGGAGAAATGTTACTATCTCTTTTCCACACTTGTGCTTCAAAGTAGCACCATGTTCTTCATATAGAGAGTCTCATATGTTGTCACTTTCATATACTAGTGGGAATTTTTCATTATAGAACTTGTCTTTTATATTCCTACGATGGGCTTCCTCAAAATGCCCTAGGTATTCGTGAGCAAGCAAGTTGGATGCACACCCACTAGTTTTCTTTTGTTGAGCTTTCATACATTTATAGCTCTAGTGCATCCGTTGCATGGCAATCCCTACTCCTCATGTTGACATCAATTGATGGGCATCTCCATAGCCCATCGATTTTCCTCGTCAATGTGAGACTTTCTCCTTTTTTGTCTTCTCCACACAATACCCATCATCATATTCTATTCCACCCATAGTGCTATGTCCATGGCTCACGCTCATGTATTGCGTGAAAGTTGAAAAAGTTTGAGATTATTTAAGTACGAAACAATTGCTTGGCTTGTCATCTGGGGCATATAATTTGGGATCATTTTTTTGTGACGAAAATGAAGCATAGCCTAACTATATGATTTTTGTAGGGATGAACTTTCTTTAGCCATGTTATTTTGAGAAGACATGATTGCTTTGATTAGTATGCTTGAAGTATTACTATTTCTTATGTCAATATGAACTTTTATTTTGAATCATTTGGATCTGAACATTCATGCCAAAATAAAGAAAATTACATTGAGAATTATGCTAGGTAGCATTCCACATCAAAAATTCTGTTTTTATCATTTACCTACTCGAGGACGAGCAGGAATTAAGCTTGGGGATGCTTGATACGTCTCCAACGTATCTATAACTTTTGATTGTTCCATGCTATTATATTACCTGTTTTGGATGTTTATGGGCTTTACTTTACACATTTATATAAATTTTTGGACTAACCTACTAACCGGAGGCCCAGCCCATATTGCTGTTTTTTTGCCTATTTCCGTATTTCGAAGAAAAGGAATATCAAATGGCGTCCAAATGGAACGAAACCTTCGGGAGTGTGATTTTAGGACCGAACGTGATCCAGAGGACTTGGAGTGCAAGTCAAGAAGCAGTTGAGGCGGCCACGAGGGTGGAAGGCGCGCCCACCCCTACAGGGCGCTCCCTCTATCTCATGTGCCCCTCGGGCGGCCACCGACCTACTTCTTCCTCCTATATATACCCATGTACCCCGAGAAAATCCAGGGAGACAACAAAAAACTATTTCCACCACTGTAACCTTCTGTATCCGCGAGATCCCATTTTGGAGTATTCGTTGGCGCTCCGCCGGAGGGGGAGTCGACCATGGAGGGCTTCTACATCAACAACATAGCCCCTCCGATGAGTTGTGAGTAGTTTACCACAGACCTTCGGGTCCATAGTTATTAGCTAGATGGCTTCTTCTCTCTTTTTGGATGTCAGTACCATGTTCTCCTCGACATTCTTGGAGATCTATTTGATATAACTCTTTTTGCAGTGTGTTTGTCGAGATCCGATGAATTGTGGGTTTATGATCAAGTTTATCTATGAGAAATATTGGAATCTCCTCTGGATTCTTTTATGTATGATTGAGTTATCTTTGCAAGTGTCTTCGAATTATCAGTTTGGTTTGGCCTACTAGATTGATCTTTCTTGCAATGGGAGAAGTGCTTAGTGTGGGAGTCCTGGATAAGGGGGTATCCGGACAGCCGGACTGTGTACAACATCCGTACTATTGAAGCGTGAAGATACAAGACTCAAGACTTCGGCCTGTGTCTGGATGGGACTCTCCTTTGCGTGGAAGTCAAGCTTGGCGATCCGGATATTATATTTCCTTCCTTGTAACCGACTCCATGTAAACCCTAGCCCTCTCCGGTGTCTATATAAACCGGAGAGGTTGGTCCTTAGAAGGCCGATCACAATTACAATCATACCATCATAGGCTAGCTCTTAGGGTTTAGCCTCTACGATCTCGTGGTAGATCTACTCTTGTACTACCCATATCATCAATATTAATCAAGCAGGAAGTAGGGTTTTACCTCCATCGAGAGGGCCCGAACCTGGGTAAACATCTATGTCCCTTGCTTCATGTTACCATCAGCCTTGACGCACAGATCGGGACCCCCTACCCGAGATCCGCCGGTTTTGACACCGACATTGGTGCTTTCATTGAGAGTTCCTCTGTGTCATTGCTGTCAGGCTTGATGGCTCCTTCAATCATCATCAACGACGCTGTCCAGGGCGAGACTTCTCTTCCCGGACAGATCTTCGTGTTCGGCGGCTTCGCACTGCGGGCCAATGCGCTTGGCCACTTGGAGCAGATCGATAGCTATGACCCGGGCCACCAGGTTAGGTTCGGAGACTTGAACTACACAACGGATATTCGCGGGGAATCGATCTTCGACGGATTTGGGCCAGCACCAGAAGCGCCGAACAGTCACGATGAGCACGGCTTAGACCTGCTGTCAGACGTTGCTTGGGATATCACCCCGGCAGAAGCCTCGGATCTAAATCTGGGGCAGGTTGCGTTGCCTAAGGATGGAGTGCTGGACCCCGCCCCGCAGGACATGCCCTCGTTGGCGATGGAGCTGAACACAGGTCCCACCTCTGAGGGAGCCTGTTACTCCGGACCCCCAGATTCATATCCGGATGAAGGTTCCAGTCCGCGCATCCCCGAGCCCGCCGATCCTGGTAGGGCTCCGGTGATGGAGTTCACTGCGGCGGACGTGTTTCAGCACTTGCCCTTTGGCGACATGTCGGACTTATTGAAGTCTCTCTCTTTGTCAGGAGACTCCGGCCCGAACTATGTCTGGCTTGAGTGGGAAGCAGACAACGATGGAATTCGTTGCCCACCCACCACCCACTTCATTGACACGATCGACGATTTAACCGATGTGCTTGACTACGACTCCGAAGACATCGACGGTATGGACAACGATGCAGGAGAACTACAGGGACCACCGCATATAGGGCGGTGGGCAGCCACCTCCTCATACGATATATATATGGTGCACACCCCAAAGGAAACCAGTGGCGGTGAGGCAACAGAGGATAACCCCTTGGGGAGAAAAGCAAAACATGTGCGCTATCGGCGCCACTCCAAGCCCCGCCGCATCAAAAACGGCCCTAGAAACGAGAGCAGTTCGGATGGTGCCGAAGAGGAATACACCCCTAGTCAGCCGACACTAAAGCAGGCTGGACCGATGACGATGGGATGCTTGGAGAGGGACAATTACACCCCCCCCCGACGACGAGGCAAGCCTCAACAATGAAGAATTCGGCGTACCTGAAGACCCATTGGAACAAGTTTGCTTCAAGCGACGGCTCATGGCTACAGCAAGGAGCCTGCAAAGGAAGCAAGAGCAGCTTATAGCTGACCAAGACGTGCTAGAGGATAGGTGGACCAAGATATTGGCCGCTGAAAAGTACGAATCCGACAGCCCCAATAAAGGGCACACACGGCACAACTCGCTACCTCAACTCGAGCAGGAAAACCACATGCACGCACACAGACGCCCACGCATCACTACAGTCCAAGACGGGAAGAAGCAGACACGAAAAGACACCCTCAGGCCTCGACACAAAGGTCATAAACATCAACACAAGGAAGCTGGTGCCAAGTCCGACAACTCTCAGCCCGCTAAAGAGACAAAGAACAGCACAAGCCTACTCGACCGAAGCCACACGCTGGATCAGCCGTGTGAAATTCATTATACCACCAGAAGGACGGCAAAGCATACCAATAGAGAATGCAGGATCCTCAAAACAAAGCGGCTGGTCGCACGCCAGAAGCAATAAGGGGAGATGCCTCGTCAAGACCCCCTCCCCAGAGCGTAACAGTACGGTCGACCGCCCAGGACCACATAAACCACAGCAAGTCAATCGGAGTGCCTCTAGACCTAGTAGTCCGGGGGCTCCATAACACACAAACCCCACAAGGGTATGACGCCACGAAAAACATCTCCTAAAAGATCTAAGGCGCAAAGGCCAAGTTTTATTGGCCCACCACTCTAAACGGTTGTCTTCAGATCACCCAAAAAATGCTACGCCAAAGAATAAATCTTCGGCACCTTCCCACCATACGATAGTTTACCGTATGCTAACGGGAAAAACCACGTCGACTAGATTCCACGTGGTAAAATTACCCAGGCCAACCATCTGGACACCCATTGCAGAGTCCGCACAACCTCATGGTCTAACGGCTGGGCACATCAGGGCCCGATTAGGGACCCTGAGACAAACAACAAGAGGACACCTAGCTGCCTTCAAGCATTTCGCATTTGCAAGCTAACGATTGACGCAGAATCGGACTGGCGGCACGGAATTATCCCGGACGCACAAAGGAAGGAACAACCAGGTAGAAGGAAGTTCGGATTCATTCTTGATCCACTCACAACCCCCTCCAGTCCGGCCACAACAGGTTCCGCCAAATAACACCTCTTTCCATACATCGTACTCATATGCATAGACATATCATCCTACTACAATGCGTATACTTAAATAGAAATTACCGGCTGTCGTTTATCGCCGACGCCTCTTTGCCGAAAATGACAGCCACGCTTCGCGTTCGTCTGGTTATACCACGGGCTTCACAGTACGGAAATAAAGTCCGACCACCTTTCCGGTCGTTCGGCACCCCGAACTTATAGCACTATATGCATCTGCTCCGAATCATGTCTTGGGTCATTGGTTGGGTTTTCCCGGCTCCCATGTTTTGGTACCTTACGTTCCATTCTATCAGATAAGGTAGCCCTAGGATAACTACTGCGATTGTGTCCCGGTTCAGCCAGATGAGCACCTCAGTAGAGAAAGCCAAAAACCGACTGTCATGATGAAGCGAGAGCCGGTCCGCTGTTCGACAGGTTAGAAAATACTTAAAGATTTATTCCGCACAACGCCATTATAAATGCTGAGTGCGACGGACCGGTCTTTTGATCAGGCGCCAATAGAGCCCCTAGTTCGGCCTTCCGAACACTAGGGGCTGCGCCGACCATACTCGGATTCCTATGGCTAAGTGAGAGTAATAAAGCCTTATAGTCCGATTGCCCGGTTCGCGGAAAGATACACCTCCTTAAAAGGACCCAACTATGGGGTAAAGAGCATTCAGATATATCCCGAACACCCCCGTATCCTTTTTACGAGGGGGCAGAAGCCGACGACTGGCCAACTCCCAGAATTTGCATACAATAAAAAGCCACACAGGAAGAACATATGTTCAAATAAAACAGGAAATATATAATAAACATGCCATTATCCCATGTTACAACAAGCGGCACAAATGCCCTCAGGGAAATATGATGTCTTTAGCACACTTGTCTGCCACAAGGCGGGCCCCTTTCATTACACCTTCATAATACAGCTCGGGCTTGCGGTGCTCCTTACCCTCCGGCGGCCCCTCAGTCATCAGCTTCTCCACGTCAAGGCTCCCCCAATGCACTTTCGCACGGACAAACGACATATGCGCGCCTTCTATACAGACTTATTGCTGATAGCATCAAGCCGAGGACAGGCGCCCACAATCCGCTTGACGAGTCCGAAGTAGCTGCTTGGAATCGGCTCCGCAGGCCACAGCCAGACAACTAAGTCCTTCATGGCTAGTTCGGCCGCCTGGTGCAGTTCGACCAGCTGTTTCAGCTGATCGATAAATGGCACCGGATAGTTCGGCGCCAGATACTGCGACCAGAAATCCCTCTCCGTAGTCTTCTTCTCCTCGGTGCGGTAGAATTGAGCGGCATCTGATATGCTGCGAGGAAGATCCGCAAAAGCCCCTAGAAAAATAAGAATTCAGCTTGCCGCTTAGGATTCTTCACATTCTAACCTATAAAGAGCTAAGAATACAGAAGGCCTTACCAGCCGCAACTTTCCGGGCCTCCTGAATGTCCCGCGCAGCACCTCAGGCATCTTCCCAAGCACCTTCTGCAGCCTCGAGAGCTTGTGCGAGCTCGGATTGTTTCCCTTCTTGACTCTGCTCCAAGCCCTCACTTTTCTTCACATCTTCCTGGAGATCTCGCTCAGCTGTGATAACCCTGGCCTCGTGTTTTTCATGAAGCACCTGTTCGGCCTCAGCCTTCTTGTTGGCATCAGCCAAAGATTTCTTTAGTGCCTCGTATTCAGCACCCACTCCTAGAGCACACAATACTAATATTTTTCATTCTGCACAACCATTCTATCGTGCCCACTCCAAGACAAATGTCTTCAACATACATTGCTTGTCTTCCAGTTGCTTCCTCACACGGCCGAGTTCCTCCTCGGCCCGTGCAAGGCTCTGCTTCAGTTCGGACACTTCCACATTGTAAGCGGCCATCCTCTCTGCCGATGCCTGTTTTCACACAAAAGGGTATGCATTATTTACGTAGGCTCCTGCGAGAGCAGGGGATTTGATCCCCTGCCCGTCTCTGTCTCCTCCACCGGACAGTGCATCAGGGGCTCCTACTCAAATTATGACAATTCCTCAAGGGTTTCCTAGGAAAGATACCTCAAAAGCCTTTATAAGGCCAAGGTAGGACTCGTTCAGCCCACTCTCGGCGGACTGAATCCTTTCAACCACCGCACCCATAAGGGCCCGATGCTCATCGACATAGACGCGTTCTTCAACGCTGTCGATAGACCACCAGGCAGCTCTGCTCGAACAGAGGACGCCGGTGGCATAGGTAGGCACCCCACCATCAGGGGTGGCTGCTCGCTCGATCCCAGAACCCTAGAGGTCTCGGGGGCCGTATCCATCCCCGCGTGTTTGGCACTAGGCATATGTCCTCCCTGGTTTGGGTCTTGTCGAGATGACACCTCAGAGTCGCGCCCAGACTTGGGGGAAGGGGCCTGCGGAGGCGTCTCGCTCGCTAAAGCATCCGAGCCTAGTGAATCCTCCGACGAGGACTGGCCGGCGCAGGACCTTGCCAGACTGTGCAATATGTAGGCAACAGTGAAAACTACTATACCCAAAAACGATCCCAGACGCATATGCGTGTTCGGATACTTACGAGTTCTCCAGGGGCTAGGCCCTGGGATCCCACTCCGAGCTGCTATCGGCAGCCGTGGGGGATGCCCCTGAGAGGGAATGTTTCCCCCTCTTGGGTGATCCGGCCTCTAGAGATGTGGAGGCCGTCCTCTTCCTCCCACCATCAGAGTGAGGCTCATCCTCCTCTGCTTCCTCCTCTTCGTCCTGGGATGAAGGATCGTCGCTGGAGTCTTCGGATTTGGCATCCGGAGCCTCGCGACGGCGAAGGCCACCTCGAGTCTTCTTGACCTTCTTGGAGGCCTCTTTCTTTGGCGCCTTGTAAGGCGCGGTGACCAGCATCTTCGTCAGAAGAGGTCCGGCCGGTTCCTCTGGCATGGGGGGCTGGACAATGTAGCCGCTCCACCGTCTTTACCCATCCCTGAAGTTGCAATGAAACACGGTTAGGATGTCTCCCGCATGACATGCCAACTAAAGCATGAATAGACAGAGTGTGGCTGTGACTTACCGAGCTTGGAGAATGGGATGATTGATAACCACGGTCCTCAGCGGGGCCCGGCCACGATTTGCCAGACTTAAAGAGCACCTTCCAAATATCCTTGTGGGACGAATCATAAAGCTCCCGAAGGGTTTGGTGCTCGGCCGGATCGAACTCCCACAGGGCACAAGCTCGGCGCTAACAAGGGAGAACCAAGCGAACTAGCATCACCTGGACTATGTCGACGAGTTTGACGTCCCTATCGACCACACCCTGAATGTGCGTCTGGAGCAGTAATAGCTCATCGGACGAGCACCAGTTCGGGCTCTTCTCGGGCCAGGACATGAGCCGCAGTGGAGCTCCGGATCTGAACTCTGGAGCTGCCGCCCACTTCTTGCCGCGTGGTTCGGTGATATAGAACCACTGCTGCTGAAACTCCTTGATAGAGTCGTTGAAAGCGCCTTTCGGCCAAACAGCCTTGGGCATCTTGCTTACCATGGCGCCACCGCACTCGGCGTGTTCGCCACTCACCACCTTAGGCTTCACATTGAAGATCTTCAGCCATAGGCCGAAGTGAGGTGGGATCCGGAGAAAAGCCTCACACACGACGATGAACGTCGAGATATTGAGAAAGGAGTTGGGGGAAAGATCATGAAAATTGATCCCATAGTAATACATGACTCCCCAAACGAGCGGGTGAAGGCGAAACCCGAGCCCATGGACAAAATGGGGGAGGAACACGACTCTCTCATGAGATTCCGGAGTGGGTACATCTTGTCCCGCTGGTCGAAGACGGTGGCCGATCTTCTGGGCCAGATACCCGGCTCCCCGGAGCTTCTTGATGTCCTTCTCCTGGACAGTTGAGGCCATCCATCTACCTCCTCCTCCGAATCCGAACATCTTCAGGAAACTTCCCTTCAGTGGGGAAGAAGAGTGCTTGGGCGTTAGGGCTCGAACAGAGGGGAATGAGCTAGCGGGAGGAGAAGGCGTGGGTAAAAGAGAAAGGAACCTAACCTCCTTATAGAGGCGATAGAAGCTTTTTGAGCCTCCCCAGTTGCCTGGTGGAACCCATCTGCCTCCCACTCACCGCGATCAGCGGCACGGTTAGATTACCCATAACCGTATTGATGAGAATCTCGTGATAAGGGGACATGATCTCTGCTTTGACAAGACGTGTCAAAGAAAAGGCCTCGCAATATGCGTTGTAGCTGGTTGTGGGAAAACGGTTCGAATAATGACCCGACCGTACTAACATGTCACGTCATCAGAAAAAGTTGTCAGCAGATTGCATTTGTTAAATATCATTCTCTCTACGGTGGCATATGGAGATCATCCCGCAGATCCGGACATGATTCAAGTGTTCGATAACCACTTTGGAGTATTCGGAGGAGGAACCCGCCTTGCAATGCCGAAGACAATACTGCGTGCCGGACTCATCGTCATTGAAGCCTGGTTCAGGGCTTACTAAGGGAGTCCTAGATAAGGGGGTATCCGGATAGTCGGACTATGTACAACGTCCAGACTATTGAAGCATGAAGATACAAGACTCAAGACTTCGTCCCGTGTCTGGATGGGACTCTCCTTTGCGTGGAAGGCAAGCTTGGCGATCCGGATTTTATATTTCCTTCCTTGTAACCGACTCCATGTAAACCCTAGCCCTCTCCGGTGTCTATATAAACCGGAGAGGTTGGTCCTTAGAAGGCCGATCACAATTACAATCATACCATCATAGGCTAGTTCTTAGGGTTTAGCCTCTATGACCTCGTGGTAGATCTACTCTTGTACTACCCATATCATCAATATTAATCAAGCAGGAAGTAGGGTTTTACCTCCATCGAGAGGGCCCGAACCTGCGTAAACATCTGTGTCCCTTGCTTCCTGTTACTATCAGCCTTGACGCACAGATCGGGACCCCCTACCCGAGATCCGCCGGTTTTGACACCGACACATAGCTTTGGGTTCAATCTTGCGGTGTCCTTTCCCAGTGACAGCAGGGGCAGCAAGGCACGTATTGTATTGTTGCCATCGAGGATAAAAAGATGGGGTTTATATCATATTGCATGAGTTTATCCCTCTACATCATGTCATCTTTCTTAATGCATTACTCTGTTCTTATGAACTTAATACTCTAGATGCATGCTGGATAGCTGTCGATGTGTGGAGTAATAGTAGTAGATGCAGGCAGGAGTCAGTCTACTTGTCACGGACGTGATGCCTATATACATGATCATGCCTAGATAATCTCATAATTATTCACTTTTCTATCAATTGCTCGACAGTAATTTTTTCACCCACCGTAATTCTTATGCTATCTTGAGAGAAGCCACTAGTGAAACCTATGGCCCCCGGGTCTATCTTTTATCATATAAGCTTTCAATCTAATTTTATTTGCATCTTTACTTTTCCAATCTATATTATAAAATACTAAAAATATATTTATCTTGTCACACTATCTCTATCAGATCTCACTTTCGCAAGTGGCCGTGAAGGGATTGACAACCCCTTTATTGTGTTGGTTGCGAGTTCTTTGCTTGTTTGTGTAGGTGCGTGGGACTTTTGAGGACCCTCCTACTGGATTGATACCTTGGTTCTCAAAAACTGAGGGAAATACTTACGCTTCTATTGCTGCATCACCCTTTTCTCTTCAAGGAAAACCAACGCAAGCTCAAGGTGTAGCAAGGGGCTACGTGACTAGTTAGGCTCCTGAGACGTGATGCTCAGGAGTTCTCCTTGACGTGCGAATAGCTTAGGAAAGGTGAGGAGGTAAGCCTTGATATTCTGCGTCAGAGGGCCTGACCCCGAGCATACCTCAGTCGTCGTTGGGTCGTCCGGATCGCCAGGACGAGCCCAGGTGGTGAGGGGCTACCTCACCAGTTAGGCTCCTGAGAAGCGATGCTCAGGAGTCCCCCTTGACGTATGAACGGCTTGAAAAGGAAGGGTGAAAGTCAGGCCTTAGCGTTCTGTGTCGGCAGGGCCTGGCCCTGCGCATGCCTCAACCGCTGCTAGGTCATCCAGATCGCCAGGACGAGCCCAAGCGGTGAGGGGCTACATGGCCAGTTAGGCTCCTGAGATGTGATGCTCAGGAGTCCCCCTTGACGTAAGAACCGATAATCATACCTTTTCCTAGTCGAGCTCTCGTTTGGGAGGGGTGCGCAATGACCAGGCCCATGAGGCCTGGCGAGGTGGGCTACGCCAGGCATGACCTAAGCGTAACCCCCGTGCCCAGCCCCCTCGCGCTACCCTCCTGAGGGAAAGCAGCAAGGTGAGGCTGGTCACTGAACCCGGAGGCTCCCTGAGGTTAATGCGGCCGCGAGGCCACCCCCAGTTGTTTATCACCAGTGCGGAGCATATTGCTTCCGCTCTTGCACGGGCATAGCCGGTCTCAGCAGTGTCGATGGCCAGCATGGAGCCTGGTGCTTCCACTGGTGCGTGGGAGGGGGCTCCCTCTGAAGAGAGCCCTCGGGGCATGTTCAACCCCGCCCTAACACGTGACTTGCACGACAGGGCTGGAGGAGGAGTATATGGGCACCCGTGAGCCAGCACGGGACTCACAAGGCCCTACCTCAAGGCGGGTTGCGCCTGGTCTTGATTGGGGGTGCTTGTATTAGTCCTGTGAGATGGTTAGGGAGCCTGTGCCGAATGAGTCTCCTGAGGTTATTGCCTGAGAAGGCCAGACACCAACGACCCCAGGAGGTGATGTGAACGGGGCCAGCCCGCCAGACAGAGCTCAGCCGTTGGGTTTATCGATGCTGCAGGGACGAACCCGAGCACAGACGCCGTGCCCAGTCTTCTCATGCAAAGATCCTGAAGAAAAACAACCGGCGCGTGGTTCCCATGGCCACGAGGGCACCAGGTCGCGCACCCTTACTCATCCACCCGCGATTAGCTCATGTGAGAAAAAGGCACCAAGGGCCATGCAAGGTGATGTACACGGGGACTGGCCCATGAGCCAGAGCTCAGCCTCTTGGATTTAGCGACACCTGCATGGACGAACCCGAGCACAAACGTCGTGCTAGTCCTTAATCATGAGGCGGTCGCGGGAGGGCTCGCAAGGGCGCGAGAGTTCTTAGCGAGGAAGCGCCGGTCAGGCAATTAACATTTTAAAGGTAGCTTGTGAAGGATGGTAAACTAGCTCTAAAAGATGCAAAAGGGATACACGCGGCAGGGACGGACCCACGCGTCCTGGGGATGATGCAGCCCGAGGGGCACCCACCAAACTGAAGGAACTAGAGAGATGTCACCTGGTACCGTCGCTGAAGAGGTGTTGAGGTAGACAAAAATGCTGGCTACTGGAGTCATTCCTCACAAGCCGCTCTGGCGCCGAGCCTCGGGAGGCTCCTAGAGGTGCTCCTCCATCTCCGCCTAGATCGCCTGATGCCTGGCCTCGCGAGCTGCTAGGGTGTCCCTCATGCAGTGTTGGAATACCACAGCGGCGTCAGGCAGGCCAAAGGGCATGCAGACGTAGCTATGGGGTGGACCCTCGCATCAGCCCACACGAGACGGCCAGATGATCTTCCGAGACACGGCCCTGTTGAGCCCTGGTATGTCGATGTAGACATGGAACTACATACCATCGCCGGGGCAGTGAGCCGCGCATCATGGCAGACGACGATCGCCTTGCAGAACCCTTTCTTCCTACATCTCCTTGATTGCCTTGCTGATGAACTCCTCGACGCCTGGCGCCTCCCGCCTGATGCCTTCTCCTGGGAAGTGTGCTTTGAAGAGCGCCTCCACATGGTGCCCGAGTGCCTCCCTTGTGACCCTGGCTAGGTTTGTGGCCCTCCCGAGGAGAATCCCCGAGCCCAGCCTGAGGGGGTCGCCGGGCGCGCCATCCTATGCAATGGGTGAAGGTGCCACGTCCGGGGATGCGAGGCTCAGTGCGGTGTCCTCGGACGATGCTCCTTCATGAGACCCTTGTCCTAGCTGCAGCTTCTTCATCTTGGGGGCGACCTCAGGAGGGAGGGAACCACTCTCGTCTTCAGGGTTCTCGACTGCTGCGGCCTGGAAGGCACGCTCGAGGGAGCACACTGCATGCTTCTCTTGACATGCGACCGTGATGACGCCACCGCTTCCTGGCATCTTGAGGACGTTGCAGCCGTGATGCGTAGCTGCCAAGAACTTGGCTAGTGCTTGGTACCCTAGGATGGCATTGTAGGGTAGACGGATGTCGACAAAGTCGAAGTTGATAAGCTCGGTGCGGTAGTTGTTGCGCTCCCCGAAGGTGACAGTGAGGCGGATCTGCCCGATCAGGTGTGTGGAACCGTCGGTCACTCCTGAAAAGGGCTTGGTTGGGTGAAGCTGGTAGTATGGCACTTGGAGTCTGTCAAACGTCTGAACAGATAGGACATTGAACCCTGCTCCGCCATCGATGAGAGTCTTGGTGACGACCACGTTGCTGATGACGGGAGAGCAGAGCATGGGGAGCGCACTAGCAGTGGCCGCGCACTTGAGCTGGTCTGAGGAGCTGAAGGTGATGGCGCACTTGGACCACCTGAGAGGGTGATAACCCACAAGTGTAGGGGATCGCAACAGCTTTCGAGGGTAGAGTATTCAACCCAAATTTATTGATTCGACACAAGGGGAGCCAAAGAATATTCTTAAGTATTAGCAGTTGAGTTTTCATTTCAACCACACCTGGATAACTTAGTATCTGCAGCAAAGTATTTAGTAGCAAAAGTAGTATGATAGTAATGGTAACTGTGGCAAAAGAAAGATAACAGTTTTGTAATAGTTGTAACAGTAGCAACGGAAAAGTAAATAAGCGAAGAACAATATGTGAAAAGCTCGTAGGCATTGGATCAATGATGGATAATTATGTCGGATGTGATTCCTCATGTAATAACTATAACATAGGGTGACACAGAACTAGCTCCAGTTCATCAATGTAATGTAGGCATGTATTCTGAATATAGTCATACGTGCTTATGGACAAGAACTTGCATGACATATTTTGTCCTACCCTCCCATGGCAGTGGGGTCCTAGTGGAAACTAAGGGATATTAAGGCCTCCTTTTCATAGAGTACCGGACCAAAGCATTAACACATATTGAATACATGAACTCCTCAAACTACGGTCATCACCGAGAAGTATCCCGATTATTGTCACTTCGGGATTGTCGGATCATAACACATAATAGGTGACTATAGACTTGCAAAGATAGGTTCAAGAACTCACATATATTCATGAAAACATAATAGGTTCAGATCTGAAATCATGGCCTCGGGCCCTAGTGAAAAGCATTAAGCATAGCAAAGTCATAGCAACATCAATATAAGAACATAGTGGATACTAGGGATCAAACCCTAACAAAACTAACTTGATTACTTGGTAAATCTCATCCAACCCATCACCGTCCAGCAAGCCTACGATGGAATTACTCACGCACTGTGGTGAGCATCATGAAATTGGTGATTGAGGATGGTTGATGATGATGACGGCAATGAATCCCCCTCTCCGGAGCCCCGAACAAACTCCAGATCAGCCCTCCCGAGAGAGATTAGGGCTTGGCGGCGGCTCCGTATCGTAAAACATGATGAATCTTTCTCTCTGATTTTTTTGTCCACGAAACGGAATATATGGAGTTGAGGTCGGTGGAGCATCATGGGGCCCACGAGACAGGGGGCGCCCAGGGGGAGAGGGCGCGCCCCCCACCCTCATGGACAGGGTGTGGGCCCCCTGGCCTTGATTGTTTCGCCAGTATTTTTTATATTTTCCAAAAGTTATCTCCGTGGATTTTCAGTTATTTCCGAGAACTTTTGTTTTCTGCACAATAAATAACACCATGGCAGTTCTGCTGAAAACAGCGTCAGTCCGGGTTAGTTTCATTCAGATCATGCAAATTAGAGTCCAAAACAAGGGCAAAAGTGTTTGGAAAAGTAGATACGTTGGAGACGTATCAACTCCCTCAAGCTTAAATTGTTGCTTGTCCTCAAGCAATTCAGTTGATAAACTGAAAGTGATAAAGAAAAACATCTACAAACTCTATTTGCTCTTGTTGTTGTAAATATGTAAAGCCCGCATTAAAGTTTTCAGCAAAGATTATGAACTAACCATCTTCACAATAACACTTAGGTCTCATTTTTACTCATATCAATGGCATAATCAGCTAGCGAGCAATAATAATAAAACTAGGATGACAACACATTCTCAAAACAATCATAATATGATATAACAAGATGGTATCTCGCTAGCCCTTTCCGAGACCGCGAAACATAAATGCAGAGCACCTTTAAAGATCAAGGACTGACTAAACATTGTAATTCATGGTACAAGAGATCCAGTCAAGTCATACCCAATATAAACTAATAGTAATGAATGCAAATGACAGTGTGCTCTCCAGCGGGTGCTTTTTAATAAGAAGGTGATGACTCAACATAAAAGTAAATAAATAGGCCCTTCACAGAGGGAAGCAGGGATTTGGAGAGGTGCGAGAGCTCGATTTTAAAATAGAGATGAATAACATTTTGAGCGGCATACTTTCATTGTCAGTGCAACAACTATGAGATGGCGATATCTTCCATACTACATGCATTATAGGCGGTTCCCAAACAGAATGGTAAAAGTTTATACTCCCCCACCACCAACAAGCATCAATCCATGGCTTGCTCGAAACAACGAGTGCCTCCACCTAACAACAGCCCTAGGGGAGTTTTTAATTATTTTGATTTGCTTTGATCTTTTTGATCATGGGACTGGGCATCCCGGTTACCGTCCATTTTCTCATGAATGAGGAGCGGAGTCCACTCCTCTTGAGAATAACCCACCTAGCATGGAAGATACAGACATCCCTAGTTGAAACATGAGCTGCTCGAGCGTACAAAACAAAATTTCATTTGAAGGTTTGGAGTTTGGCACATACAAATTTACTTGGAACGGCAGGTAGATACCGCATATAGGAAGGTATGGTGGACTCATATGGAATAACTTTGAGGTTTATGGAGTTTGGATGCACAAGCAGTATTCCCACTTAGTATAGTTGAAGGCTAGCAAAAGATTGGGAAGCGACCAACTGAGAGAGCGACAACAGTCATGAACATGCATTAAAATTAATTTACAACAAGTACAAGCATGAGTAGGATATAATCCACCATGAACATAAATATCGTGAAGGCTATGTTGATTTGTTTCAACTACATGCATGAACATGTGCCAAGTCGAGTCACTCAATTCATTCAAAGGAGGATACCATCCCATCATACCACATCATAATCATTTTAATAGCATGTTGGCATGCATGGTACACCATTATGACTCATAGCTAGTTAAGCATGGCACAAGCAACTATAATCTCTAAATGTCATTGCAAATATGTTTACTTCATAATAAGCTGAATCAGGAACGATGAACTCTTCATATTTACAAAAACAAGAGAGGTCGAGTTCATACCATCTTTTCTCATCTCAATCAGTCCATCATATATCATCATTATTGCCTTTCACTTGGTCGACCGAACGGTGTGTATAATAATAATAGTGCATGTGCATTGGACTAAGCTGGAATCTGCAAGCATTCACTTCAAGAGAGAAGACAAAGTAATATGGGCTCTAATTTGAATCAACAATCATGCATATGAGAGCCACTAAACATTTTCAGTATGGTCTTCTACTCTTGACCCCCAAGGGAAAGAAAAGAAAATAAAACTATTTACACAGGAAAGCTCCCAACAAGCAAGAAGAAGAATGAGAAATCTTTTTGGGTTTTCATTTTAATTTCCACTACAAGCATGGAAATTAAACTAACTATTTTTTTTGTTTTTCCGTAAGGTTTATCAAACACACAAGAAGAAAGCTAGAAAAATAAATTAAACTAGCATGGATAATACAGTGAAAGAGTATGAGCACCGACAACTAGAATAATGTGTGAACATGAATGTAAAGCGGTGGGAAATACGTAATCCCCCAAGCTTAGGCTTTTGGCCTAAGTTGGTCTATTGCCAAGGACCACGGCTACTCTCCCCGGTGTACTGAGGGGTGTAATCAGGATACCACTGACTAGCGATCTCCTCCGGATCCCACTAATAAGATGATGTACGATAAGGGTCCAGTGGAGGTTCCGACTCAGGCTTTGGAGCGTATGCCTATCCTCCTGGACGGTTCAAGCTTCGCCGTTTAGCAATAAAGACACCTGTCGTGGAATTTTCATGGCATATGTCCTTAGTGTGAGGACTTAGTCGCGAGGCCAACGCATCTATGCGGTAGCTTGAGAGGGGTTGGGCGGAATCGAGAGACGCAACACAAGACAAGGATTTAGACAGCTTCGGGCCCCGGGAAACATCATCCGGTAATAACCCTACATGTTGTTTGTGTCTAGGTCTCATTATGATCATGAGGGAGTCGCCGGTAATTCGGCTCTTTGTGTCTAGCCCTAGATATTGTTTCTTCTTGCTTCTCCCTCTTTGGGGAGCCCTGCCCTTCCTTATATATGTTGAAGGGGCGGTTTACATGGCTAGTACTAGTTGGACCAGGATTACTCTATTACAAGTGGAGTCCTAGTTTTGCTTCCTTTGTAGGAGAATAGTCCTTAAGCTTTCCTCATAAACCGGCCCACCATTAAACGTGAACCCGCCTCTGGGCCTTGGGACTTGTCATCCATTTGACCCGCCCACCGGGTTACTAATGAACCGCCAAGATCGGGCGGGTTACCAGTGAATCGTCTAGTCCGGCCGGGTTATACTTCTAGCCGGGTTAAGCCGCGGGGTATATCCCTGACATTAGCCCCGAGTTTAATTTGGATTTATCCATGTTAAACTTGATCTGCAATATAAACACAAGAACAAATTTGGCGGGTTGTGCTCCGGTTTAAATATTCATCCTTAAGTCCTTGTCATTTCTTCCTTCTAAAAAATCTGAGTCAATAGACCAGCTTCATAATCAATTTGCTTGTAGAAGATATTTTGTAAATAAAGAATCTATTTGAATCGTCCTTCAATGCTCTTATTTGAAAAAAATATTGGTCTTCAAATATTCAACTGATATCAGCCGGTTTGAAAATGTAGAACTTGCTGGTTTATCATTGCCAAAATTGTCGGGTTATAAAAACTGATGATCCTGGGTCATGACCGTTTATAGACACCGGGTTATGATTGTTGCCAATATCGGGTCACACAATTAATATTCCTAATTTGCCCAAAACTAAGAATTTGAAGATGTTCCTCCTTTATATGCATATTACCTATAGCCCCCAAGTCTTAAGAGGAGAACATAGTGATAGCTTAAGACTTGTGTCAATATAAATATTGCAACCTTGAATAAATCCAGATTGTTCATCTCAATTACTAGTCAGAACTGAGTATTCCACATATGTAGCTCCCAAGTGTCGGGTTGTCATGCTAGCAGCAACGTGGGACTTGAAATTGCATGATACTCAAAAAATTTCAACAAGTGTAGCCCCCAAGGGTCGGGTCATTATGCAATAACGAGCAGGGACTTTGTAAATATAATCATGTAGATTTGAGCAGTGATGTGTAGCCCCCAAGGGCTGGCTCATTATGATGTGATGAGTCGGGTCTTCAATAAGGCCAGTAATAATGACTTTGCATTAGCCCCCAAGTGTCATGGTGCATGCTTGCAGCGACATGAGACTTGCATATTTGATGTAATCTCAACTTGAATAATGTAGCCCCCAAGTGCCGGGTCGTAAGACTGTAGCAACTCGGGACTATTCCTTCAATCATATCCATTGATAATATGATAGCCATTGCGCTAAAGCGACTTTGAAAACCTTAATCATAATACTGGTTATTGATAACCATAATAAAAATCCAGCCATGTTGGCTATTTAAAGATTTGAATATTATACTCAATGATTTATAAGCGCATGATTCCAATGGCGCAATCCAAATATATACTGGCGACTTATAGTCCAAAGCCAGGCCGGGTCAATAAACACCGGATTATAAGTGATTATGTACTGACAACTTGTAGTTGAAAGTTGAGCCGGGTTAACAAACACCGGATTATATTGATGACTTATAGTTAGGCCGGGTCAATAGACACTAGTTTAACTTAGAACTTGATCAAAAAAGTTAAAACTTGCAAAAAGCAAAAGCAAATAAAACTTGTAGTCGAGGCTTTTCGAGGGCTGCCAGGCCCAAATTCGAGGCTTTTCGTGGGCTGCCAGGCTGCTGAGTTAAACCATTTGACAAAGCCTTTTAAGATGGACCTCCAACTAACCAATCATCGTTTTAAATTTGAGAAGGTCAGGGTATGTATAAGATTTACTTGTCAAACGCTCGGCGGGTCATGCCGGGATTACCTGGATAGGAGTGGCTTATTTGATGAAGGCAGGTTAACCCGGGGTTTTAGGTGAATACACCAGGCTTCCAAGGCGTGGGTCGATACCCAATTACAAGGGTCCTTTCAAACACTTTGTTACTTTACACAAAGAGCCCCCATGTAACTTTGTGAGCTGTGCTCAATGGGTGCCTATGTTTGAGTTGTGCTTTTTGCAACACTCTCTTTGGCCCCTAAGTGATTTGCTGTTGGCCTTACGCCGATCATGAGGTGTAGCTATGGTTCGAATACGACCAAGCCCCCAAGTGATTTCCCTAGTGGCCTTTCGCCGATCAAGAGGTGTAGCTACGGTTTGAATATGACCAAGCCCCCAAGTGATCAATAATATGATAAGCCAATAAGGCAGGATACCCATGTTTGAACCGCGCATCATGGAAACATGTCCTCTTCGGCAACCTTTAACTTTTTGCAAGAGATAAATTCTTCTTACACCAAGATTTTGAACCGGATATTGAGAGCGTCTGAGCTTTGCAAGAGACAGATTGCTCTTAAACCGTATTTGGACCAGATACTAAGCGCTTCAGCGCTGTGTGGGAGACGGGATTTCCCTTAAACCGGACTATAAACCGGACACATCATTGCGAGCCGAAAATTTTCTGACGGCCTTTAAACTCGAACTTGCGAGAAGTTAATTCTTTTTTGAACCGGAAATTTCTAGCGGCCCTCTAATTTTCATCAATATGGTAATAGCCTCCGGGACCGGGTTATCTTATCCTCCAATCATCCAGTGGTTCTTGACTTCACTAAAAACCGGCAATATTTGTTGAGTCATATCATTGTAGCCTCCGAGTCTCAAGGTGACTCGAGGAATTGGTTTGAGATTCTCCGTGTTTGACCATAGCAGAAGGTGTATATCATTGATGTTTATAACGCAATGTGAATCCACGGAAGCTTGAGGTCAATCATGGAAGGTCATAAATGACTCCGTATAATTTGTGCCAATAATCCGGCCATCGTTCATCCCAGCTGATTGTTTGAAGTCTAACCAAACTGTAGTGGCAGTGACTTGTGCACATGTCCATTGAGTCATCCATCGCAAATGGCGGACAATAAACAGCTCATGCAGACAGATGCGGCCCAGCGTGTCGATGTAGACCAGGCCGCAAGAGACAGACGGCAAAGACGACTGTGGCTTCAGAGGCAGCACAGACACATGAGTCGGCCGCGGCGTTGTAAACCGGCATGGATGGGAGAGTTAGCCACATCATATTGATGTAAACCGGTCTGCAAAATGGCAGCTTGCACATATATTCATCGAGCTTGATGGCATGGTAAGATACTAGCACCTTATGATGGCACGAGTTATTCATCCATGACACAGCCATAGCTTTTGCAGTAAGTAATTGTCCTAATGTGTTTAGGCCGAAATAATCCGCCATGAAGCTGATGATCACTAGGTGAAACTGAAATCACTCACTATTGAATTGGCCGCAGGAGTAGATAGATGAATCGGCCGCGGTGTTATAAGCCGGCGCAAACCAGCAAGTTGCCCTCCGTGTTGTAAACAGGCGCAGACGCGTGAACCGCCACGAGGGCAGATGAACGAGTTGTCGGTGGCGTTGTAAGGCGGCGCGGGCGGGCGAATCGGCCATGGCATTGTAAGCTGGTGTGGGAGTCCGTTGAGTAAGGACGACCACCTGTGCCGAATGATGTTGGCACACCTCCATCTCCGCAACATAATGCTACTTTGTAATAAACAATTCTTCTTATGAGTTGATGCAAACTGAACCGCGGGAACGGTGGCTTGCTCGCACGCCTGTCAAGTAGCATGGCATGGTCGAATGGTAGTGCTTGCACTCCGTATCCGCGGTACAATGGCATAAAAAAATTTATCCTGTGTAAAAATATTACAGGGCAAAGTAATTGTTCTTTGACAAAAAACAATCAGTCTTAATAAGATAAACTTAGATGGATATCACCTGATTCGTCTGGATGACAGGCGGACTATCCGCAGATCACCTTGGTAATGTTGCAGATACTCATAATAACCATGAACTGGTGACCCGGCCGGACAACATCTTTTCAGAACCGCCAGTTATGTTATTCTCTTTAGGATAACATATCATCTTAATAGTAGCATGACTATCCAGGACTCATTTTAGTCCAAAGTGGCCGACGGAGGAGGCAAACAGCGGCTTAGGGCAAGGGCATGGCGGCTCATAGCAGAGACAGCAGCAACAGAGGCCGGTGGGTGCCATGTATTGATCACCTGTGAAACATTGACGTGGGTGCCATGTATCCGGTTGCAATCAATAGGCAAGAACTGCAGTCACAGGCATCTGAGAATTCGTCGGACGCCTCGAGGCAAGTGGATTATGGAGGACTCCGGGTCGCGGGTGGCTTCGATTCCGGGTCGTGGTCAAGGAGGTGAGATGAAATCCATCCCTGCATCTTCCGGGTGAGATATGGCTCGCAAGCAGAGGCAGGGCCAGCTTCAATAAGAGAAGAGGCCATGGGCGGCGGTGCAGTGGCGAGGCGCAATGGCGGTTCGGTCAAGTGAAGGTGAGGCCGGGGCGGTGGGTTGGCGGCGAAACCGCTCCAGCAAGCAAAACCGCTCCAGCAAGGGCGGCTCTGGCGGGGCCGCAGTGATGAGGCTGGGCGACTAAGAAGAGGAGCGATGCAAGGCCATGGCAGATGTGGACTGGCGATGGCGAAGACACGGCGGTTCATCGACGCGAGTCAATACATGCTTCCAGCGGGTCTCTGTCTCAGCGGCGAGTTAGTTTGGCGATTTGATAAGTCTGAGTCCATGACCCCATCAGTTTCCGGGTCATAGCCATATCTGTTTTACTGGCTGAGGCCGGCCGACAACTTGCTTAGGCCGGCTTGTTTAATCACTGACATATTGAAATCTCCTGCTGACACTTTTTGTGTTCCATGCATCAAAATAATTGATCAATTCCAATTCCCTCAGTGTTGCTCCGTCACCACTGTTGTTTTGTTTAACAAGGACACCGACCAAGACCCTGGCGATTTCATAAAGTAGATGTTGTCTTTGGCCTGCACGGCGGCCGATGTAGCAAATATCAATTCGTCTTCAGATTCGGCGAATCACCGGGTCATGTTTACCTGTTGTATCGTAACCCTAAATTTCCTCTGGACTCAAAAACTTGCACTGCCAGCTTCAAAAATTAACCAAGATTTTTGATCACCATTATTGAATCTGACGACTCTTGCTCAAAGTTGTCCCATGCAGGTTTATCCCGCGGGATTGTTTGTCCTGACTTTTCCTTATCCGACCAAATCACAAGCTTCCCGATCCCTGAAAGAGATCCCTCCAAGAACTTCAACACTATCATGCGCGAGCCCCACGGTGGGGGCCAACTGTCATGGAATTGTCACAGCAGATGTCCTTAGTGTGAGGACTTAGTCGCGAGGCCAACGCATCTATGCGGTAGCTTGAGAGGGGTTAGGCGGAATCGAGAGACGCAACACAAGACAAGGATTTAGACAGCTTCGAGCCCCGGGAAACATCATCCCGTAATAACCCTACATGCTGTTTGTGGCTAGGTCTCATTATGATTATGAGGGAGTCGCCGGTAATTCGGCTCTTTATGTCTAGCCCTAGAGATTGTTTCTTCTTGCTTCTCCCTCTTTGGGAAGCCTTGCCCCTCCTTATATATGTTGAAGGGGCGGTTTACATGGCTAGTCCTAGTTGGACTAGGATTACTCTATTACAAGTGGAGTCCTAGTTTTGCTTCCATTGTAAGAGAATAGTCCTTACGCTTTCCTCATAAACCGGCCCGCCATTAAACGTGAATCGGCTTTCTGGGCCTTGGGCCTTGTCATCCATTTTACCCACCCGGCGGGTTACTAATGAACCGCCAAGATCGGGCGGGTTACCAGTGAATCGTCCAGTCCGGTCGGGTTACACTTCCGTCCGGGTTATGCCGCATGGTATATCCCTGACAACACCCATACTCAAACTATTATCACCAAACAAGGCATGGAATGGAATAATAATATCAGGGACACTGAAGTTTCCACTATTTCCACGAACAATTAAACATCGACTAGCAAATAAGGCAAAGTAGCGTAAAACAGGAAAGTGTATGCTAGAGATTCTCGCATCGGAACCCTTCTTTGGATCCCCTATAGTGATGGTGTTAACAAAGCCATCCACATCTTTACGATGTGGTTCATCTAATCTGCCCTCAAAGGGTATTCTACATACCAGCAAAAATTATGTAAATACATTTCCTTGAATTCATCATATAAATGAAATGATACTGAAGGAGGTGAATTCTTAGGATAGTAATAAAAGTTTTGCACAAAAGTATTGGTGAGTAAGAGATACTCATCGATCCGGTCGTGGAGGAAATCAGTGAGGCCTGCATTTTCAATCAAAGAATAAAAGTCTTCATAAATCCGGGCTTCTCTCAAGAAATTATCACAGGGCCATTCACACGGCCGTACTTCCGCTACGTGAGGAAGATTATACTTGGCCTTTTCCTTCTCTTTAGCTTGTTTTTCCCGGGAGCCTTGCCTAGAAGAGCCCCTCAAAAATCTCCTTATCATTTTCTGAAAATTTCTGAAATTTTTAGTAACTTCAAAATAAAAGTGAATGAAACTAAACAAGATTGATAGCAACCGCTCCTACAAGTGCCTAGAGCATATATCATGCATTAGAATTACTTGGGACCTCATAAATTTGACATGCAAGCTCAAGAACAGGGTCACCTATGCAGCAAAAATTTGCAATGAATAAAGCACTAGAACAAAAACTAATTGGACCAATGGAGGAGTCACATACCAAGCAACAATCTCCCAAAGCAGTTTTGTGAATGGAGCTTTGAGCAGGGAGATCGAAAATCACAGCAAAATGAGCTAGAACTCGTGATAGAGCTGGATGGGGATTTTTTTGGGAAGAAGATGGAGTGTATGGGTGCAAGAATAAGTGGAGGCGGGTCACCATGGGCCCACGAGACAGGGGGGCGCGCCCAGGGGATGTGGGCGCGCCCTCCACCCTTGTGGCCAGGTGCTTGCCCCCCTGCAGTGTTTTCACTGCCTAAAATCCTCAAATATACCATAAAATCATACTAAATTTGCAGGGCATTTGGAGCACTTCTATTTTCGGGATATTTTATATTGCATGGATAATTCAGAAAATAGACAGATAATACTATTTTTGCTTTATTTATTCTAAATAACAGAAAGTAAAAAGAGGGTACATTCTAATTTCATCCATCTCATGATCATCAAAATGAATCCACTAACAAGGTTGATCAAGTCTTGTTAACAAACTCATTCCGAATAACATGGAACCGGAGAAATTTCGAATAACACTAAGTTACCTCAACGGGGATATGTGTAACGCCCCGGATTCGATGCGCCAGGTGTCTGCTAGTTATTCGTCGTCGTTGCCATGTCATTTGCTTGCGTGTTGCATTTTGTCATGTCATCATGTGCATCTCATTTTGCATACGTGTTCGTCTCATGCATCCGAGCATTTTCCCCGTTGTCCGTTTTGCAATCCGGCACTCCTATGTCCTCCGGCGTCCCCGTCTTCTCTCTTTTCATGAGTGGGTGTTAAACATCCTAGGAATGGACCGAGGTTTGCCAAGCGGCCTTGGTATAGCACCGGTAGACCGCCTGTCAAGTTTCGTGCCATTTGGAGGTCGTTTGGTACTCCAACGGTTAACCGCGTAGCCCGGAGCCCCCCTTTTCTCTTGCAGCCCAACACCCTTCCAAAGTGGCCCAAAACCCAGCAAACTCTCCTCCATGCTCTCGGTCGTTCGATTACGATCGCGTGGCCAAAAACCGCTCCTCATTTGGACTCTCCTAGCTCCCAGAATCTATATATATGCCCTCCCCGTCCAAATTCGCGGATGAAAATCCCCCCGAAACCCTAGCCCAGCTCCTCTCGCCTGCCGGACATGTCCGATATGGGCCGGACATGTCCTCCGCCGCCCCCTCGGCCAACCGCAGCCCGCCACGTCACCCCGCCGCCATCTCACACCACGCGCCGCCGCCAGGGCCCGCCAAGCCCATCGCCAGCCCGCCCGAGCCCATCGGGGCCCGGATGAGCCCGCGCGCCGCCGCCCTTCGCCGTGCTCGCCGCCGTCCGCTCGCCGGAGCGCGCCGCCGTCCTCCGGCGCCCGCGCCTCTCCTTCCTGTCGCCAGCATGGCCTCGCTGTCCGGCCATGGCGCCGCCCGTCCCGCCGGCGCGCGCGCCGCCCGCCGGCGGCCGGCGCCGCATCGCCTTCGCCACCCCCGGTGGCCGCGCCACCCGGCGGCGGCGCCGCCCGCGGCCGATCCGCCGCGCCGCCCCGGCCTCCGCCCAAGGGGCCGCCGCTCGCGCCGAGCTCCCACCGTAGCGCTCGCCGGCCTCCGCCCTCCGCCGCCGCGCCGGTCGCCGCCTCTGGCCGCCTTGCCGTCGCCGGACCTGGCCCGCTCTAGATCCGGTCCGGGTGGACCAGATCCACCCGGAGACGAACCAAACGGCCCGCGGCAACGCCCCATCCCGGAACCCCTCCATCCACTTTTTCTCGACGTAGAATTTGACAGTCCCCGAATCTGTGACATTATCATGCCATGTTCATCGCATCGTATCTCTGCATCCGTAGCTCCGTTTCATGCATGTAATATGTAAAATTGTTCGTCTCGACGAGTACTTCATTTCATTCCATTGCATCATATTCATTTGAGGTCATCTAGATGCCTGAATCCTCGTTGCAAGAGTGCTTCATAATGTTTTCTGTTGTCTGTTAACAGAACATGCTCATTTGTCATTTTTGCCATGATTGATGTGTGCATCCTATGAGGTTGATGTCTACATGTGTTTGGAACTATGCCATGTCTTCTTTACAGACGTGCTTACCATGTATTTTTGTGATCAATGTGGTGACTAGCACAAGCATGCAAACTAGGCTTCGTGATATTGCTAATTTCAATCCCTGTTCTGCTGTTATTTTGATGCCATGTAAACGTGATGCTACAGAGAGATCCATGCATATTTTGAGATACTTCAGTAAGGATGTTTTGAACATATGGTTATTGTCTATCCATTCATGCCTCTGGTTGCAATTATGGAGTAGTCTAGCATGTCATTTCCGTGCTCTACGTTTGCTGCAAAATGTTTCCTGGCAGATTGTTTACATGTTATTCAATTTAGCCAAGGTTGTTGTAGTTGATCCTTGCATGCTATGAACTTGTTCTTGCCTTGGTTTGTTTCACAAACATGTCTTTTTGCTGATGCTATGCTTATCTTGTCATGCAATGACTTGTGGTGAGTGAATCGAGCTTGTTAAGTAGTGTACTTGTTGTTGCTGTTTTACTAGGCTGAATCTGTTATTTCGTGATGCTATGTAAACCTGCTGCTACAAATCATTCTATGCATAATCTGGAGATGATCACTAAACATGTTTTGTTCTACATGTTATGCTCTATCCATTCATGCCCCTGGTTGCATTATAGATTGCTTTAACTTGTCGTAATCTTGCTCCAAAGTTGCTTGATAATGTTGCTGTCAGCCTGTTAACACTAAGTTCAGTTGTTGCCATGTGTTTTGCTAGTGATCCATGTACCCTATGAACTTTCTCTTGCCATGCTTAGCTTCATACATATGCCTTCTTAATGTTGGTTGCCTTGCCATGCCATGTATTTCTCTGTAGTGAGTTGCACAAGCTCATTTACATGTCTTCATAATTCTGTTCCTGCCATGTTTGAATCTGTATTATAACTTGCTATGTTTACATGGCTGGCATCATTTGTTCTGATCCTTTTTGGCTTATGGTCAGTAAGGGACTCTTGTTCTATGCAATTAGTAGATTCATGCCATGCCTTTGTTTGCCATGATAAGTTCCTGTAACATGTTGTTTGATAGCTCTAAACATTGCAACCTGATGTTATTTTCTGCAAAGTCTGAAATTGTTATTACTTGCAATCTTGCCATGTGTGTTTGAGGATGTTCTAGTGATTTCTGGAGATAGCTCAGTGTTCATGTTTTGTTATGCTTTACCTGTACATCATGTCCATGTCTTTTGTTTACATGTTGAGATGCTGTAGCATGTTGTTTTGATGCTTGCAATATGCCTAGTTGCTGTTTTGGACAGATTGTTATGACTTGTATAGTGTGTGTGTGTTGAACCGTTGCTCCGTTTTGAGTGTGCTCTATATGAAACTTGCTTAGAATTGCATGTAGCTTCATATTATCATGTTGCATCCTTGTTTTGAGGTGTTTGCTTTATGTTTGTATGCATTTTGCATCAATGCCATGTTTAACTTGGTCTGCTCATATCTTCTAGGCCGTAGCCCCGAATTAAATGAACTTTATATGTAACTTGACTAGAATCTCGTGTAGATCATCTCGTTGCATATTAACTTGCTGTTTAACAACTTGAACATAAGGTTTATTCAGATCTGGACCAATTTTGAAATTTGCATATGAGGACTTACCGGAATTGTTATATGTTGTTCCCGGCCTCATTTAAACTTGCCTTGATGTGTTGCTCTTGTTTGCATCATCTCTTGCCATGAGTAGCTTCATGTAGCCTTGTCATGCGTCATGCTTGTTGTGCATCATGACTTGTATATGTGTGGTTTGTTTACCGTATTGTGTGCTTCTTCTCGATAGTTCCTGTTTCGTTGCGTTCGTCTACGCTTGGTTCGGCTTCATCCGTTCGTCTTCTTCATGGACTCGTTCTTCTTCCTTGCGGGATTTTAGGCAAGATGACCGCTACCCTGGATCTCACTACTATCATTGCTATGCTAGTTGCTTTGTTCTATCGCTTTGCTGCGCTACCTATCACCTGTTTATCAAGCCTCCCATATTGCCATGAACCTCTAACCTTTGACACCTTTCCTATGCAAACCATTGCTTGGCTATGTTACCGCTTCTGCTCATCCTCTCTTATAGTGTTGCTAGTTGCAGGTGAAGTTGAAGATTGCTCCATGGTGGACAGGATTTATTTTGGGATATCACAATATCTCTTATTTTAATTAATGCATCTATATACTTGGTAAAGGGTGGAAGGCTCGACCTTATGCCTGGTGTTTTGTTCCACTCTTGCAGCCCTAGTTTCCGTCATACCGGTGTTATGTTCCCAGATTTTGCGTTCCTTACGCGATCGGGTGATTTATGGGACCCCCTTGACAGTTCACTTTGAATAAAACTCCTCCAGCAAGGCCCAACCTTGGTTTTACCATTTGCCTCACCACCACCTACATTTCCCTTGGGAGTCGCTCTCTCGAGGGTCATCTTTATTATAGCCCCCCCCGGTCTAGTGCTTGTCTAAGTGTTGGTCCGAACCAGAGGCACTTGCAGCGCCACCTCGGGGAAACTCGAGGTCTGGTTTTAGTTGTATGTAGTGTTCATCCGGTGTTGCCCTGAGAACGAGATATATGCAGCTCCTATCGGGATTGTCGGCGCATCGGGTGGTCTTGCTGGTCTTCTTTTACGATTGTCGAAATGTCTTGTAAACTGGGATTCCGAGTCTGATCGGGTCTTCGTGGGAGAAGGTATATCCTTCGTTGATCGCGAGAGCTTGTCATGGGCTAAGTTGGGACACCCCTGCAGGGTATAATCTTTCGAAAGCCATGCCTGCGGTTATAGGCAGATGGGAATTTGTTAATGTCCGTTGTAGATAACTTGACACCAGATCCGAATTAAAACGCACCAACCGTGTGTGTAGACGTGATGGTCTCTTTTCGGCAGAGTCCGGAAAGTGAACACAGTTTCTGGGTTATGTTTGACGTAAGTAGGAGTTCAGGATCACTTCTTGATCATTGCTAGCTTCACGACCGTTCCTCTTGCTCTCTTCTCGCTCTTATTTGCGTATCTTAGCCACCATATATGCTTAGTCGCTGCTACAACCTCACCACTTTACCCCTTCCTTTCCCTTTAAGCTTTGCTAGTCTTGATACCCATGGTAATGGGATTGCTGAGTCCTCGTGGCTCACAGATTACTACAACAACAGTTGCAGGTACAGGTTATTCGATGAACATGACACGAGAGCGATGCTTGCTTGCGTTGAGTTCTTCTTCTGCTTCTTCGATCAGGGGATAGGTTCTAGGTCGGCAGCCTGGGCTAGCAGTGTGGATGTCGTTTGACTTTATGTTTGTGTTTCATCCATAGTCGGATGATGCTCTGATGTATTGTGATGTTGTATTCGAGTGGCATTGTATGCCTTATGTATGCATCCCCATCTATTATGTAATGTAGATGTAATGATATCCACCTTGCAAAAGCGTTTCAATATGCGGGT
Source organism: Triticum aestivum (assembly GCF_018294505.1). NCBI lineage: Eukaryota > Viridiplantae > Streptophyta > Magnoliopsida > Poales > Poaceae > Triticum > Triticum aestivum. The sequence continues at coordinate 403,131,587 of NC_057813.1, read as the reverse complement.
CTATCCTTGGTGGGACCTTCGAGTTCCTTTTGGATAGGGTCGCATATTGGGCGTGACAATATGAACATCCCCAACAATAAGAATATCATACTTTTTCTTGACAGTAGGAAGAGGAAATTCAAAACCTCCAATAATGATAGTTGGAACTTTTCCAATAGAATTGATGCTATGAACTTGAAATTGTTTCTTCAGAAAGTGTACCGTATGCTCATTACCATTAACATGAAAAGTGACATTGCCTTTGTTGCAATCAATAACAGCCCCTGCGGTATTCAAAAAGGGTCTACCAAGGATAATCGACATACTATCGTCCTCGGGAATATCAAGCATAACAAAGTCTGTTAAGATAGTGACATTTGCAACCACAACAGGAACATCCTCACAAATATTGACAGGTATAGCAGTTGATTTATCAGCCATTTGCAAATATATTTTAGTAGGTGTCAACTTATCCAATTCAAGTCAATGATATAAAGAGAGAGGCATAACACTAACACCGGCTCCAAGATCACATAAAACAATTTTAACATAATTTCTTTTAATGGAGCATGGTATAGTGGGTACCCCTGGATCTCCAAGTTTCTTTGGTATTCCACCCTTAAAACTGTAATTAGCAAGCATGGTGGAAATTTCATCTTCCGGTATCTTTCTTTTATTTGTAATGATATCCTTCATATACTTAGCATAAGGATTTAATTTAAGCATATCAGTTAAGCGCATACGTAAGAAGATAGGTCTAATCATTTCAGCAAAGCGCTCAAAATCCTCATCATCCTTTGTCTTGGATGGTTTAGGAGGAAAGGGCATGGGTTTCTAAATCCATGGTTCTCTTTCTTTACCATGCTTCCTAGCAACAAAATGTCACATCCCTAGTCTGGTATGACCTAGGCTAGCTAGCCATTGGTGCATCATATTTAAATTTCATTTAAATTTGAAATGAGGATTGGTGGAACCCTCAGAATCATTTTTGAAAATGACCCAAATAAAAATTTCTCCAAAAGGGTCCAAGAAAATGCTCATGTTGCCCTCTGAAAATATTGGACAGAGATAAAAATCAAAACAATATTTTTAGGAGCTCATGGACATTTATTTTGGCCATTTGGTTTAATTCGATAAATATTTGCATTGGAAATATATTTCTATATATATGAAATATGGCCCAAAAATTATGCCAATTATAAAAGAGCTCTGGAATAATATATCCAGCTCCTGCAAAAATTGGCATAATAAAATTAAATGATTTAATATATTTATTAAATCAAAACAAATGTCAGAAAAATTAGAAAAACAGAAATAAAGAAGGAGGGGCTTACCTGGGCCTCCCCTCCCCTGCGCAGCCCAGCAGCAGCAGGCCGGCCCAGCCAGGAGGCGGCCCAGCCCGCCTGGCCTCCCCCCCCTGTCCCCTTCCTCCTCTGCCAGGAGGACGGGCGTGTGCCCGACGCTCGCCGGCACGCGCGCGCGCCACCTCCCCCCCCCCCCCGTGCTGGCCACCTCCTGCTTCCTTCTCTCGCCCTCGAAGCCCGGACGTCGCCACGCAGCTGCCCGCACTGCTCTCACTCTCCCTCGCCCTCCCCCTCTTCCCCTGCTCTCTCTCCCTCTCACCCGAAGCACTGCCGCCGCCGCAGCTCGTCACCGACGCGCTCCCCGCCGTCCCCTCGCCCCTCCGTAGAGCCCCCGAGCTCCGCCGCGACCCCCCCTACCTCCTCGTCAAGCCACGCACCTCCGGACGGCCTCCATCGCCGCTATCGCCCTCGTCTTCCTCCTCGGGCTCCGCCGTCCGTCGCCGTCGATTCGCCGTCACCGGTTCTCCCCCGACCCCGCTGTGCTGCTCTGCGTGATCGCGGTGAGCTCCGCCGCCGTTCCCCTCTCTTCTCCCTTCCGTTCCCGTGCCGTAGCGCCGCTCCCCACCACGGCCGAAGCCTCTCGCCGCCGTCCATGTCGCCGTCGCCGTCTTGGCCCGCCTCCGCCCAAACCAAGCCCCCCTTCGCGCTTCTGGTGCCACGAGGGTGCCGCCGAGCCCCTCAGGTGGCCTCCCCGTGCCCCGCAGCCCGATTCCGCTCGCGGCCGAACTCCGGCCGCCGCCCTGAGCTTCGCTCCGGCGAGCTCCGGCCTCCCCCGCTGCTTCCACCTACCCTACCAGATGCGCGAGAGCCCGGGCTACGCCCCGGTGCTCTCCGACGCCGTCCCCGTAGCCTGTGGCGCGGACTCCGCCGCGTCCAGAGGTCGCCGGCGACGAGCCCCGTCGCCTGAGCCCTGCCAGGTGGGGCCGGCCCGTCAGGTGATTAGCTTAGTGCTAATCACCGTTAACTAACCCCCCCCCCTGACACTGACAGTGGGCCCGACCCCCCCCCCTAACTATTTAATTAAATTAAAATAACCATGTTAACCCCCTGTCACTGACGTGTGGGTCCCACACGTCAGGTTTGACCCGGACCAGCCGCGTTGACCGCTGATGCAATGATGACGTCATGCTGACACAATTAATTATTTTCTGGAATTAAAATAATTCAGAAAATCCAGAAAATGATTTAAACTTCAAAAATTCATATCAATTCAACCGTAGCTCAGATTTAAATAATTTATATATGAAAAATTATCAGAAAAATGCAATCTTTCCATCTGTACTAGTTTCATGCATGACAAACCAACTTATACATGCTGAATGTGGGAAAACACATTATGGCATATATAAGAGACCTAATTTAGAAATGCATTTGAACCTTTGGTTCAAATGGACTTCAAACCAATCGAACACTAGTTGCATTAGCTCAACAGCATCACATCTACATGCCATGTTCATGCATCATATTGTTGCATATGATTGTGTATTGATTGCCGGCACCGTTCCTTCTCGATAGGTCCTGCTCCGGAGACGTTCCAGAGTACCTGTCTGTGAAGCAGTGCCTCCTCTGTTGTTTTACCAGGCAAGCAAACCCCCTTGTTCATTTCGATAAAACCCTACTCTCTCGCTCCTGCTCTCAGTTATTGCATTAGGACAACAACGATTCATCTGCTACTTTGTGCTGCGGTAGTGGAACCCCTTCCTCTGCATGACCTGTCATTGCCACAGTAAATAGTTGAAACCCACTAGCATGTGTAGGAGTTGATTGAAGCCATTGATGTGTTCCTACCATGCTATGCCTGCTATTGCTTAGAGTTGTGTCAGGTCTGATTCATTGGGAATGAATTGGAGTGTCACGATATGTTCTGATGCTGAGAGTGAAGTGTGTGAACACGATTTGGTAAAGGTAGCGGTGAGAGGCCATGTAGGAGTACATGGTGGGTTGTCTCACTGGAACCGTCCTTAAGCCCTGAGTTCTGTGTATGTTGTCCAATGACTCGATACTACCACACATTGGGCTCCGGGCGCTCCAAGCCCTCTCGACTTATTAACCGACTTGATCTCTGTCCAGGAGTCGCAACTAGTTTCTGGTGTTTGTAGGTAGTGCTATTTTTCTACCAAGTGGCACCCGGCAGGGTGGGCTTGGGACAGACTAGGCACACGTGGCCCGGTGTACCGAGTGGCACCCGGATGGTGGGCTCGGGAACCCTGTACACATCGTTTGGGGCCGTGAGCGACACCCCGGCCGGATCTCCTTGCGGATGGAACCCGAATAGGCGATAAACCTGGACTAGAGTCTTGTGTGGTTAGTCAGGTCGTGGCCGACACCCTCGCCAGGCTTCCGCTTGAAGGTTGCCGAGATACATGACGTGTACATGGCGGTAAGTGGCGAGAGCGTGTGTGAAGAAGTACACCCCTGCAGGGTTAACATGATCTATTCGAATAGCCGGGTCCGCGGTTATGGACTTCTTGGATGCTTACATGGTACATAGACAACTTGAAGTGGATACTCTAAAATGCTCAAGACAAGTGTGAGTGCTATGGATGGCCTTCTCGTAGGGAGACGGGGATGAATCCATAGTAGTGTATTGTGTGGTGATTAGTGGACTCGTGTACGTTGTCTCACCTCCAGAGTTTCTGGTAGTCGTAGAATAGGATAGCCACAGAGTCAAAGCTGGCTTGCTGCAACTAAACCCCACATTACCCTCTTGATACAGATGCATGTATGATAGGATCTGATGTAAGTCTTGCTGAGTACCTTTGTACTCATGTTGCTTTATTTATGTTTTTGCAGCGGAGACTTCGGTCTTACTAGGTTCTCATGCACTTCGACTAGTAGCTAGTACCTCAGCTACGATCTTGATCGGATGTTGTAGATAGTCAGGCTCTTCAGCCTTTTTCATTTGTAGATGTCTGTACCCAGACATGTAATGCTTCCGCTTGTTGCTTGTATGCTCTGTATGACGGGTCTTGTGCCCCCTGTTTGCAATAAATGCTATGATGGCTCTTCTGAGCCTTTATCCATATAATTGTTGAGTTATGCTGTGATGCCATGTTGTACAGCACATACTTGCATGTTATGCGTACGTGTAATGTGTATTGCTATGTGTGGGATCTGACTATCTAGTTGTTTATTCTTAGTAGCCTCTCTTACCGGGAAATGTCTCCTAGTGCTTCCACTGAGCCCTGGTAGCTTGCTACTGCTCTGGAACACTTAGGCTGGCCGGCATGTGTCCTTCTTCGTTCCTGTGTCTGTCCCTTCGGGGAAATGTCACGCTTTGAGTACCGGAGTCCTGTTAGCCCGCTACAGCCCGGTTTACCGGAGTCCTGCTAGCCCAGTGCTACAGCCCGGACCCACTTGCTGATGACCGACACGTTCGAAGCTGGGTCATGGATGCCTGTCCCTGTAAGTCTGTGCCACTTTGGGTTTACGACTAGTCATGTCAGCCCGGGCTCCTTTTCATATGGATGCTAGCGACACTATCATATACGTGAGCCAAAAGGCGCAAACGGTCCCGGGAAAAGGTAAGACGACACCCGTGGGGATGCCGTGCGTGAGGCCGCAAAGTGATATGATGTGTTACCGGCTAGATCGATGTGACATCGAGTCGGGGTCCTGACAGCGTTGGTATCAGAGCTTGACTGCCTGTAGGATTACCAAGCCAAACTGGTCGAAGTTGAGTCTAGAAATTCTTTAGTTATATAAGGGAATTGATTGTGGGATGGAACGTAAGGCTCTTTTTACTCCTTTACCTCATGGCCTTCTGATCTGAGTCATCCTATCTTTCCGACGGGGTTAAGGAACTAGGCTTCTCTTCCGTCTATCAGGATCACGTGTTACTACTCCGTAGTCCCATAGGATTTGTTGATCAGAGTCATACCCCAGTTTTCGAGCACTTCCGGTGTAGTCCGTTTAGTACTATCTCAGAACCTTGAGTGATGATGATAAGTATGTTACCACCCTATGTTTAGTAGGATGTCTCATTCTGAGCATTTTACTGTCGTTATGCTGCCGGATTTTCCTAGGAGTTTGAGAGATACTAATTCCTTGTCCTACATTCTACAGTCGATAGTTGATGCTGATTCCGTCCCTGGTTTCGTTTCACCAGGATGTCATCAAGTTCTGTTGTTCGTAGCCAGAACCATGGAGATGGTAGGGATGAGGATCCTCCCGACCAGCCTTCGTTGACAGAGTTCATGTTAGAGATGGAAAGGAACAAGCGTGAGTCTAATCGTTTGTTGGCACGTATCGAGGAGAACACCGCACATCAGTTCAAAGGATCTGTGACCATTCATGACTTTATCCGCTTGCACCCACCCACCTTTCATCATTCCATCGAGCCACTCGATGCAGATGACTGGCTCCGTAGCATCACCCATAAGCTGCGTTCCGCGAACGTAGTTGAAGATGACAAGGTCACTTATGCCACATATCACCTAGAAGGTCCTGCTAGTCTTTGGTGGCAGAACTATGAGGCTATGCTTTCAGTTGGCCAGATTCCTACCTGGAAGGATTTCACTGAGGCTTTTCGCGAGCATCACATTCCCCAGGCCCTCATTGATCGCAAGAGAGAAGAGTTCTGTAGTTTCACCCAGAGTAAGATGGCTGTTGATGCTTATAGCAGAGAATTCGAGAACCTTGCCCGCTATGCCACAGAAGAAGTGTCCACGGACGCCAAGAAGCAAGCTAGGTTCCGGAAGGGTCTCAACCCCAAGTTGCGTCGTGATCTCCACCTGCATCATTGTGATACATTCCAAGCCCTTGTGAACAAGGCCATCAATGCAGAGACAGCTCAACTCACTTACGAGGAGTCTCGTAAGCACACCCGTGATTTGGGATCTTCCTCCGGTTCTAGTTCCCAGAAGCGCCGGATTTGGGTTCCAAACTCCGCTCTTCCTTCCGGTTATACACCGAGGCCATCCTATGTGGTGCCTTCTCCAGCTCAGTCGTATGTTCCACCCGGGCCTACTGGTAGACCGTTTGTTAGTGCGGGTCCCCGTCCAACCTCAGGGACTTGCTTCACATGCGGGAAGCCAGGACACTATGCACGTGACTGCTCTCAGACTAGTTATGCTCCACCCCAGCCCGAGAAGACTGTTGGCTGTATTAAACCATCACGCAAGATGATCAGTGTCAAGTCAGCCCCCACTGAACGTGGACGTGTGCATCATGTCTCAGCTAAAGACGCTCATGATGATCCAGATGTCGTTCTTGGAACACTCCTTGTCAACTGTCATCCATCATCGGTTTTGTTCGATACTGGAGCGTCTCCCTCCTTCATTTCTGAAAGCTATGCCCGCTTGCACGACATGTCATTTTGTGATATGCCAACTCCGCTTGAAATCCAAACCCCAGGGTCTAGATGGCAGACCACCAGAATCAGCCATGGTAACGAAATTCTTGTTGATAGACTTGTATTCCTTGCATCACTTGTAGCCCTCAAGTCTTCAGATATTAACATCATCTTGGGTATGGACTGGATGACAGCTCATCATGCCAAGATTGATTGTTACACAAGATCTGTTCAGCTTACACACCCATCTGGCAAGATAGTCACCGTCTCCACTAGAGTTGCAAAGCGTCAACTCTATTCTCTTAATGCCAGCCCTCTTCCAGACCTTGAAGATATCCCGGTAGTCCGTGACTTTCCGGATGTCTTTCCAGAGGAACTGCCAGGTGTTCCACCTGACAGAGATGTAGAGTTCGTCATAGATCTTATCCCAGGAACAGCTCCAATCTCCCGGAGACCTTACAAGATGGCACCCCTAGAACTAGCCGAGCTTAAGAAACAACTCGATGAGTCCTTGCAAAAGGGTTTCATCCGTCCTAGTTCTTCTCCTTGGGCTTGCCCCGTCCTTTTGTCAAGAAGAAGGATGGTACGGACCGGATGGTTGTAGATTATCGTCCCGTTAATTTGGTCACGATAAAGAACAAGTATCCGCTTCCCAGGATCAACGACCTGTATGATCAGCTCGCTGGATCCTCAGTCTTTTCCAAGATGGATTTAAGGTTAGGCTACCATCAAATCAAGATCAGAAATGGGGACATTCCCAAGACAGCTTTTGTCACTCGTTATGGTCAGTACGAGTACACCGTCATGTCCTTTGGTCTAACCAACGCCCCAGCCACATTCTCCCGCTTGATGAACTCGATCTTCATGGAGTACTTAGATAAGTTCGTCGTGGTTTACCTCGATGATATTCTTATTTACTCGAAGAACGAGGAAGAGCATGCTGAACATCTTAGACTTGTGTTAGAAAAACTCAGAGAGCACCGCCTTTATGCCAAGTTCTCCAAGTGTGAATTTTGGTTGCCAGAAGTGACCTACCTAGGCCACGTAATCTCTGGTAAGGGCATTGCTGTCAATCCCGAGAGAGTTCAAGCCGTTCTCGATTGGACTCCACCTGAGACCGTGAAACAAGTTAGGAGTTTCCTTGGTCTAGCCAGCTATTGTCGCCGCTTTGTTGAAAACTTCTCCAAAGTAGCCAAACCCCTCACGGAACTTCTCAAGAAAGATAAAAAGTTTGAATGGTCCCCACAGTGTGAGTACAGTTTTCAAGGACTGAAAAGACGCCTGACTTCTGCTCCCATACTTGTGCCACCGGATTTCACTAAAGACTTTATTATCTACTGCGACGCCTCACGACAGGGACTAGGTTGCATTCTTATGCAGGATCGTCATGTGATTGCCTATGCATCTCGACAGCTGCATCCACATGAGGAGAATTATCCTACACATGATCTAGAGCTTGCAGCCGTAGTCTATGCACTCAAGACTTGGCGACATTACCTCCTTGGTAAACGTTGCGAGATCTACACCGATCACCAGAGTCTCAAGTATATCTTCACCCAACCGGATCTGAACCTTAGGCAAAGACGTTGGTTGGAGTTGATCACATATTATGATCTAGGGATTACCTACACCCCAGGCAAAGCCAATGTCATGGATGATGCTCTAAGCCGTAAATCCTATTGCAACAATCTCATGTTGCAGCAAGGCCAACCACTTCTCCATGAGGAATTCTGTAAGCTTAACCTTCACATAGCTCCTCGCGGATTCCTTTCTACCCTGGTGGCGAAACCTGATCTTGAAGATCGGATTATCGCTGCTCAAAAGCAAGACACAGGAATTTCTCGGATCAAGAGAAACATTAAGAAGGGAGTTGGTGGATGTTTCTCTATGGATGATCGTGGTGTTGTTTTCTTTGAGAATCGCTTGGTGGTTCCCAAGAATCAACATCTGCGACAATTGATTCTTAAGGAGGCGCATGAATCCCCTCTCACGATTCATCCCGGTAGTACTAAGATGTATCAGGACCTACGCCAGAGGTTCTGGTGGACTAGGATGAAGAGAGAAATCGCTGAGTTCATTGCTGTCAGGACCCCGACTCGATGTCACATCGATCTAGCTGGTAACACCTCATATCACTTTGCGGCCTCACGCACGGTATCCCTACGGGTGTCGTCTTACCTTTTTCCCGGGACCGTTTGCGCCTTTTGGCTCACGTATATGATAGTGTCGCTAGCATCCATATGATAAAGAGCCCGGGCTGACATGACTAGTCGTAAACCCAAAGTGGCACAGACTTACAGGGACAGGCATCCATGACCCAGCTTCGAACGTGTCGGTCATCAGCTAGTGGGTCCGGGCTGTAGCACTGGGCTAGCAGGACTCCGGTAAACCGGGCTGCAGCGGGCTAACAGGACTCCGGTACTCAAAGCGTGACATTTCCCCGAAGGGACAGACACAGGAACGAAGAAGGACACATGCCGGCCAGCCTAAGTGTTCCAGAGCAGTAGCAAGCTACCATGGCTCAGCGGTAACACTAGGAGACATTTCCCGGTAAGAGAGGCTACTAAAGATAAACAACTAGATGGTCAGATCCCACACATACCAAGCATTTCAATCATACACACAATATGCTCGATATGTGCAAATACAACGAAGCATCACAACATGACTCTATGACACAAGTACTTTATTTAAGGCTCAGTGAGCCATACATAACATACACACAAAGGTACGGGTCTCACGACCCAACATACAAGTCATACAATCATACAAGCCAACAGCGGAAGTAACTTGTCTGAGTACAGACAACTAGTAAAATAAAAGAGGCTTGGAAAGCCTAGATATACTATGTGGTCCTTCACAAGCTCAGGGTCACCACCTGGGTCTTTAGCCTACTCGTTGATGTCAACGTCTACATAGAACCCATCAGAAGGGGTTGCAGCGTCTTCTGTAAAAATGTAGATTATAGCAACATGAGTACAAAGGTACTCAGCAAGACTTACATCAGATCCTACATACATGCATAGTATCAAGAAGGGTTGGTGGAGTTATTGCAGCAAGCCAGCTTTGACTCTTGGCTAGACTATCCTACGATACTCCAATTTGAAATAGTTTTGCGCACACGAGTCCACTACTCACCACTTCAATACACTACCGAGGATCCACCTCCGTCTTCCTACGGAAGAGCCATCCTCGGCACTCACACTTATCTTGAGACTTTTAGTAGTTTCCATTTACTTGTCTATGAACTGTATAGGCAACTAAGTAGTCCTTTACCGCGGACGCGGCTATTCGAATAGATTATGATAACCCTGCAGGGGTGTACTTCCTCATACATGTTTCCATCACTTAGCGTGTGCACACGACATGTGCTCGGCAGACTTCAAGCGAAAGCCGACGTGGGTGTAGACCACGACCTACCTAAACACTTAAGCCTCTAGTCCAGGTTTATCGCCTATTCAGGTTCCATCCGCAGGGAGTCCGGCCGAGGTTTCCCATACGGCCCCGAACGATGTGAACAGGGTTCCCGAGATACCTAACGGGTATTCGGTACACCCGGCCACGTACCTACCGCATCACAGCCCACCCCTACGGTCAGCGCTGTCCACGGCCTCCAGTAGGCTACAAACACCAGAAACTACTTGCAACTCCTGGACAGAGAGCTAGGGTGAATAAGAAGTCGAGCGGGGTCATATTTCAGGGCCCAATGCATGGTAGTAGCTGTATCTTAAATCACACATACAGATCTCAGTGCTTAAGGTCGGCTTCAATGAAACAACCCACCATGTACTCCTACATGGCCTCTCATCGATACCTTTACCAAATCGTGTTCATCACACCACTCTCATTACCGACATAATTATTTCACTCTAGCCCATCACCCAGATGAACCAGACCTGACACGACTCTAAGCATAGCAGGCATAGCAAGGTAGGAGCAACACATACATATGGCTCAATCAACTCCTACACATGCTAGTGGGTTTCATCTAGTTACTGTGGCAATGACAGGTCATGCAGAGGAAATGGGTTCAACTACCGTAGCACACAGCAGTTTGAATCGCGTTGTCTTAATGCAGTAAAAGAGAGCAGGAGCGAGAACATGGGATTGTATCGATATGATCAAATGGTTGGTTGCTTGCCTGATGGTTCGTTGCACGGATACGATTCCTCGTTAGGGTAATCACGGTACTCCTCGGGGACAGATCCTGTCGCAAAGGATAACGATACACAGGCATCACCAAACAATGTGCAACAATATGATGCATGCATGAAACATGGCAATATGAGTGTGTTGGGCTAATGCAACTAAAACCAGAAGGGTTTGAACAAATTTGAATCAAAGATTCAAATTCAAATTCAAATATGGCCTTTTAAAGTGCCTTTTCTTGTTCTGATTAAAACATCAATTTAACTTGTTTGATCATGCATGAAAATAGTACAGATGGATAGATTGGATTTTTCTGATCATTTTTCATATATAATTTGTCCAATTTGGAGTTACAGAATAAAAGTTATGAATTTTTGAAGTTTAAATAATATTCTGGAATTTCCTGATTTAATTTAAATCCAGAAATAACATTTACTGCGTCAGCCTGACATCACAGTGACATCAGCAGGTCAACAGGACTGGCTCGGGTCAAACCTGACGTGGGGTCCACCGTCATGTCAGGGGCTAATTCCCACGTTGACCCGGGCTGGTTAGCTTTGACTAAAGCCCTGGGGCCCACTTGTCAGCGTCAGTAGGTGGTGATAGTGGCTAATTAACTAGGCCACGTCAGCTCGCCGGAGTTCTTGGTCGGCGGCGACCATCAGTGCGCGGCGATAGTGGTTTTGGTCGTTTCGGCACCAAATGGGACCGCGGAGGCCACCGAGGAGTGAGCTGAGGAGACCCGCGGCTCTTGGCGAGTCTTGGGGCGGGTGGCCGGAGTTGACGGCGGTGAGCTCGGCTGCGGCCGCCGGGGTTCGGTCGTGCGCGGGATTGGTGCTGGAGCTCGAAGTCGAGCAAAAGGCGCTAGGGGGCTCTACTGGTTCTTGCGAACGTGTTGGACTCGTCGGGGTGACCAAATGGTCACCGGAGCTACGTCGACGGCGAGCTCGGCGACGGCGGAGGTTCGGCCGTGGTGGAGATGCAGCTACGGTGAGGGAACGAGGGGAAGGAGAGGGGGAAACGACTCGTGGGCTCACCGCGGTTGCAGTGGGCGTCGAAGCGGGCTCGGGGACGCGCTGGAGACGGCGAATTCGTCGGCGACGGTGATCGGAGCCCGAAGAGGGGAACGGCGACGTGGCGGCGATGCAGGGCTTCCGGGGACCCGTGGAGCGGTGGGGAGGAAGAGGGAGTCGAGGCGGAGCTCCTGAGCTGGTCGGGGGAGCGAGGGGTGGCCGGAGTCAGTGGCTATGGCGAACGGCGGCGACGGTGTGCTTCGGCCGTGAGAGGAGAGAGCGAGGGAGGAAGCCGGGGGAGAGTGAGAGAGAGCAGGGGGAGAGGCGTGGCGTCGTCCAGGGCATCGAGCGAGGAGGGGAGGGCAGGCAAGCAGGCGAGCAGGTGGCGTGGCGCGGTGGCGTGTGCGCGCGCCGGCCACACTCCCCTCCCTCTGTCTGGACGAAGACGACAGAGGAGGGAGGTGGGCTGGGCCGGCTGCTGGCTGGGCCAGCCAGCTGGCTGGGCCGCACAGTGGAGGGGCCCAGGTAAGCTCCTCCTGTATTTCCTTTCTGTTTTTTTTAAATTTCTGACATTTGTTTTGATTTAAATAATATATTAAATCATTTATTTAACTTATGCCAATTTTTGCAGGAGCCTTATATATTATTCCAAAGCTCTTTTATAAATGGCATAATATTTGGGCATATATTAATATATATAATTAATATAATTCCAATGCAAATACTTATGCATTAATTCCAAATGCCCAAAATAAATGTCCATGAGCCACTAAAATTATTGGTTTGATTTTTATCTCTGTCCAATATTTTCAGAGAGCAACATGAGCATTTTTCTTGGATCCTTTTGGAGAAATTTTCATTTGGGTCATTTTCAAGATGATTCTGAGGGTTTCACAGATCCCCATTTCAAGTTTCTGATGAAAGAGTAAACATGATGCAACACTCTAATGCATGACTAGCTAGGGTGTGACAACTCACCCCCACTCAAAAGAATCTCGTCCCGAGATTTGGGTTCCTCCGAGAAGAAGGCGGGATATTCAAGTCGAAGACGATCCTCCCTTTCCCAAGTTGCTTCATCTTCAGAATGGTGCGACCATTGAACCTTGAGAAACTTGATATTATGACGTCGCGTGGTACGTTCGGCCTGATCGAGGATACGAATGGGGTACTCTCGATATGTAAGATTATCTTGGAGATCAAGCGTTTCGTGGTCCACTTCGCGGATAGGATCCGAGAAGCAACGCCTGAGTTGAGAAACGTGGAAGACATCGTGAACTCTGGAGAGGTGCGGAGGTAATTCCAATTGGTAGGCAACTTCTCCTCGTTTGGCAAGAATGCGAAAAGGTCCAATGTAACGAGGAGCCAATTTGCCTTTGATACCGAAACGATGGGTTCCCTTCAGAGGGGTGACCCGAAGGTAAGCCTTCTCGTCAACCTCGAAAGTCATAGCCTTATGTTTTCGGTCATATTGACTCTTTTGACGGGATTGGGCTGTTTTCAACTTTTCACGAACGATACGAACTTGTTCTTCTGCTTCCTGAATCATATCCGGGCCAAAGAATTGTCTTTCCCCGGTCTCTGACCAGTTAAGGGGTGTTCGACATCGTCGTCCATAGAGAACTTCAAAAGGGGCTTTACCCAAGCTAGATTGATAGCTGTTGTTGTAAGCGAATTCGGCAAATGGAAGGCACTTCTCCCAGTCCATTCCGAACGAGATAACAGAGGCTCGAAGCATGTCTTCTAGAATTTGGTTGACGCGTTCCACTTGACCACTTGATTGAGGGTGGAAAGCGGTGCTAAAGGAGAGACGGGTTCCCATAGCATTTTGGAAACTTTCCCAAAATCGAGAGGTGAAAAGACTTCCTCGATCCGAATTGATTTCCAAAGGAACACCATGGAGAGACACTATTCGGGAGATGTATAAGTCTGCCAGCTGACTAGCGGTTATACTCTCACGAACAGGTAAGAAATGAGCTACTTTGGAAAGACGATCGACCACGACGAAAATAGCATTATTCCCTCTCTTGGTCCTGGGAAAACCGGTAATGAAATCCATACCAATTTTATCCCATTTCCATTCAGGAATAGCTAAGGGTTGAAGGGTGCCGGCAGGCCGTTGGTGCTCTGCTTTTACACGACGACAGACGTCGCAATTTGCAATATACTGAGCAATTTCTCTCTTCATCCTAGTCCACCAGAACCTCTGGCGTAGGTCCTGATACATCTTAGTACTACCGGGATGAATGGTGAGAGGAGATTCATGAGCCTCCTTAAGGATCAACTGCCGTAGATGCTGGTTCTTGGGAACCACTAGACGATTCTCAAAGTACACAACACCTTGATCATTTGTGGAGAAACAACTAACACCTCCGCTAGCAATGTTCTCTTTGATTTTAGATATTCCCTTATCTCGCTTTTGGGCAGCGATGATTTGATCCGTAAGAGTAGGTTTCGCCACCAAGGTGGAAAGAAAACCTTGAGGTACAATGTGAAGGTTAAGCTTTCGAAATTCCTCATGGAGAAGCGGTTGACTTTGTTGTAACATCAGGTTGTTACAATAAGATTTACGACTTAGCGCATCAGCCATGACGTTGGCTTTCCCTGGGGTGTAGGTTATTCCTAAGTCGAAGTCAGTGATCAATTCAACCCAACGTCTTTGCCTGAGATTCAGATCCGGTTGGGTGAAAATGTACTTCAGACTTTGGTGATCAGTGAATATTTCGCAACGATTACCGAGGAGGTAATGTCGCCAGGTCTTAAGTGCATAGACTACGGCTGCAAGCTCTAGATCATGAGTAGGATAATTCTCCTCATGTGGGTGCAATTGCCGTGAAGCGTAAGCAATTACGTGTCGATCTTGCATGAGAATGCAACCTAGTCCTTGTCGCGAGGCGTCACAGTAGATAACAAAGTCCTTGGAGAAATCTGGCGGTACCAGCACGGGAGCAGAAGTCAGGCGTCTTTTCAGTTCCTGAAAACTGTGCTCACATTGTGGAGTCCATTCGAACTTCTTATCTTTCTTGAGGAGTTCGGTTAGGGGTTTAGCAACTTTGGAGAAGTTCTCGACAAAGCGACGGCAATAGCTCGCTAAGCCTAGAAAACTCCGAACTTGCTTGACCGATTCGGGTGGAGTCCAATCAAGGACGGCTTGAACTCGCTCAGGGTTAACAGCAATACCTTTACCAGATATTACATGACCCAGATAGGTCACTTCTGGCAACCAGAATTCACATTTTGAAAATTTGGCATAAAGGCGATGCTCTCGAAGTTTCTGCAACACTAGTCTTAGATGTTCGGCATGTTCTTCCTCGTTCTTGGAGTAGATGAGTATATCATCAAGATAAACTACGACGAATTTATCCAAATACTCCATGAAGATTGAGTTCATTAACCGAGAAAAGGTGGCTGGTGCGTTGGTTAAACCGAAGGACATGACGGTGTACTCGTATTGGCCATAACGAGTAACAAAGGCCGTTTTAGGAATGTCCCCGTTTCTGATTTTGATTTGATGGTAGCCCAACCTCAAATCCATCTTAGAGAAGACTGAGGATCCAGCGAGCTGATCATACAGGTCGTTGATCCTGGGAAGTGGATATTTGTTTTTGATTGTGACCAAATTGACAGGTCGGTAATCAACAACCATCCGGTCCGTTCCATCCTTCTTCTTGACGAATAGGACGGGGCAAGCCCACGGAGATGAACTAGGGCGGATGAAACCCTTTTTCAAGGACTCATCGAGTTGTTTCTTAAGCTCGGCTAGTTCTAAGGGTGCCATCTTATAAGGTCTTCTAGCAATCGGAACGGTTCCTGGAATGAGGTCTATTACGAACTCAACATCCCTGTCAGGTGGAACCCCTGGCAATTCTTCTGGAAAGACATCCGGAAAGTCACGGACTACCGGAACGTCCTCAAGGTCTGGCAAAGGGCTGGCGTTAAGAGAATATAATTGTCGCTTGGCTATTCGAGTCAAAACATTGACTATCTTCCCCGAAGGATGGGTGAGTTGAACAGTCCTAGAGAAGCAATCAATTTTGGCATGATGAGCTGACATCCAGTCCATACCCAAAATGATATTAATGTCTGAAGATTTAAGGGCTATCAAAGATGCGAGAAAAACAAGTCTGTCGACTTGGATTTCATTTCCATAACTTACCCTAGAGGTCTGCCATCTAGACCCAGGGGTAGAGATTTCCATAGTGGACGGCAGATCACAGAATGCAACGTTATGCAAACGAGCATAATTTTCAGATATAAAGGAATGAGAGGCTCCTGTATCGAAAAGAACAGATGCCGGGTGGCAATTAACAAGAAGCGTACCGAGAACGACGTTGGGATCTTCTTGAGCTTCTTCGGCAGAGATACAGTTGACATGGCCACGTGAAGCGGTGACCGGTTTAGCGTGGAATACTTTCCCTGTCGGCTTGCCACGGCCAGCAGCTTTAGCAGATTGATTGGAGTTGGTCTGGGGACACTCACGCATATAGTGACCAGATTCCCCACACTTGAAACAAGTCACGGAACTGGTACGTGGAGGAGCATTATTGGTTGGACCCCCATAGGGCTTAGCTGGAGTAGACTGTTGAGCGGGGCGAGGCGCCTGGAAAGATGGCCTCGGTGTGAACCTGGGTGGCAAGGCGGTGTTGGGTACCCACACGCGGCGCTTCTGAGGACCAGCACCGGATGAGGAACCCATATCACGTCCATGCTTGCGTGTTGCGTCATAGTCAGTCTGACCAGTTTCAGCACTGATGGCTTTGTTGACAAGTTTCGAGAAGGATGTGCACTCATGCAGACGAAGGTCGCGGCGAAGCTCAGGACTAAGGCCCTTACGGAACCTTGCTTGCTTCTTGGCGTCAGTAGACACTTCCTCGGTTGCATATCGTGCAAGATTACCAAACTCCCTGCTATAGACATCCACAGAAAGTCGGCCTTGGGTGAAATTGCAAAATTCTTCACGCTTACGGTCCATGAGACCCTCCGGAATGTGGTGTTCACGGAAAGCGTCGCTGAATTCAGCCCAAGTTGTGACATGGCCTGCTGGGCGCATAGCTCCATAATTCTCCCACCATAGACTGGCGGGGCCTTCAAGATGATATGCAGCAAAGGTGACCTTGTCAGCCTCCGCTACCAACGCAGAACGCAGCTTGTGAGAGATACTGCGAAGCCAGTCATCAGCGTCGAGAGGCTCGACGGAGTGGTGGAACGTGGGTGGATGCAATTTGATAAAATCACTGAGTGACACCACGTTAGCCCTCTGATGGTGTGCTGTATTCTGTTCAATACGCTCTAACAAACGGTTTGTCTCCCGCTTGTTTCTCTCAGCTTCCATCATAACCTCGGCTAGTGAAGGAGGTTGAGGCAGATGTTCATTTCTGGCTTCACTGCCTTCGGCCTGCTCTTGGGAAGCAGGGTTAGCGCGCGTGTTGACCATCCTAGGTAAACAAGACAATGATTTAGTCAGAATTATAAAATTCCGACATAGGATATAGAATGTAAGGAATAACTCGAAATGCAAGATGATCATCCGTATGACATGGTAGATACAGAAACTGCTTCTTTATTCCATCGTCATACACACCATACAGGTTTAGTACAAGACCAAGCAAAGTACTAATACGGTGAAAAGAGGATTACATCTCATCGGGGGCATCTCAAGCTCCTATACATTATTTTTCTACATCTCCGGAAAGAGTACAAGCTAGGTCATATCCCACGAGTCACGCAGGACGATAGACGACATAGCTAGTGCGAACTAGTGATACTACTACTAACTCAAACTGATCCGTAGTAGTCCTCATAGAAGTCACCTCCATAGCCCGGAAGTTCAACGTGATCATCCGGAAACAGACGGTCTCGCGGAGCTTGTGGACCATAGGGGCTAGGATGAGGCCTTGGACCAACAAACGGTGGCCTGCGGGGACCGCGAGGTGGGGTGATGCCTCCTACATCACGCCAAACCATCACGTCCGGCAAAGCAGATCTCACAGGATAGAGATCGCGCATATCTGAATATCCAGCTTGCACCGCCGGTGCGAACCGAGTCAAAGTGGCCCAGTGGTCAGCACGGGTATTGAAGAGCTCTAACCTTAAGGCCCGATTTTCACGGTCCTTATCCTCGAGCATCTCAGCAGTGGTGCGAGTCCGTGAATCCTCCTGAGTGGAGTCAGCATAAATAGCTTGGAGATATCCTTGTGCTCCCGGAAGTGATCCTGGCATATACCGGAAGTCAGAGTCCCGAAATAGACCAGATCTGACTCGCATAATGGTCATCATAGAGTAGGCGGCATCCTGCACAGCCATCTCGATAGTAACCCCGAGTCCATAGGAGCAGTGAAGAGGCTCAGTGGATCCAGGATAAGATGGAAATATCCTGACAGTGCAGAGATACTGGCTTTGATTAAAATCTCGGAATTGCTCTTCGACCGTGTACTCAGGATACCAGCGGTATCCAGCCTCAGTCATTACCCTGACCAACTTAGCAGTATGGCCGGGTACATCTAGGCATCGAGTCAGGCGAACCACTTGATTGAGGTCGCGATTGGCCATCTGAAAGGATAATCATAATGCAAGGGCATTAGAATTTCTAGCAAAATTTCGGCAGCATAACAGCTGTAAACGCTCAAAAAGGATATTGAGACATTTGACAAAGGATTTCGTACACACCCAACATCATCATATCAAAGTTCTGGAACCATTCTAACAACATAATGTGGTAGTAGAACTGAACTAGGCTTGTAACCATCAAACTTATAAGGTACTACTGATTAGTAACTCGTGATCCTGATAGAGAGAGCAGATCCTAATTCCTTAACCCCCGGTGGAAGAATGGACTGACTCAGATCAGAATGTCATAAGGTATAAGGAGTAAAAAGAGCCTTACGTTCCATCCCACAAACAATTCCCCTACATATAACTAAAGAATTTCTAGACTCAACATCGACCAGTTTGGCTTGGAGAACCTACAGGCAGTCCGGCTCTGATACCAACGCTGTCAGGACCCCGACTCGATGTCACATCGATCTAGCTGGTAACACCTCATATCACTTTGCGGCCTCACGCACGGTATTCCCACGGGAGTCGCCTTACCTTTTCCCGGGACCGTTTGCGCCTTTTGGCTCACGTATATGATAGTGCCGCTAGCATCCATATGATAAAGAGCCCGGGCTGACATGACTAGTCGTAAACCCAAAGTGGCACAGACTTACAGGGACAGGCATCCATGACCCAGCTTCGAACGTGTCGGTCATCAGCAAGTGGGTCCGGGCTGTAGCACTGGGCTAGCAGGACTCCGGTAAACCGGGCTGTAGCGGGCTAACAGGACTCCGGTACTCAATGCGTGACATTTCCCCGAAGGGACAGACACAGGAACGAAGAAGGACACATGCCGGCCAGCCTAAGTGTTCCAGAGCAGTAGCAAGCTACCTTGGCTCAGCGGTAACACTAGGAGACATTTCCCGGTAAGAGAGGCTACTAAAGATAAACAACTAGATAGTCAGATCCCACACATACCAAGCATTTCAATCATACACACAATATGCTCGATATGTGCAAATACAACGAAGCATCACAACATGACTCTACGACACAAGTACTTTATTTAAGGCTCAGCGAGCCATACATAACATACACACAAAGGTACGGGTCTCACGACCCAACATGCAGTCATACAGTCATACAAGCCAACAGCGGAAGTAACTTGTCTGAGTACAGACAACTAGTAAAATAAAAGAGGCTTGGAAAGCCTGGCTATACTACGTGGTCCTTCATAAGCTCAGGGTCACCACCTGGGTCTTTAGCCTACTCGTTGATGTCAACGTCTACATAGAACCCATCAGAAGGGGTTGCAGCGTCTTCTGTAAAAATGTAGATTATAGCAACATGAGTACAAAGGTACTCAGCAAGACTTACATCAGATCCTACATACATGCATAGTATCAAGAAGGGTTGGTGGAGTTATTGCAGCAAGCCAGCTTTGACTCTTGGCTATACTATCCTACGATACTCCAATTGAAATAGTTTTGCGCACACGAGTCCACTACTCACCACTTCAATACACTACCGAGGATCCACCTCCGTCTTCCTACGGAAGAGCCATCCTCGGCACTCACACTTATCTTGAGGCTTTTAGTAGTTTCCATTTACTTGTCTATGAACTGTATAGGCAACCAAGTAGTCCTTTACCGCGGACGCGGCTATTCGAATAGATCATGTTAACCCTGCAGGGGTGTACTTCGTCATACATGTTTCCACCACTTAGCGTCTGCACACGACATGTGCTCGGCAGACTTCAAGCGAAAGCCGACGTGGGTGTAGACCACGACCTACCTAAACACTTAAGCCTCTAGTCCAGGTTTATCGCCTATTCAGGTTCCATTCGCAGGGAGTCCGGCCGAGGTTTCCCATACGGCCCCGAACGATGTGAACAGGGTTCCCGAGATACCTAACGGGTATTCGGTACACCCGGCCACGTACCTACCGCATCACAGCCCACCCCTACGGTCAGCGCTGTCCACGGCCTCCAGTAGGCTACAAACACCAGAAACTACTTGCAACTCCTGGACAGAGAGCTAGGGTGAATAAGAAGTCGAGCGGGGTCATATTTCAGGGCCCAATGCATGGTAGTAGCTGTATCTTAAATCACACATACAGATCTCAGTGCTTAAGGTCGGCTTCAATGAAACAACCCACCATGTACTCCTACATGGCCTCTCATCGATACCTTTACCAAATCGTGTTCATCACACCACTCTCATTACCGACATAATTATTTCACTCTAGCCCATCACCCAGATGAACCAGACCTGACACAACTCTAAGCATAGCAGGCATAGCAAGGTAGGAGCAACACATACATATGGCTCAATCAACTCCTACACATGCTAGTGGGTTTCATCTAGTTACTGTGGCAATGACAGGTCATGCAGAGGAAATGGGTTCAACTACCGTAGCACACAGCAGTTTGAATCGCGTTGTCTTAATGCAGTAAAAGAGAGCAGGAGCGAGAACATGGGATTGTATCGATATGATCAAATGGTTGGTTGCTTGCCTGATGGTTCGTTGCACGGATACGATTCCTCGTTAGGGTAATCACGGTACTCCTCGGGGACAGATCCTGTCGCAAAGGATAACGATACACAGGCATCACCAAACAATGTGCAACAATATGATGCATGCATGAAACAAGGCAATATGAGTGTGTTGGGCTAATGCAACTAAAACCAGAAGGGTTTGAACAAATTTGAATCAAAGATTCAAATTCCAAATTCAAATATGGCCTTTTAAAGTGCCTTTTCTTGTTCTGATTAAAACATCAATTTAACTTGTTTGATCATGCATGAAAATGGTACAGATGGATAGATTGGATTTTTCTGATCATTTTTCATATATAATTTGTCCAATTTGGAGTTACAGAATAAAAGTTATGAATTTTTGAAGTTTAATTAATATTCTGGAATTTCCTGATTTAATTTAAATCCAGAAATAACATTTACTGCGTCAGCCTGACATCACAGTGACATCAGCAGGTCAACAGGGCTGGCTCGAGTCAAACCTGACGTGTGGGGTCCACACGTCAGTGTCACAGGGGCTAATCTCGCGTTGACCCCGGGCTGGTTAGCTTTGACTAAGCCCTGGGGCCCACTTGTCAGCGTCAGTAGGTGGTGGATTAGTGGCTAATTAACTAGGCCACGTCAGCTCGCCGGAGTTCTGGTCGGCGGCGACCATCAGTGCGGCGGCGATAGTGGTTTTGGTCGTTTCGGCCACCAAATGGACCGCGGAGGCCACCGGAGTGAAGCTGAGGACGACCCGCGGCTCTTGGCGGAGTCTGTTGGGGTCGGGGTGGCCGGAGTTGACGGCGGTGAGCTCGGCTGCGGCCGCCGGGGTTCGGTCGTGCACGGGAGTGGTGCTGGAGCTCGAAGTCGAGCAAAACAAGGTGCTAGGGATGCTCTACTGGGTTCTGTGAACTCATTGGACTCGCCGGGGTGACCAAATGGTCACCAGAGCTGCGTCGACGGCGAGCTCGGCGACGGCGGAGGTTCGGCCGTGGTGGGGATGAAGCTACGGTGAGGGAACGAGGGGAAGGAGAGGGGGAAACGGTGGCGTAGCTCACCGCGGTTGCAGTGGGCGTCGAAGCGGGCTCGGGGACGCGCTGGAGACGGCGAATTCGTCGGCGACGGTGATCGGAGCCCGAAGAGGGGAACGGCGACGTGGCGGCGATGCAGGGCTTCCGGGGACCCGTGGAGCGGTGGGGAGGAAGAGGGAGTCGAGGCGGAGCTCCTGAGCTGGTCGGGGGAGCGAGGGGTGGTCGGAGTCAGTGGCTATGGCGAACGGCGGCGACGGTGTGCTTCGGCCGTGAGAGGGAGAGAGCGAGGGAGAAGCCGGGGGAGAGTGAGAGAGAGCAGGGGGAGAGGCGTGGCGTCGTCCAGGGCATCGAGCGAGGAGGGGAGGGCAGGCAAGCAGGCGAGCAGGTGGCGTGGCGCGGTGGCGCGCGCGCGCGCCGGCCACACTCCCCTCCCTCTGTCTGGGCGAAGACAACAGAGGAGGGAGGTGGGCTGGGCCGGCTGCTGGCTGGGCCAGCCAGCTGGCTGGGCCGCACAGTGGAGGGGCCCAGGTAAGCTCCTCCTGTATTTCCTTTTCTGTTTTTTTTAAATTTCTGACATTTGTTTCGATTTAAATAATATATTAAATCATTTATTTAACTTATGCCAATTTTTGCAGGAGCCTTATATATTATTCCAAAGCTCTTTTATAAATGGCATAATATTTGGGCATATATTAATATATATAATTAATATAATTCCAATGCAAATACTTATGCATTAATTCCAAATGCCCAAAATAAATGTCCATGAGCCACTAAAATATTGGTTTGATTTTTATCTCTGTCCAATATTTTCAGAGAGCAACATGAGCATTTTCTTGGACCCTTTTGGAGAAATTTTTATTTGGGTCATTTTTCAAAATGATTCTGAGGGTTTCACAGATCCCCATTTCAAGTTTCTGATGAAAGAGTAAACATGATGCAACACTCTAATGCATGACTAGCTAGGGTGTGACAATTGCTAAATGTGACGTTTGTCGTCGCGTTAAGGCAGAGCATCAAAGACCTGCTGGCACCCTTCAGCCTTTAGCTATTCCTGAATGGAAATGGGATAAAGTTGGTATGGACTTCATCACCGGCTTTCCCAGAACCAAAAGAGGGAATAACGCTATCTTCGTAGTCGTTGATCGTCTTTCCAAAGTGGCTCACTTTCTCCCTGTTCGAGAGAGTATCACTGCTAGTCAGCTTGCTGACTTATATGTTTCTCGAATAGTGTCACTTCATGGTGTTCCACTAGAAATCAATTCAGACCGTGGCAGTCTTTTCACTTCTCATTTCTGGGAGAGTTTCCAAACTGCCATGGGAACCCATCTTTCCTTCAGTACCGCTTTCCACCCTCAGTCGAGTGGTCAGGTGGAACGGGTCAATCAAATTCTCGAAGACATGCTCAGAGCTTGCGTTATCACATTCGGTATGGATTGGGAGAAATGTCTTCCTTTCGCCGAGTTTGCCTATAACAATAGCTATCAATCCAGCCTCAAGAAAGCTCCTTTTGAGGTTCTCTATGGACGAAGATGTCGAACACCTTTGAACTGGTCAGAAACCGGTGAAAGACAATTCTTTGGACCGGATATGATCCAGGAGGCAGAAGAGCAAGTTCGCATCATTCGTGAGAATTTGAAAACAGCCCAGTCTCGTCAGAAAAGCCAGTATGATCGTCATCATAAGGATATGACTTATGAAATTGGCGACCAAGCTTACCTTCGGGTTACTCCTTTAAAGGGTACCCATCGTTTCGGTATCAAGGGCAAGTTGGCTCCTCGTTACATTGGTCCCTTTCGCATTCTCGCTAAACGAGGAGAGGTTGCCTACCAATTGGAACTACCCCCACATCTATCTCGAGTTCATGATGTCTTCCACGTCTCTCAACTCAGGCGTTGCTTCTCGGATCCTATCCGCGGAGTGGACCACGAAACGCTTGATCTCCAAGATAACCTCACATACCGAGAGTACCCGGTTCGCATTCTTGATCAAGCAGAGCGTGTTACTCGACGTCAGAACATCAAATTTCTCAAAGTTCAGTGGTCTCATCATTCCGAGAGAGAAGCTACCTGGGAGCGAGAAGATCGTCTTCGACTGGAGTACCCCGTTTTCTTTCCGTCGACCCCTGAATCTCGGGACGAGATTTTTCCAAGTGGGGGCGAGTTGTCACATCCCTAGTCTGGTATGACCTAGGCTAGCTAGCCATTGGTGCATCATATTTAAATTTCATTTAAATTTGAAATGAGGATTGGTGGAACCCTCAGAATCATTTTTGAAAATGACCCAAATAAAAATTTCTCCAAAAGGGTCCAAGAAAATGCTCATGTTGCCCTCTGAAAATATTGGACAGAGATAAAAATCAAAACAATATTTTTAGGAGCTCATGGACATTTATTTTTGGCCAATTGGTTTAATTCGATAAATATTTGCATTGGAAATATATTTCTATATATATGAAATATGGCCCAAAAATTATGCCAATTATAACAGAGCTCTGGAATAATATATCCAGCTCCTGCAAAAATTGGCATAATAAAATTAAATGATTTAATATATTTATTAAATCAAAACAAATGTCAGAAAAATTAGAAAAACAGAAATAAAGAAGGAGGGGCTTACCTGGGCCTCCCCTCCCCTGCGCAGCCCAGCAGCAGCAGGCCGGCCCAGCCAGGAGGCGGCCCAGCCCGCCTGGCCTCCCTCCCCTGTCGCCTTCCTCCTCTGCCAGGAGGACGGGCGTGTGCCCGACGCTCGCCGGCACGCGCGCGCGCCACCTCCCCCCGCTGCTGGCCACCTCCTGCTTCCTTCTCTCGCCCTCGAAGCCCGGACGTCGCCACGCAGCTGCCCGCACCGCTCTCACAATCCCTCGCCCTCCCCCTCTTCCCCTGCTCTCTCTCCCTCTCACCCGAAGCACTGCCGCCGCCGCAGCTCGTCACCGACGCGCTCCCCGCCGTCCCCTCGCCCCTCCGTAGAGCCCCCGAGCTCCGCCGCGACCCCCTCTACCTCCTCGTCAAGCCACGCACCTCCGGACGGCCTCCATCGCCGCTATCGCCCTCGTCTTCCTCCTCGGGCTCCGCCGTCCGTCGCCGTCGATTCGCCGTCACCGGTTCTCCCCCGACCCCGCTGTGCTGCTCTGCGTGATCGCGGTGAGCTCCGCCGCCGTTCCCCTCTCTTCTCCCTTCCGTTCCCGTGCCGTAGCGCCGCTCCCCACCACGGCTGAAGCCTCTCGCCGCCGTCCATGTCGCCGTCGCCGTCTCGGCCCGCCTCCGCCCAAACCAAGCCCCTCTTCGCGCTTCTGGTGCCACGAGGGTGCCGCCGAGCCCCTCAGGTGGCCTCCCCGTGCCCCGCAGCCCGATTCCGCTCGCGGCCGAACTCCGGCCGCCGCCCTGAGCTTCGCTCCGGCGAGCTCCGGCCTCCCCCGCTGCTTCCACCTACCCTACCAGATGCGCGAGAGCCCGGGCTACGCCCCGGTGCTCTCCGACGCCGTCCCCGTAGCCTGTGGCGCGGACTCCGCCGCGTCCAGAGGTCGCCGGCGACGAGCCCCGTCGCCTAAGCCCTGCCAGGTGGGGCCAGCCCGTCAGGTGATTAGCTTAGTGCTAATCACCGTTAACTAACCCCCCCTGACACTGATAGTGGGCCCGACCCCCCCCCTAACTATTTAATTAAATTAAAATAACCCTGTTAACCCCCTGTCACTGACGTGTGGGTCCCACACGTCAGGTTTGACCCGGACCAGCCGCGTTGACCACTGATGCAATGATGACGTCATGCTGACGCAATTAATTATTTTCTGGAATTAAAATAATTCAGAAAATCCAGAAAATGATTTAAACTTCAAAAATTCATATCAATTCAACCGTAGCTCAGATTTAAATAAATTATATATGAAAAATTATCAGAAAAATGCAATCTTTCCATCTGTACTAGTTTCATGCATGACAAACCAACTTATACATGCTGAATGTGGGAAAACACATTATGGCATATATAAGAGACCTAATTTAGAAATGCATTTGAACCTTTGGTTCAAATGGACTTCAAACCAATCGAACACTAGTTGCATTAGCTCAACAGCATCACATCTACATGCCATGTTCATGCATCATATTGTTGCATATGATTGTGTATTGATTGCCGGCACCGTTCCTTCTCGATAGGTCCTGCTCCGGAGACGTTCCAGAGTACCTGTCTGTGAAGCAGTGCCTCCTCTGTTGTTTTACCAGGCAAGCAAACCCCCTTGTTCATTTCGATAAAACCCTACTCTCTCGCTCCTGCTCTCAGTTATTGCATTAGGACAACAACGATTCATCTGCTACTTTGTGCTGCGGTAGTTGAACCCCTTCCTCTGCATGACCTGTCATTGCCACAGTAAATAGTTGAAACCCACTAGCATGTGTAGGAGTTGATTGAAGCCATTGATGTGTTCCTACCATGCTATGCCTGCTATTGCTTAGAGTTGTGTCAGGTCTGATTCATTGGGAATGAATTGGAGTGTCACGATATGTTCTGATGCTGAGAGTGAAGTGTGTGAACACGATTTGGTAAAGGTAGCGGTGAGAGGCCATGTAGGAGTACATGGTGGGTTGTCTCACTGGAACCGTCCTTAAGCCCTGAGTTCTGTGTATGTTGTCCAATGACTCGATACTACCACACATTGGGCTCTGGGCGCTCCAAGCCCTCTCGACTTATTAACCGACTTGATCTTTGTCCAGGAGTCGCAACTAGTTTCTGGTGTTTGTAGGTAGTGCTATTTTTCTACCAAGTGGCACCCGGCAGGGTGGGCTTGGGACAGACTAGGCACACGTGGCCCGGTGTACCGAGTGGCACCCGGATGGTGGGCTCGGGAACCCTGTACACATCGTTTGGGGCCGTGAGCGACACCCCGACCGGATCTCCTTGCGGATGAAACCCGAATAGGCGATAAACCTGGACTAGAGTCTTGTGTGGTTAGTCAGGTCGTGGCCGACACCCTCGCCAGGCTTCCGCTTGAAGGTTGCCGAGATACATGACGTGTACATGGCGGTAAGTGGCGAGAGCGTGTGTGAAGAAGTACACCCCTGCAGGGTTAACATGATCTATTCGAATAGCCGGGTCCGCGGTTATGGACTTCATGGATGCTTACATGGTACATAGACAACTTGAAGTGGATACTCTAAAATGCTCAAGACAAGTGTGAGTGCTATGGATGGCCTTCTCGTAGGGAGACGGGGATGAATCCATAGTAGTGTATTGTGTGGTGATTAGTGGACTCGTGTACGTTGTCTCACCTCCAGAGTTTCTGGTAGTCGTAGAATAGGATAGCCACAGAGTCAAAGCTGGCTTGCTGCAACTAAACCCCACATTACCCTCTTGATACAGATGCATGTATGATAGGATCTGATGTAAGTCTTGCTGAGTACCTTTGTACTCATGTTGCTTTATTTATGTTTTTGCAGCGGAGACTTCGGTCTTACTAGGGTTCTCATGGACTTCGACTAGTAGCTAGTACCTCAGCTACGATCTTGATCGGATGTTGTAGATAGTCAGGCTCTTCAGCCTTTTTCATTTGTAGATGTCTGTACCCAGACATGTAATGCTTCCGCTTGTTGCTTGTATGCTCTGTATGACGGGTCTTGTGACCCCTGTTTGCAATAAATGCTATGATGGCTCTTCTGAGCCTTTATCCATATAATTGTTGAGTTATGCTGTGATGCCATGTTGTACAGCACATACTTGCATGTTATGCGTACGTGTAATGTGTATTGCTATGTGTGGGATCTGACTATCTAGTTGTTTATTCTTAGTAGCCTCTCTTACCGGGAAATGTCTCCTAGTGCTTCCACTGAGCCCTGGTAGCTTGCTACTGCTCTGGAACACTTAGGCTGGCCGGCATGTGTCCTTCTTCGTTCCTGTGTCTGTCCCTTCGGGGAAATGTCACGCTTTGAGTACCGGAGTCCTGTTAGCCCGCTACAGCCCGGTTTACCGGAGTCCTGCTAGCCCAGTGCTACAGCCCGGACCCACTTGCTGATGACCGACACGTTCGAAGCTGGGTCATGGATGCCTGTCCCTGTAAGTCTGTGCCACTTTGGGTTTACGACTAGTCATGTCAGCCCGGGCTCCTTTTCATATGGATGCTAGCGACACTATCATATACGTGAGCCAAAAGGCGCAAACGGTCCCGGGAAAAGGTAAGACGACACCCGTGGGGATGCCGTGCGTGAGGCCGCAAAGTGATATGATGTGTTACCAGCTAGATCGATGTGACATCGAGTCGGGGTCCTGACACAAAATCTCTCTTATCATAACGTAGATTCTTTGATTGTGGGTTATCAAGATCAACAGCAGGTTCAATCTCTACATCATTATTTTTGCTAGGTTGAGCATCAACATGAACATTATCATTAACATTATCACTAGGTTGATGTTCATCACCTGATTGTGTTTCAGCATGAAAAATAGAAATATCATTGGGATTCTTAGGTGTGTCTACAATAGGTTCACTAGAAGCATGCAAAGTCCTATCGTCTTCCTTTTTCTACTTTTTGGAATAACTAGGTGCATCTAAATTATTTCTTTGAGAATCCTGCTCGATTCTCTTAGGGTGGCCGTCAGGATACAAAGGTTCCTGAGTCATTCTACCAGTTCTAGTAGCCACTCTAACAGCAAAGTCATGCTTATTATTCAATTCATCGAGAAAATCACTTTGAGCTTTAAGTACTTGCTCAGCTTGTGTAGTAACCATAGAAGCATATTTGCTAATGAGTTTAAGTTCACCATTGACTCTAGCCATATAATCACTCAAGTGTCCTGTCTCAAAAGCATTATTCTTTAATTCTCTACCAACGTAAGCATTAAAACTTTCTTGTCTATCCATAAAGTCATCAAATTCATCTAAGAATGGGCTATGAAATTTAGTAGAGGGGATTTCAACTTTATCATATCTTTAGAGAAAATTTACCTTTACTACCTTTCTCGGGTTATCAAGACAATGTGTTTCTTCGACAGGCGGTATATTAAGACCATGTATTTCTTCAATAGGTGGTATATTCTTAACATCTTCAACTTTTATACCTTTTTCTTTCATTGATTTCTTTGCCTCTTGCATATCTTCGGGACTGAGGAATAGAATGCCCCTCTTCTTCGGAGTAGGTTTAGGCATAGGCTCAGGAGTTGGCTCAGGAATTGCGTCAGGAATTGGCTTAGGAGGAGTCCAATTATTTTCATTGGTCAACATATTATTCAATAGTAATTCAGCTTGGTCGACTGTTCTTTCCCTGAAAACACAACCAGCACAACTATCCAAGTAGTCCTTGGAAGCATCGGTTAGTCCATTATAAAAGATATCAAGTATTTCATTTTTCTTAAGAGGATGATCAGGCAAAGCATTAAGTAACCGGAGAAGCCTCCCCCAAGCTTGTGGGAGACTCTCTTCTTTGATTTGCACAAAATTATATATTTCCAGCAAGGCAGCTTGTTTCTTATGAGCAGGGAAATATTTAGCAGAGAAGTAATAAATCATATCCTGGGGACTATGCACACAACCAGGATCAAGAGAATTAAACCAAGTCTTAGCATCACCCTTTAATGAGAACGGAAATATCTTAAGGATATAATAATAGGGAGACTTCTCATCATTAGTAAACAGGGTGGCTATATCATTTAGCTTGGTAAGATGTGCCACAACACTTTCAGATTTAAAGCCATAAAAAGGATCAAATTCAACCAAAGTAATAATCTCAGGATCAACCGAGAATTCATAACCCTTATCAGTAACACAGATAGGTGAAGTAGCAAAAGCGGGGTCAGGTTTCATTCTAGCATTAAGAGATTGCTGCTTCCATTTAGCTAATAACTTCTTAAGATCATGTCTATGTTTGCAAGCAAAAATAGCTCTAGAAGATTCCTCATCCATAACATAACCCTCAGGAACAACAGGTAATTCATAATCAGGGGGAGAACTTTCATCATCACTATCATCAATAATAGCATCTTCACTAATTTCATTCTCTCTAACCCTCGCAAGTTGTTCATTAAGAAATTCACCTAATGGCAAAGTAGTATCACGCACAGAAGTAGTTTCATCATAAGTATCATGCATAGCAGAAGTGGCATCATCAATAACATGCGACATATAAGAATTCATAGCAATAGCAGCTTTAGGTGTCGCAAGCTTACTCAAAACAGAAGGAGAATCTAGTGCAGAGCTAGATGGCAGTTCCTTACCTCCCCTCGTAGTTGAGGCAAAAATCTTGGTTCTTTCGTCTTTCAAGTTCCTCATAGTGATCAATAGATATAAATCCCAAGTGACTCAAAGAATAGAGCTATGCTCCCCGGCAACGGCGCCAGAAATTAGTCTTGATAACCCACTAGTGTAGGGGATTGCAATAGCTTTCGAGGGTAGAGTATTCAACCCAAATTTATTGATTCGACACAAGGGGAGCCAAAGAATATTCTTAAGTATTAGCAGTTGAGTTGTCAATTCAACCACGCTTGGATAACTTAGTATCTGCAGCAAGTATTTAGTAGCAAAAGTAGTATGATAGTAATGGTAATTGTGGCAAAAGTAAAGATAACAATTTTCTAATAGTTGTAACAGTAGCAACAGAAAAGTAAATAAGTGAAGCACAATATGTGAAAAGCTCGTAGGCATTGGATCAGTGATGGGTAATTATGTCGGATGTGATTCCTCATGTAATAGCTATAACATAGGGTGACACAGAACTAGCTCCAGTTCATCAATGTAATGTAGGCATGTATTCCGAATATAGTCATACGTGCTTATGGAAAAGAACTTGCATGACATCTTTTGTCCTACCCTCCCGTGGCAGTGGGGTCCTAGTGGAAACTAAGGGATATTAAGGCCTCCTTTTAATAGAGTACCGGACCAAAGCATTAACACATAGTGAATACATGAACTCCTCAAACTACGGTCATCATGGAGAAGTATCCCGATTATTGTCACTTCGGGGTTGTTGGATCATAACACGTAATAGGTGACTATAGACTTGCAAGATAGGATCAGGAACTCACGTATATTCATGAAAACATAATAGGTTTAGATCTGAAATCATGGCACTCGGGCACTAGTGACAAGCATTAAGCATAGCAAAGTCACAGCAACATCAATCTGAGAACATAGTGGATACTAGGGATCAAACCCTATCAAAACTAACTTGATTACAAGGTAAATATCATCCAACCCATCACCATCCAGCAAGCCTATGATGGAATTACTCACGCATGGCAGTGAGCATCATGAAATTGGTGATGGAGGATGGTTGATGAAGACGACGACGACGAATCCCCCTCTCCAGAGCCCCGAACGGACTCCAGATCAGCCCTCCCGAGAGAGATGAGGGCTTGGCGGCAGCTCCCTATCATAAAACACAATGAAACTTTCTCTCTTAATTTTTTTCTCCGCGAAACGGAATATTTGGAGTTGGAGTTGAGGTCGGTGGAGCATCAGGGGCCCCACGATACAGGGGGCGCGCCCAGGGGGGAGGGCGCACCCCCCACCCACGTGGACAGGGTGTGGGCCCCCTGGCCTTGATTCTTTCACCAGTATTTTTTATATTTTCCAAAAGTTATCTTCGTGGATTTTCAGGTCTTTCTGAGAACTTTTGTTTTTTGCACAATAAACAACACCATTGCAGTTATGCTGAAAACAGCATCAGTCCGGGTTTGTTTCATTCAGATCATGCAAATTAGAGTCCAAAACAAGGGCAAAAGTGTTTGGAAAAGTAGATATGTTGGAGACGTATCAAAGGGGAGTTGCTTCGGGCTTGGGGAGCGCCACGTTCACCTCGTGCATGAACTGCTTGAACACGTGGTGGGACGCTAGGGCCTGCGAGCCGCCCAGGATGCAGGCGATGGCTCGTGGCTCCCGGAAGCCCCCAGCCCCCTCGTCCTAGTGGTGATCTTCGTTCCTTCTTGGCGGTGGAGGCAGAGGAGGCAGAGCTGCGTTGCCCTGAGGGCGCTCCTCAGGAGGCTGCTCCCTCAAAGCGCCCTCGTGAGGCTGGCCCTGCCAGCGGTCCTCCCGAGGATGGTCGCACCACTCCTGACGGTGGTCGCTTCCGTCCCAGCGTCCTCCGCCTCAGCCACATCCCGACCATAACCTCGATCGTTGCGCTCGGGGCGTCGACCGAGGCGCCCGTCGCGGAGGGCCCTGAGCTCCTGACAGTGATTGGTGTTGTGGCTGTGCATGTTATGGAAGACGCAGAATGGTCGGTTGCTCTTGGATGACTTGGAATGGTCGTAGCCGTGCTTCGTCTCCGGCTCGGCCGCAAGCAAGGCTGGCCCTTGCGCTTCACGTCCTTGGAATTGGCCTTCTTGTCTTCTAGATCAGCATTGGGGAGCTCGAGGAGGGGGAGGAACCCCTCCCCAGCCCTTGCGCACTTGTTCGCCATGTTGAACATCTCCAGGGCAGTGCAGAGATCCTCATGGATGGCGAGCTCCTCCTTCATCTTGACATCACGGATGCCATCAGTGAACACCGAGATGATGGCCTCGTCTGACACCTTGGGAATCTTGAGGTGAACGTTGTTGAAGTGTTGGATATACTTCTGCAGGGTCTCTCTAGGTTGCTTCTTGATGCGACGTAGGTCACCCATGGCCGGCGGACGGTTGCGAGTGCCCTGGAAGTTGGCGATGAAGCGGCCGCGCATCTCCTCCTAGGAAG
Source organism: Triticum aestivum (assembly GCF_018294505.1). Lineage (NCBI taxonomy): Eukaryota > Viridiplantae > Streptophyta > Magnoliopsida > Poales > Poaceae > Triticum > Triticum aestivum. The sequence goes on along the minus strand of NC_057813.1, from coordinate 403,099,054 downwards.
AGACGGACCCCTCGGTTCAGGAGCCAAGAACACGTGCCATCCTTGAGGGCCATCGGGAACCAGTTTGCCATGATATTCTCGTCGCCGCTGGCCACCTCAATGCGCAGCTCGTAGAGCTGCAGGAACTCGACGGGGTCGGCCCTGCCATCGTAGCGCAGAGGCAGGTCGGGCTTGAACTTGCTTGGCCAGATGACGTTGCGGAGCTCTGGGTTGAACGCGTGGCATCCTGCCGTGGCCACTAGACCCTGTCGACGGGGTGGAACTTGGTCCTGGTGCACGCGCACCGCCTCCTCCTGTGGCGGTATGCGGGCCTGGTGCGGGGGTGCTGGAAGTACGCCCACTTCTCCTTGACGCCGCTGCACCACCTGACAGCTCACATCCTCCCGAGCTGGCGCAGGGCGCGGCGAGTCATGTCATGGTGCCACACGCCTTGGCTCGATGATGACACCCTGGGCCGGAGGTGGTGGAGGAGCCCCGTGAGCCACGTCGCCCACTGCAGGTGGCTGTTTAGGCAGTGAGCGGGATGGGGCGGCGGAGGCCCCGACCACACTAACGAGCTCAGCGATCTGCTCAAGCCACTCCTTGTAGAAGTCGCCGACCGGGCAGTAGCGAAGGAGCTCCCGTGCCATGAGAAGAGCGGCCTGTGCGTCCGCAGGGCCGTGACGCGTGTGGGAGGATGAAGCTGCTGGAGTCAGTGACGGAGTAGCGGTGCGCCCGTCAAGGCGCACCGACGGGTGCAGCGTAGACGCTTGCTGCTCGTGGCTGGCAGGTCCTGTGGCGGTGTTGGCCACCAGAGATGGAGCACAAAGAGCACAACCATCGCCCGCCGGAGTCATCTAAGCAACGAAGGCGGCGACTGCGGCCTGGCGCTCGGCGCGAGCTCGGCGTGCGTCGGCCATGGAGGTGTCGGAGTGGCGGTGTATCAATCGATGGCAGAGAAGATCCGACGCACCCCTACCTGGCGTGCCAAACGTCGGATTACGGGTTTCGCAAACCCTTGAGAGGTTCGAACTCTGGGGTGCGTGCGGAGATCTCAACCTACCCAGATTGCCTACTCACGATTCTCCTAAGCCTAGTGCGACAAGCTCGAAGAGACAAATAGACACAGAAGTTTATCCTGGTTCGGTCCACCTTGCGGTGTAATACCCTACTCCACCATTTTGGTGGATTGCCTCGGAGGGCCGAGGATGAACTAGTTTAGTGGATGAACTGGCCTCAGGAGGTGAGGTGTTCTTGAGCTCGAGGGAGCTGAGGGGATGTGAACCAGATCAAATCCCCTATATGGTGGTGGTTAAGTTCTATTTATAGTGGACTTGGTCCTCTTCCCAAATGTTGGCGGGAAGGGATCCCACAACGACCGGATTTGAAAGGGGACAAGTAGTACAACTTATCCTGACAAAAGTAGTCTTCGCCTGCGAAAAGCCTTTGTTCGTGACGCTACGCGGGCTCGGCGATGACCTCCATCCTGTCGTCGTGGCGGTCTTGGTCTTGTTGCACGAGAATGGAAACCTTTGGCAGATTCCTCAAGACTCCGCGCCTGCGGCCTGCGAGCTCAGAGGCCTACTCCAAACTCTTCTGCTCCAAGGACTCGCACCTAGCGATGGTGTTCAACCCCCCCCCCCGATCCGCGCCTCATGTCTTCGGCGAGTGGTTTTCTCCTCCTCTAAATCCTTGGCCACTTTGTTCGCGACTGCCTTTCTCACCTCCGCCTCTTTCTTGGCTTCGGCGAGGGCGCTCTTGAGGGACTCGACCTTGGCTGCGCCAACTATGAGTAATTTATAACAATTTCAATCAGTTCACACGACTAAATACAGCTATCACTCTTGGGTATGAAAAAATTTCACATACCTTGGGTTTCATTAAACCGCTTGTTGACGCAACCGAGTTCCTCGTTAGATAACCAAAGCTTCCGATTGAGCTCGGCTATCTCTTCGGCCTGGTCAGTAGCCGCCAACATCGAAGCTATCCAACAATATACGACATTTTATCAACCTGTTTTGATCCTTTGTCCGCATTGTCCTAATCCAGACACAGTCTCAAGGGCTATTGTCTACACATGGGTCTCCCCTAACATATATATGTGTACAAAAAATAAAACTAGTAAAGAATATTACATCGCTTACCTCAAAGCCTGTCAATAGGCGGTTGAAGGCTTCGGTCAGTCCGATTTTCGCGGACCGAACCTTTTGCATGACCGCACCCATCTAGGTGCGGTGTTCCTCCATGATGGAGTCACATTGCAGTGCCTCCTGCATAGTGTCAGCGGCCTGCGGATTGATGGAGGCCGCCAACTAAGCTGTTGCTCCTCCCCCCTCTTTCAAAGGGGGGTGTTGGTCCGAACCCGGAGCCGTACTAGACTCCGGGACGGTGTTTGGTGGAGGCCTGGACTGTTGAAGCCCCACACCCTCGATGGTCATGGGGGTCGCTGTGCCCCGCTCTACGGCGTCCGAGGTGTGGTCCTTGGGCGCCTTCTGGACTGTCTCGTCTGCCCCTCCCCGGCTAGGAGATGGCCTTTGGGATGACACCTCGGTGTCCTCCATGGCAGGGGGAGGAGCGAGATGGCCCATCACTCTCTGCCTCTCCAGGGGCTAGAGAGTTCCCTTCCAAAGTGGAAGGAACCGGCATCTCGCGCAGAGGGTTGAAAAGCATAAAAACGTTGGGCATGACATAGGTAGATTTCTAACACTTATGTTTCGGCCAGGGGTCTCCGGACTATGTTCGGACTCTGTGTCCGAACTGTCCGAGAGGACCAACCGCCCTTTCTTCGCCGTCACCCCTCTTGGTTCTTGGAGGCCGTCCTCTTTCCCCTCATCATCTTGAGGGGGGAGTCTCTCTCCGCTTCCTCTTCATCCTCCTCCTCCTCTTCTTCGTCCTCGTTTTCCTCATGGGAGGAGACGGGCTCGGTCTCTCCGGACACAGTTTTCGGAGGACCTTTGTGGAGGGGCCTGTCTTGGGACCCTTGCTGATCTTCTTGGCCTTCTTCTCCGGTGGCTTATAAGGCGTCGGGACCAGCATCTCCTCCAGCGAGGAGTAACTGGGTTTTCGGGCAGCGGAGCCGAACTCTTGATCCACTCCGACTTCTTGGTCCAGCCCTGTAACAAGGGATGGGTTGATGAGTTCGGCATAGATCGAATATACGTATATGAACTAGGTATGTCTTCGAAGATATCGAATACTTACCGGAGAGGCCGGATTCGTGGCACTGAGGCCGGCATCTTCGGTCTCCATGGGCCAGCTCTTTTGCGCCTTGAAGAGCAGCTTCCACATTCCCTCGTGCGTGGTGCCAAGGAAATGTTGTAGCGTCCATGGCTGCTCCGGCTTGAATTCCCACATGGGGGAAGCTTGACGCTGGCAGTAGAGAATGCGATGGAAGAGCATGATCTGAACCATGTTGGTTAGACCAACATTATTCCCCAGCATGTTGGTGATGCGCATTTGCAGCGCCTAGACCTCCGTCTGGGACCCCCAATCCTAGCCCTTCGTGTTCCACGAGGTGAGCCTCATGGGGGGTCCGGATCTGAACTCCAGAATCACTGCCCACTTAGAGCAGAGCTGCTCGGTGATGTAGAACCACTCTTGTTGCCAGATCTTCACGGTCTCCATGAAGCCCCTTGGGCCATGTGGTGTTTGGCAGTTTGGTGATCATAGCTCTGCCGCAGTCCGATCATAGCTCCACCGCAGTCCGCGTGCTGCCCGTCGACCACCTTCGGCTTCATGTTGAAGACCTTGAGCAATAGGCCGAAGTGTGGGTGGACGCGGAGGAGAGCCTCACACATGACGATGAACGCCGAGATGTGGAGGAAGGAGTTCGGGGCTAGATCATGGAAATCTAAACCATAGTTGTACATGAGTCCGCGAACGAACGGGTGGAGTGGAAAACCTAACACTCTAAGGAACCGGGGAAGGAAGACGACCCGTTCGCCGGGCTCCGGAGTGGGAATGACTTGACCTTTTGGCGGAATCCTGTGCTTGATATCCGCGGGGCGGTACCCCGCGCTCCAAAGATCTTTTATATCCTTCTCTATCCTGGAGGAGGCCTCCCACTTGCCTTTGGAGCCAGCTCCGGCCATGGTCGGAGGTGGTCAGAAAGACGGAGACTTTGCGGGCGCAGAAGCTTGGGAGATTAGAAGGCTGAGGAGATGTGAAGGCGTCGGGGAGAAAGTAAAGATCCATTGCCCTCTTATAGGCAGTAAAAATGCCAATCGCCCACTGCTCGTGCCTTGAATGTCGCCTATTCCCAATGAAGGCGTGCGCCGCAAACGGTTGGATTACCCAAATATCATTGATGTGCAATCCCATATTAAGTAGGCATGATCTCTGTTTGATAGGACGTGCCAATGAGGCGTGGCCTCGAAACACAGAACGTGGGATGGGAAAATGGTTCAAAATGCCGAAGGGTCAAGTCTGACGCTTAACCGAAAAAGTTGTCAGTAAAAGACAATGTTCTTATTTGTTTATAGATCCTGCCTTTGCGGCTAAGGGTTGTGTTCATTATGACAAGACGGATACAATTCTTTTAAATAGGAAAGATGATGTGTATTCTTGGAGGAACCCGCCTTGCAATGCCGAAGACAATCTGAACGCTAAATATATCATCATTGAAGACTGGTTCAGGGGCTACTGTGGGAGTCCTGGACTAGGGGGTCCTCGAGCGTCCGGTCTATTGGATGTGGGCCGAACTGATGGGCCTTCAATATACAAGACAAAAGATCACCTCCCGTGTCCGAAAGGGACTCCCATATGCATGGATGGCAAGTTTAGGTGTCTGGATATGTTATTCCTTTATGTAAAACCAACTTTGTACAACCCTAAGCCCCTCCGGTGTCTATATAAACTGGAGGGTAGATCGGAGGCAAGATCACAACATTGCCTGGTTAGCCAATCTAGGGTTAGCCAACTTGATCTCGTGGTAGATGAACTCTTGTAACCCCTATACCCTCGAATATAATCAAGAAGGAGTAGGGTTTTACCTCCATTAAGAGGGCCCGAACCTGGGTAAACACGATGTCCTTTGTTCATAGTTACCTTCGGTCCTTAGACATATAGCTTGGGCCCCCCTACCCGAGATCAGCCGGTTTTGACACCGACGTGTTCATGTATTAACCAAGTGCTAATGCGTTGTTCCGGTTCTCTATTAAAAGGAGGCCTTAATATACCTTAGTTTCCAATAGGACCTCGCTGCCACGGGAGGGTAGGACCAAAAATGGCATGCAAGTTCTTTCCACAAGCACGTATGACTATTTACGGAATACATGCCTATGTTATATTTATGAACTGGAGCTAGCGCCATATCGCCCTAGGTTATAACTGTCTCATGATGCATATCATCCAACGAGTCATCGATCCAATGCCTACGAATTTATCTTATATTGTTCTTCCAAAGTTACTACTGTTGCTATTTCTATCATTACTGCTACAAAATCACTGCTATCACTATTACCGTTACTATTACTACTGTTGTTATCATCAAAACTATCATATTACTGTGCTCCTAATGACTTTGATGCAGATAATTAATCTCCAGTTGTGGTTGAATTGACAACTCAAGTACTAATACCATCAAATATTCTTTGGCCCCCTTGTGTCAAATCTATAAATTTGGGTTGAATACTCTACCCTCAAAAACTGTTGTGATCCCCGATACTTGTGGGTTATCACGGCGCTGGAGTCGTTATCCCTTGACGACATGCCCGGTCATCTCAATAAGTAGAAGGAGTTCATCGACAGCTTCGTGGAGCCACTGAAGGAGAGCCTCCACAACATGCCCGCTAAGCTCAATGAGCAGGTGGGTTGACCGTCGGCTTGCTGATGCTTCTGAAGGAGAGCATTCCCTCGGGTAAGAAGGCGATCGGTGAAATCCTGCAACTTCAGGAGGACAAGGCGAAGCTCCACCATGAGCTCGACCTGCTGAAGGAGGAGAACGCCGACTAGAAGAAGCTACATGAGAAGAGTAGTTCCTCGGCGAAGATGTTGAACATCCTCATCATGAAACAGAAGGAGGAGTTAGTAACTCTCTGCATCGAGCACCCGGCCGCTGCCAAGGTACGTAATGCATCCGTGGAAGAGATGATGAAGGCTCGCGGCGAGAAATCCCGCGTCATGGACATAATGACACTACTAGGTAAAATGCCCAGTAGTGTAGGTTTTTTACATACGAGTAGCATGGGTTCCCGCGCTACTGCTAACATGCTACAACTATTTTTTAGCAGTAGCGTGTTTTTTAGCCCGTGCTACAGCTAAAAATTTAGTAGTAGCACATGCAACCCACACTACTACTATTCTGTACATGCGCTACTACTATCTAAGTAGTAGTAGCGCACCATTTTCACTACAAAAAATACACTTCCGTGATGATACGTGTTTGTCACAGTAGGTCATGTTTTTTGTCGTGCATGTACATCCATGATGATTTTATGAAAGAATCAAGATAGTCATACCTGTGCTGTCGTAGAAGTGTTCCATGACATTACAAAAATTATCATCATGGAAGTGTCCACTTCCATGACGATAAATCGCGCGTCACAGAAGTGCTTTCGTCAAGGGTGATTGACACGTGGCATCCACCGTAACAGAATGCCATTGAGCTATCGGGTCCGGTTTTGGATCCGATAACCGGTTGACAGCCCCGACCAATGGGGATTTTCCATGTGTAAAATCATAATTGGCCGGAGGAAACACATGTCGGCTCACCGGTGGGACAGATGTCATCCACTCATTGGACACAAGGCGCCTATCATACGTCGACATGTGGCACGGCCCAACAGAGGCCCATTCCTATGAAAAGGCCGGCCCGTTTGACTTGGCCAAAAGGTGGCGGGCCGGCCCACGGAAAGCCTGTTAACATCATGTTCGCATATAGCCCATTTACAGCCCGCTAACTCACGGCCCGTTACGGCCTAACGGTATTAGGCCCAGTAGCGTCATCTGGGCCGTCCAATATGATTCCAGCCCGTTGTAACTTCCGGTCCATGTATGGCCCATGACGTCTTTCGGCCCATACGAGTCCCTTCGTAACTCTTGGCCCATTAATGGCCCGTGGTGAAACCGGCCCGTAATGAATAGTGTATCTCTTTATACCCATTAGCGGCCCATTATTCCATTGGGTCGTTCCCAGCCCGTGTTACCTTTCGGCCTTCTCAAGGCCCATTTATTCTTGGGCTCATTTCCAGCATTCGGTTACTTACGGCCCATTACTGACCCTTTCTGCTTGTGGGCCAAATTCAGTCTGTGGATACAGTCGGCCCGTTTGTGGCACGTTAATCTGTTGAGCCATTTTCATAGCATCATCAAATACGGCCTATTAACGACCCATTATGGCCAGCCCATAAAACGTACGATTTCCACTCTAGCCCATTTACGGCCCATTAAAAGGCCCGTACAAGGCACATAGATGAGACAGCCCGTACAAGGCCCATGGATCCTATGGGACGTAGAAGGCCCATGGATCCGATGACCCATTGAAGGCCCATGGATCCGACGGCCCATAGAAGGCCCATGGATCCGACAGCCCATAGAAGGCCATGGATCATCCGTCCCGTAGATGGCCCATGGATCATACGGCCCATGGTGGGCCATGGTCACTACAACATTTGGGCGAGTTAGCCCCCGTTTGAATGATATAGCATATTCAAAGAATTATCCTACTCTATACTATCACCTCTAAAAAACATACACTATACAACAAAGAGACCAAGGCATAGAAACGTAGAATAATCCTACACAATACAATAAAGAAATTACAGCCGATTATACCCACTAGGCATTATGGTTCGGCACCGGTGATAATAAAGCATACACAAACAACAAATTACATACACTGGGCAAATAAAGCTCATACATCATGGATGCGCATCAACTTAACTCCATTTGAACTATAATATCTTCAGAAAATAGGATTGGCCGGATTTAGATAGCACAAATTTTAGTCTGCAAAATCTCCAATTCCTTCGTGGTTACCTCAGTGTCTTGTTTCATTTTTTGACTCATGCATCTAATACCTGCATGTCCAGTCTCAACTTGTTGATTGTACGTTGAGAATCATCTACGTGTTGTCTTGCCACCTCTAGTTGATGCTCGAGAACATCAGCACATTCCAATTCCAATCCATAATCATTCAGTAATAGCCAGGCCGCACTGCTCGCAGATCTTTGTGTTGATGTCACTCCATCCTAAAATGTTTCTGTAAGTACACATGACTAGGGCAAAAATATAGCTACAACAGTGATGCGAGCAAGACACTATTTTGTACTCCCTCTGTCCCAAAATAAGTGTCTCATGGTTAGTACAACTTTGTACTAGAGCTAGTACAAAGTTAAGACACTTATTTTGGGACGGAGGGAGTACATGGAAAAACAGGACTAACAATAATGCTACACGTCATGAAGCATAAGCAGGTGATATTTTAAAAATTATAAAAAAGGTAGTCTGTGCAGCCTGCATACAGAAATCTCTCTTAGCTCACCAGAGGAGCATGATGTTGGGGCCCAATCCAAAACACAGAAAAGTTACAAATTTAGACAACATGTTGCGTATAGGTAAGCAAGCAGTTGGCCATTCTATAGCACAACTAAAGTGTTAGGGAGCATAATGAATAGCAGAGGGTTTCATACAAACATACTACAGCAAGAAAAACTATGCAATCATTAGCCTAGTATAAACTAGATTGTGAGCCTCATGCAATAATAGTTGGTTAATAGACTTCAAAGCTTTAGGCACACTTCGGCAGAGTAATTAAATGGTAAGGCCTTTAATTATGTCAACTAATAATTATAAAAGTACCCAACATCAGGCATCATTCTTTGGGCATCTCATTAACTGAGGCCAAATAAAGCAATTGAAAAGAGCAAATTAACTATGCCTAAAACAAACAAGGAATTGAACTGTTGAGTTGGATACAGTGACTTACCTTAACAGGTTGAAGAGACTCAGTGCAGCTCCTACTTATCTTGCAAGGCTTCTTCCTAACATCTTGTACTTCGAAATCCTCAATCTTATCTTCATTGCACCCCCTCTGGAAGGTGACACAAACTAGTTACTTGTCTCCTTGGAAGATAAATATGCATACATTCCAGAGTGTGAACACAAAAGGATGAGATTATAACAAAACAACACCACATAATGAAACATGCCGCATCTCTTGCACTTGTACACAATGAAATGAGCATTTACTATGTCTGCACTATGTAAAAACTAGGCATACCTTGGAACTGGATCTCCAGGTACTCTTGGAGAGCCTACTTTAGTGTACAACCAAACCTGTATGTCACCTATGAGTTAGATAAGGCACCACTACAACAACCCTTAGTGTTTAAATCGTTGGCAAGCTCTGTTAGAGTTGTCGGTGTCAAAACCGGCAGATCTCGGGTAGGGGGTCCCAAACTGTGCGTCTAGGCGGATGGTAACAGGAGACAACCGACACGTTGTTTTTACCCAGGTTTGGGCCCTCTCGATGGAGGTAAAACCCTACTCCTGCTTGATTAATATTGATGATATGGGTAGTACAAGAGTAGATCTACCACGAGATCAAAGAGGCTAAACCCTCGAAGCTAGCCTATGGTATGATTGTTGTTCGTCCTATGGACTAAAACCCTTCGGTTTATATAGGCACCGAAGAGGGTTAGGGTTACACAGAGTATGTTACAATGGTAGGAGATCTACATATCCATATCGCCAAGCTTGCCTTCCATGCCAAGGAAAGTCCCATCCGGACACGGGACGAAGTCTTCAATCTTGTATCTTCATAGTCCAGGAGTCCGACCCATGGTCATAGTTCAGCTATCCGGACACCCCCTAATAAAGGACTCCCTCAGTAGCCCCTGAACCAGGCTTCAATGACGACGAATCTGGCACGCATATTATCTTCGGCATTGCAAGGCGAGTTCCTCCTCCGAATACTTCATAGAAGATTTTGAACACAACGATATTGTCCGGCTCTGCAAAATAAGTTCCACATACCACTGTAGAGAGAATAATATTTACACAAATTCAATCCGCTGACGTATTACGCGGAGTGACATCACACCACGGCCAAGCCTTTATTCGAATCGTTTTTACTGTCCCACCTCAGCGCGTTTAGCGAGGCGGTTTCCTTGGCACGTCTTGTCAAAGCAGAGATTGTGTCCCCTTATTCTGGGATTCTCATCAATACGGGCGTGGGAAACCCTACCGCACCATTGATTACGGCGCTTGGGAGATAAGCGAGTTTTACCAGGCTGGTGGGGACGCATAGCTTCGTCCGTCGATATAAGGGGATAAGGATCCACTTTTTCGCACACGCCTTCTTCCTCCTTTGCTCATCCATTCCCGCGCACTCGAGCTCCAGCGCCCAAGTCCGCACATCTCGCCTCAACCTTCCCCAGCCATGTCCGGAGGGGGAGGCAAGTGGATGGTCTCCTCCGTCACGGAGGGGCACATCAAAAAGCTGCGGAAGGCCGGATACTTGTCCAACGACATCGTGCATCGGCTCCCCGACAAGGGGAAGCTTATCCCCACCCCCAGGCCCCATTTGAGGGTGGTGTTCCTCACCCACTTCCTCCAAGGACTAGGTTTTTCACTTCACCCATTTGTCCGGGGGCTCATGTTCTACTACGGCCTGGATTTCCACGATCTGGCCCCGAATTTCATCCTCAACATCTCGGCGTTCATCATCGTGTGCGCGGCCTTCCTCTGCATCCAGCCCCACTTTGGCTTATGGCTGAAGACCTTCAATGTCAAGCCGAAGGTAGTGGGCGGCCGCCAGGCGGAGTGCAGAGGTGCCATGGTGGGCAGGATGCCCAACGTCTTATGGCTCGAGGGCTCCTTCGTGGAGACCATAAAGGTGTGGCAATCGGGGTGGTTCTACATCACTAAGCCGCGTGACCCCAAATGGGCAGCGGCCCCCAAATTCCGATCTGGCTTCCCTACACGGCTCACCTCTTGGAAAGAGACGGGCTTGAAGTGGGGTAATTCGGAAGAGCTGACCGGACATCAATCCTGCGTCCAAAGCCTGGTGAACAAGAAGCTCAAGCTTGTCAACGTAGTCCAGGTCATGCTCGTCCGCCGGATCCTCCCGTGCCAACAACGGGCCTTCAGCTTGTGGGAGTTTGATCCGGCACAGCACCAAACCTTGAGCAGGCTCTTCGACACTACGTACGAAGATGCCTGGAAGGTGATGTTCAAGGGCGCCGAGGCTCCCTCATCCGCTACCGAAGATCGCAGATACAGCTCGCAGCGTCAAGCCAGCGAGGTAAGCTACTTTACTCTTTACGGGGCTCTTGTTTTCCATAGTTTGACTCTATGCGGGATCTAAACTCCCTTACCTTTGACAGGCCTGGCAGAAGACGTCCGGGCAGGTTGACTGTCCCGCTCCCTTGCCAGAAGACCCAGCGGACACCCGATTGACGGGGCTGCTAGTTCCGACACCTCATGTGGTGCCGGAGAAGAAGGCCAAGAAGAAGGCCACAGGAACTTGAAAGAGTTCCCGGCGCCAGGTGTTGTCGGACTCATCGTCCGATGATTCCGAGGCGGACTCCTCCTGCAAAGATGAGGAGGAGGAAAAAGAGGCCTCTCCCCCAGCGGGGGGAGAGAAGAAAAGGAAGGCCGCCCCAACTGGGGAGGTCGGAGGGTCCAAGAAGGGAAGGACCCTTCCTCTGGACTACTCCACCAACGCCGACGACGGCAAAGAGGAGTGGCCACCTAGGGCTAAGCCCCTGGCGACATCGAAAGTGTCCGGATACTAGTATAACTCATGGCGTTTCATTTGTCGTATAGACTCTCCTAACGCCGAATATAACCCTGCAGCCCACCCAAGGACGGGCTCGACGTTTCAACGAGCGGCTCCCTGGCTTCGTCGGACATGAATAGCACTTAACTTCTGGCTGCCTCCTCTCCTCGCGCTGCGGATGACACCAAGGTGGGGTCCCAAAAGGGGCCCAGCCAGGAGGAGGAGGTCCAAGAGGCGCCGCAAGGCAACCTCCGGGACTCCAGGCACAAGGGGATCAAACCCCAAAGGGCTCTAAGTCCAGCCCTGGGCCGGACTTCGTACCGGAACCTTCAGTGGTTCCGGAGTCCGATAGGCGGCCCCTTCATAAGAAGGGCGAGACTGCGACACTAGTGACCTCCGTCCAACCGGAGGCACCAGATAATTTGCTGGAGGCGCTTAATGGCGCCTCCATCGACGAGGAGCATCGCACTGTTATGAGTGTGGTGATCCAGAAAGTTCAGTCCGCCAAGAGCAGGCTGACTGAAGCCTGTGCCAGCCTTCTAACAGGCTTTGAGGTATGTACTTAAGATATGTAAAAATCTTACCGCATAGACAGTAGCCCCTGATGCTCAGTTTGGTGTTCAGAAAGAAAAGTCGAACTAAGGATCTAAAAAGATGTACGCAGGAGTCTAACATAAGTATGTCAATATGGGAATGGAGGCTACGCTGCTGACCTCTGCCGCACTGACTGTGGAGGTTAATGCATTGAAGCAGAGTCTCGAGCGGTCTGAGAACGAGCTCGGCCTTGCCAAAAAGCAGCTCGAGGACAAGGAAGGTAAGTAATACCTTATGGAAGTATATAAAAGATGTGGTTGCAAAAAATAACAGGAATAACTTGAGAATTGCAGGGGCCACGAACGAGGTGGCGACCCTGAAGGAAGCGGTGTCCAAGGCCGAAAGCAATGCGGCCGTGGAGCGCATCGACCGAGAGAAGCAGGAGGCGCGGGTGGCGGAGGTGCGGCAAGAGCTCCATGTTCTCATGGAAAAACACGAGGGTTTGGAGCGTGCCTCAAAGACTCGAGAGTCCGAGCTCGCCTCGGCCCTTGAGAGCGCCAAAGCCGCTAAGGCCGAAGCCCAAAAAGCCCTCCAGGAAATTGAGGAAATGAAGAAGATAGCGGCGGGTAAGGCATTCTTCATGCAAAGAAAGCACGTGAAAGTGAATTACTTGTTACTTACCCGAATCCGGAGCTCTCCAGGAGCATTCGCAGATCTGCCCCGCAGTGTGTCCGACGCTGCTGCATTCTACCGGGCCGAGGAGGGGAGCTCGATGGAGAAGGTGTTCATGTCTCAGTATGCTGAGGCCAGACACCCGGTGCCATTGAGCGACCAGCTGAAGCAGCTGGTCGAGCTCTATAAGGTGGCCGAACAGGCCATGAAGGGCCTCATAGTTCGGCTGTGGCCTAAGGAAGCCATGCCTGGGAGCTACTTTGGGCTGGTGAGGTGTCTGGTGGACTCCTGTCCATGGATTGAAGTTGTCAAGCGCTCCGTCTGTATCGAAGGTGCCCGTAGGGCCCTTGCCCGTGCTAAAGTGCACTGGGGCAAGATGGACGCTGAGAAGCTTGTGACAGACGCTCCACCACCGGGCAGGGAGCATCGCAAGCCCGAGATGTATTATAAGGGCGTCCTGAAGGGTGCCTGCCTTATAGCGGGTGAATGCTCCAAAGATGTAATTTTTGAGTAAACTCGCATTTTGTTATCCTGTATGCTTGAAAACTTGTTCATATGTGCTAAGCAACACTTGTGAATTTAAAATATTACCTTCTGTGTGGCCGTTTATTAAATTTGAGAGATGGAGAGTCGTCGGCTTCTGCCCCCATTCCACGAGTGCTGGGGTGTTTGGGATAAACTTGAGCGCTCTTTTTCCCATTGTTGGGTCCTTCGAGCGAGGCGCTCAGCGCAACGGACAAGGCACCCTGACTATAATGCTTGAACACTCTCACTTTTCCATAGAATTCTATAATTTTAAATTTCGGCGAAGCCCCTAGTATTCGGAAGACCGAATTCGGGGCGCTATCCATGCCTGGGTCGGACAAAGCCGACTCCTCGCTCTAAGCGGCATAAGTCTTTAGGGACTCGAAAACCTCTCGAACAGCGACCGGCTCTCGCCCTATCATGACGGTCAGTTTTAGCTTTCTCCACTGAGGTGCTCAACCCAGCTCAACCAGGGCATAATCACAGTGGTTCTCCCAGTGCTATCTTAGCCGATATAACGGAACGTAAGGTACCAAAACATGGGAGCCGGGCAAACCCAACTATTGACCCAAGACATGATTCGGAGCCGATGCATATAATGCTATAAGTTCGGGGTGCTGCACTTGTGAAAGTGTTCGGACTTATCACACCATATTTTGGGGTACTTAAGCCCCTGGTGTGTTTGGCTGTACCAAAGCATATGGATGCAACATGTCATAAGTGAACATATATAGATAAAAAAGGAATGCAATAATAGGCAAAAGCTATGCATTGTTTATTCAAAAAATCTACGGTAAAAGCAGAACGATACAAATAGTGCAATAAGGAAGGGACGGGACTATTTGACATGTCCCCCTCCAGGAGCGAGCTGCGGGATGATATGTAAAACAAGTATACTGCTCGTTATAGAGACCACCTGGACACTCGAGGTAGCTTTCTGCTTCCCTGGCTGTTGCATCGTGTGTTCGGCGATTCTACTGCCGGACAAGCTTCTTGAGAAAGGAGTCCTGAAAGTAAAAAAAAAGAATGACACAATTGGGATGCCCTGGTGCGGTTGAGCTGCATTCTGGGCCTGCTATGGTCGTGCCCCTCCCCCTATGCCCATGGTATTTCCAGAGCGTAATTATGTACGTGTAATACTGGTTTCGCAATTTCGCAAGGGCTGGAGTTGGGGCCACATTGCTACGCGTGCTCGGGACGTGCCAGGCGGTCTTGTTGTAGGTTACTCCGGGCGCGCTTGACGGTGTCCGGACGTTTAATAGCCAGACTCGAGAATTCCCTTGAGAGGCTGCTTTGTATTTCCGCCGCGAGGGCCGCCGTATGCTCCTCCGTTTGGAGAGAGCGTTCGTTGTTTCCGTTGACCGTAATGACTCCTCGAGGGCCTGGCATCTTGATCTTGAGGTATGCATAGTGAGGCACCGCATTGAACTTTGCAAATGCGGTTCGTCCGAGCAGTGCGTGATAGCCGCTGCGAAACGAGACTATGTCAAAGATTAACTCCTCGCTTCCGAAGTTATCGGGGGATCCGAAGACGTCTTAAAGTGTAACTAAGCCTGTACAGTTAGCCTCTACACCTGGTATGACGCCTTTAAAGGTCGTCTTTGTGGGTTTAATCCTGGAGGGGTCTATGCCCATTTTGCGCACTGTATCCTGATAAAGCAGGTTCAGGCTGCTGCCACCGTCCATAAGGACTCTAGTGAGGTCAAATCCGTCAACGATTGGGTCTAGAACCAATGCGGCGAATCCGCCGTGGCGGATGCTAGTGGGGTGGTCCCTTCGATCAAAAGTGATCGGGCAGGAGGACCACGGATTGAACTTTTGGGCGATTGGCTCCATCGCATATACGTCCCTTAGTGCACGCTTCTGCTCCCTTTTGGGTATGTGGGTTGCGTATATCATGTTCACCGTCCGCACTTGTAGGGGGAAACCCTTCTGTCCTCTATTGTTCGGCGGCCGGGGCTCCTCCTCGTCGTCGCTATGCAGCCCCTTGTTATTGTTTTCGGCATTTAACTTGCTTGCCTACTTGAACACCCAACAATCCCTGTTGGTGTGGTTGGCTGGTTTTTCAGGGGTGTCGTGTATCTGGCACGAGCGATCGAGTATTCGGTCCAAATTGGACGGGCCCGGGGTACTTCTTTTGAATGCCTTTTTCTGCTGACCGGGTTTAGAGCCTCTGAATCCGGCATTGACTGCCGTATCTTCAGCATTATCGCCATTAATGCGGCGCTTGTGCTTGTTGCGACGCGACCTGCCATTGTTGTCCTTGGTATCCGAATTACCAGGGCTCTTGGTCATGTTGTTACTACGAGCTAGCCAGCTGTCCTTTCCTGCGCAAAAGCGGGTCATGAGTGTTGTGAGGGCAGCCATGGATTTCGGCTTTTCCTGTTCTAGGTGCCGGGCAAGCCACTCGTCGCGGATGTTATGTTTGAAGGCTGCAAGGGCCTCTGCATCCGGACAGTCGATGATTTGATTTTTCTTGGTTAGGAATTGTGTCCAAAATTGTCTGGCCGATTCCTCTGGCTGCTGAATTATGTGGCTTAGGTCATCGACGTCTGGTGGTCGCACATAGGTGCCCTAGAAGTTGTCGAGGAATGTGGCTTCCAGATCTTCCCAACAACCAATTGACTCTGCTGGCAAGCTGTTAAGCCAATGCCGAGCTGGTCCTTTAAGCTTGAGTGGGAGATATTTGATGGCGTGTAGATCATCACCGCGGGCCATGTGGATATGAAGGAGATAGTCCTTGATCCAGACCACAGGATCTGTTGTGACATCGTATGATTCAATGTTTACGGGTTTGAAACCCTTATGGATTTGATGATCCATCACTTCGTCTGTGAAGCATAGTGGGTGTGTGGCGCCTCTGTATTGGGCTATATCATGACGCAGCTCAAATGAGCTTTGTATTGTGTTCGGCCCGGCCGGAATTGCCATATCCGGCGTGACGGTTATCATCACATATCGTGGGGCGCCCACGCGATCCGTAGATCGATCTTGTTTGCCTTGCCTTATCCTCCAGTATATCCCACAGGTCTGGCGCATTTTCCCTCGCCTTGTTATTTTTTGAGCGGCGCTGGGTTGTGGCTTGAGTGGAGGGCCGAGAGGCCTCTCTGTCGCGGCCATGTGGTGGCCGGTCGGCCGTATCATGTGCTAGTGATGTAGGTTTAGGTGCTTCCTCCTCTAATCGGGGTAGCAGCCTGCGTTTTGGGTAGATCTTGGACGGGCGTTCGAGTTCGTACTCTTCGGCCGCCAGGACTTCAGTTCATCTGTCGGCTAGCAAATCTTGGTCAGCTCTAAGCTGTTGCTGCTTTTTCTTGAGGCTGCTTGCCATGGCCATAAGCCTACGTTTGAAATGCTCTTGTTCGACGGTATCCTCAGGAACGACAAATTCGTCGTCGTCGAGGCTTGCCTCGTCTTCGGAGGGAGGAATGTAATTATCGTCCTCTACCTCTCTATCTGCCACTCTCTCATGAGGGCTGGCTTCTCCATCCTCCTGCGCTGAATCCTGCTGGAGGGGGTTGTCTTCGGCACTGTCCGGGTGTTATTGTCTCCCGTGCCGGAATCACCGTTTTTGCTGTGGCAGGATTTAGAGCGGTGCCGCTGACACCGGCGCTTAGGCTGTTTCTTGGAGGGGTCATCCTCCGTTGTTCCATCGCCATTCCCATCTTTTGGGATGTCCACCATGTATATGTCGTATGATGAGGTAGCCTTCTAGTGCCCTGTAGGCGCTGGTTCTTGGTCGTCTCCTGCATCGTCGTCCATAACGTCGATGTCTTCAGAGTCGAAGTTGAGCATGTCGGTTAAATCATTGACAGTGGCTACGAAGTGGGTGGTGGGTGGGCTTTGAATTTCTTCGTCGTCCGCATACCAACCTTCCTAACCATAGTCCGGCCAGGGCTCTCCTGATAAAGAGAGAGACTTTAGTGAATTCAGGATGTCGCCAAATGGCGAGTGCTGAAAGATGCCCGCGGCGGTGAACTCCATGACCGGCGCCCGATCGGATTCGATTGGCAGGGGTGCAGAAGGTTTGGAGTCTGGAGAGGAGTCCGGCACCTTGGAGTTACGAGCCTTGCAAAGGACAGGGATGGTGTTCAGCTCAATCGCCGTAGAGATCGCAGCCCCCAAGGTGGTGTCCAACCACCTGTCCTCGATCGGCGCAGTCGGCTCCGAGCTAAAGGCCGGAGCGGACACTGGTGCGGCCTCCAGGGCACTGTTCGGCAGCAGAGCTAGATCATGCCCATCGTGACAGTGCGGCGCACTTGGCTGTGGCTCGATCCTGTCGAAGATCAAGTCTCCACGGACGTCAGCCGTGTAGTTCAAACTTCCAAATCTGACCTGATGGCCAGGGGCGTAGCTTTCAATCTGCTCCAGATGGCCAAGCGAATTGGCCCGCAGTGCAAAGCCGCCAAACACGAAGATCTGTCCGGGGAGAAAAGTCTCACCCTGGACCGCATCGTTGTTGATGATCGGAGGAGCCATCGGGCCTAAAGATGACGACACAGAGGAACTCTTAATGAAAGCACCAATGTCGGTGTCAAAACCGGCGGATCTCGGGTAGGGGGTCCCGAACTGTGCGTCTAGGCGGATGGTAACAGGAGACAAGGGACGCGATGTTTTTACCCAGGTTCGGGCCCTCTCGATGGAGGTAAAACCCTACTCCTGTTTGATTAATATTGATGATATGGGTAGTACAAGAGTAGATCTACCACGAGATCAGAGAGGCTAAACCCTAGAAGCTAGCCTATGGTATGATTGTTGTTTGTCCTATGGACTAAAACCCTCCGGTTTCTATAGGCACCGAAGAGGGTTAGGGTTACAATGGTAGGCGATCTACATATCCGTATCGCCAAGCTTGCCTTCCACGCCAAGGGAAGTCCCATCCGGACATGGGACGAAGTCTTCAATCTTGTATCTTCATAGTCCAGGAGTCCGACCCATGGTCATAGTTTGGCTACCCGGACACCCCCTAATCCAGGACTCCCTCAAGAGTGTTAGGTCAAGAACAACAAGTAATCAAAGCAAACATTCCTAGTATGGCTAGCTGATGCAAACAAGCAATTGAACAGATGTGTGAGCAAATCTTACATTTCAAGAAAAGAAGCAAAGAAGGAGGCTTAAAGACAATCACTTGACTGACCAGATTTAAAGGGCATTTAAACATCATGTGCAACATATGAACTAACATAAACATTGCATATTCCAGATTATACAATAGAATGCACATGTATTAGGTTATGCCATGTATGGTGAGGCCTAAATGTACACTATAGCAGGCAGGAGTGATTCATCATTGCACGCACAATTGAATTGCAGGTTAAGGGCCAGTTCGATTCCGCCTTTTCAGGGCTTATTGTCAAATAAGCCATAAAAGATGTAAAGAAGTCATTTTTGATATATGCGCTTGGGCTTAACTAATTTCGCTTTGGAGGGGGGTGTTTCGGGTAGAACCTCACTAAAAATTGAAGGGAAGGGGAATAGTGAAATGACTCTGTTGTCTGCCTATATTACACTCAAAATGCAACTGCTGACGCCCGTGTCACACCTAACCCTCAAGTAAAAACAAACACGCAAGCATTCATTGCCCTACCCGCTTGCATCTCCTCTCCCCTTTCCCTCTACCTCGATCCCCTGCCTGCAGCACTAGGGTTCCTCCAGTGAGCCGTCGCCACTGGTCCCATCTGGCCTGGTCCTCAACAATTCTCTATCCAGCTAGGCTACATGGCCGGCGAGTAGGGGCAAATATCCTTGGCTGCTCCTCCCTCTGGCACCGCCCCTCATTTCTCATGGTCTCCAGCAGCTGCTCCACTGTGGTTCGTCCAATGCACTACTCCAGCGGGCGCTGCACAACTGCGGCTGATGCCACACTGTGGCAGAAGGCACCTTATTCCCCCTCCCCTCCTCCCAGGCCGTGGCCTTGAGGTGTTGTGGAAGGATGAGCTCATCCAACAAGGTGAGGATCTCCTCTGATTTTTTTGCCAAATTTTCATTCTGATCCACTATACGATGAATTGCTATGAGCTACTTCTGCTGCTGCTATATGATGCATTGCTATGAGCTGCTCTTGCTGCTGCTATATGATGAATTGCTATGAGCTGCTGCTGCTATATGATGAATTGCTATGAGCTACTGCTGCTATATGATGAATTGCTATGAGTTGTTGCTGCTGCTATATGATGAGTTGCTATGAGCTGCTCCTGCTGATGCTATATGATGAATTGCTATGAGCTGTTCCTACTACTGCTATATGATGAATTGCTATGAGCTGCTCCTGCTGCTGCTATATGATGAATTGCTATGAGTAGCTCCTGCTGCTGCTATATGATGAATTGCTATGAGCTGTTGCTGGTATATGATGAATTGCACACTGCTGCTGTTGTATGATGAGTTGCTATGAGCTGCTGCTCCTGCTATATGATGCTTTCAGGTGGTGCTACTATATGATAATAACCAGCCACTTGGACCACCGAATTTCAATAAATAATTGTTATTCTTTTAAATGCGGGTCATGCGTTCTTCGTTTAAATTAAGCAATGGGATCTTTATAGAGAACATTGACCAAAGTAGATTGTGCCAAGTAGATGGTATCTTTGTATTTGCATTTTGAGCAAATAGTGATGGTCTGTTTTCCAATCATATTAATTACTGCACTGGGTTCAATTTGTGATGTTTGCAAGTCAAATTAATTTTCATACGGGCAGCAAAATGAAAAAATATAATGCCATCTAGACTTTTCACTGATCATACCAAAGATAAGCTGAAAACGCAATGAAAAGAACCGGTTGGCTTATTACATGGAGCTTATATTCGCAGGTGCTTATTTTCTTAGGATAACTCATAATAATTGTCCCTAAGGAACTTGGCCAATGGAACTATCATACAAATAGCATGTCACGATGATTGCAATGGAGGAGTGACGTACCATAGCACACTGTATAGGCTCACTGCTGCCTCTCCTTTTTTTGTGATGTTCCATGAAATTACCACATACATCTTGTACTTTTTCATTGTGTAACCCTATGCAAGTTGACACGGCTAATTTCAGACATCTCTACATGATACTACATTACATATCCCTTGCGCATATTTAAACCACCAATTAACGACTATGTACGTTGCATAAACTAGCCATGACTCTGTGTGCTAGCAGGCACTCTAAGGGAGCCTAATGTAGTGCACTCAAATTCCTACATGCCACCTACGAATTTTGTTGTAATGTACTTCCTCTGTTCCTAAATATATGTCTTTGTAGAGATTCTAGTATGGACCACATACAGATGTATATATATGCATTTTTGAGTGTAGATTCACTCATTTTGCTCCGTATGTAGCGTATAGTGGAATATCTAGAAAGACTTATATTTAGGAACAGAGGTACGAGGAGTATCATGTATGACATCTACATATCTAATTTAGCAGCGAGTAGTAGAAATCATTATCTACACAAAGGGATTACTGGTTGAAAATCCTAGCAATCCACGCTGGCAGGCACAGAACAATACAAGTGAGAGAGAGACGCACTTACAAGATCATAGCAATGTCTCAGTCCAGGATATTAGTTGGACAAGCTGTTAGATCCAGAAGAAACATCGTCCTTGTAGTTTTTGCCAGCTGCATAACAGGCAACAGCGACCTGTTAGTATATTTGAAGTACATCGGGCAGGTGATGCTAGACGGGTTTAAATGTGATAAGTACTTAGGTCGTGTCAGGTGCTTGGCATCTTGCCAGACGGTGGGAATCAGGTTGGAAACGTCAAGGGTGATGAAGCTGCACTGGCTATTGGGGTCTGGTAAGAAGATCTAGAACCGTCGAGTAGGGTGTTTGTGGAGCGGCTCTGGTAGGGTGGACTATGGTGTGGGCGAAGCAGATCTGTGGCCGTGGACGAGGGCATAGCTGAAGCTGCTCCGATGGTTGGGTTAAGGATGGTGTCGATGATGCGGATCTGTGGCTATGGATGGGGCGTCAGAAGCAGCTCCGGTGGTTGGATTAAGGATGGTGTCGACGAGGCGGATCTGCGGCCGTGGACGGGGCGTCAGAAGCTGCACTGGTAGGTTGGATGAGGGTGCGAGGAACCAGATCTGAGGCCGTGGACTTGTGAGTTGGCAAAGCGGCCCCGGTAGGGTTGAGAATGGAATAGGCGAAGCTACTCCATTAGGGTTGACGATGGTGTCGGCGAAGCGCCTCCGGTAGGGTTGAGGAAGGTGTCGGCGAAGAGGATCAGAGGCCGTCGACGGGGGCGTCGGTGGGGCGGCTCCGGGGGGTGTGGACGAAGAATCTCCGGTGGGGAGTATGAATGAGCCGATGCAGATGCGCGGCGGTTGACGAGAGTACCGGCGAAGCAGATCTGGCATTGTGGACAAGGCCGACACTGAATGGGTTGTGGTACAGTGGTGGATGAGCAGTCTACTTGTTTCTAGGGGAGGGGGGATTGGTAGATGCGGCCGCAGAAGCAGATCCGGTAAGGTGAACGCCACTGGTAGTGAATGTGCTATGGTACGCCGGTGGATGAGCAGTCTAGGGTTTCGAGAGGGGAGGGGAGAAAGGCCGATGAAGTACGGACGGCGTGATGTAAGATGCTCTGGTGCTATGGAGTTAGTCTTTTTGGCGGGAGGGGAGAGGAAATGGGGGTGCCGTGTAGTGGGGGGAACCAGAAGTTACCAAAGCAGCCCCGACCTATTATGTAGATGAGGGCGGTATTGTATCTATTGGTCTCCATCCACCAAGGACAAAAGGGGAATTTCGCATGCTAAAGACTAAGGTGGTGGAAATTTTAGGAGGTGGGAGATTTTGCCGCCCGCGGGATCGTTCGTATCGAGTTTCAACTAATTTTGGACCGTGCTAGCGGGAAGGTCATGCTAGACTCTGTACATGGGGCACGTGTCAGCAGTTAATAACTCATGTGAAGTCCACCCGAGAAAAAAAGACAATAACTCGGGATGATGTGCCGATAACTTGGACGTTCACACGGGTGCGGCCAATCGTATGGGTGTAGTGGCGCGTTCACAAAAAAGGGATCAAATGCTTAGCCTATGTATTTGTCGTGTAAATAGATAATTTAATGCCATTGGTTATTTACTTTAAATATAATGCATTGATGTGTTAGTGTAGAGGCACACAAATAGAAATGGATATTGTAGTCCGCTACTTAAAAGTGTTACCTCATATGATTACATAACCTCCATTTCATAAATTGCGTACCCGTTGAATTCATATATGAATATTACATATATTACTTCAAAATAAAAACTTAAATCATCCAAGACTAATGAATTTGAATGCAAGAGTAACAATGGTGCATCTACATGATAGCTACACTGGTTGTTGGAAGAAACATCACTATAACTTTGGCATGCACAAATGAAAAGGTTTATTTAAATAAAAAATGTGATATGTGAGTTTCCCATCTTTATAGCGTTGAATCGATATTGTACCTTTGGCCATGATACAAAGTAGATATTGATTTATGTTCAAGCGATGCACGTCCTCGATCGCTAGATAGTGATACGTGAATGAATTGTGAAATCTCTCTCGCACGCATACATATATCATTTCCCTGTGGGCATCGGAATCACACACGCGCACTTCGTCTATTTCTCTCCCTTCGTCAAGGTTAAATTTGTCTTTCCACCCCGTCCTACAAGTCTCTCGCACAGAAACACACACGCTCTCTCTGTCTAACACGCCCACCCCTTTAAGTCCGCCCACCCACAACCACTAATGTCTCAAAGTATAATAATGTCTCTCACACATATGCCTAAGGTTAACTCGAGTTCCGGAACCATATGAATACATACAATGGGATTCCAACAGAGCACCTTTTGTTTTTAGATTTCTCTCTCTCTCTCTCTCTCTCTCTCTCTCTCTCTCTGTCACACACACACACACACATAGACACACACACACACACACACATTTTTTCTTGCTTCATTTTTTCCGTCACTTTCATGCACACCGTTTGTTTATCTTCGTGATGCTTTAAGTATGCCTCGCACAAATGCTATCTACCTATCCCTTAATATAGCTAGATATGTGTCACACAAACTCCTTCTCCCTACTAGCAAGATGCCCATGCGTTGCACGGAACATCAAGATGCATTTGTATCAGTACTTTATCTTGTGGGAGAAAAGGATGAATGAGGGAATGCCTTATTTGCAAATGCAGAGAGGGGTGTGGGTATCTTTTTGCAAAATTGCCATAGTTTCCTTCCAATCCATCGGATATAAATCGGATGGCCTATATAGCAGGATGGCAGGAACACCACCATCACCAACTCTGTTTTTTATAAGAGTAGATATATGTGAGTTTCACTGGCCCCCCCACACACCCACACACCCACACTTCCCAACACCGAAGGAGTAGGGTGACACCTCGATCTTCATACTAATCTAGCGACTAGCTTCTCTCTGAAACATACACACAGACACACACACACACACACACACTACCCGACACCGAAGGAGTTGGGTGGCACCTCGATCTTGATAGTAATCTATCTACTCCGCTTTCAAACACACACACATACACACACTACTAGGAAAAGGGCTATAGATAGGACTGATTCTAATGGCACACCAGGTAAATAGTGCACCACTACTATATACTAATGGCGCACCGGTTGCTCGTTCGCCATTAGTGTGGAAGACACTAATGGCGCACCGTACTCACGGTGCGCCACTACTATTGATTTTTTTCCCATTTTTCCATACAAACTAATGGCGCAGGATGACAAAGTGCGCCATTACTAGTTAGAACTAGTAATGACGCACGACCAAGACAGTGCGCCATTAGTATATATATTTTTTTACTTTTTTGCAAACCAACTAATGGCGCATTATGCCAAAGTGCACCATTACTAGTTTAAACTACTAATGGTGCACTTTTCCACAGTGCGCCATTAGTATACATATGTTTTTTTTACTTTTCTGCAAAAAGTACTAATGGCGCACCACCTGCAGGTGCGCCATTAGTAACCAGGGTTACTAATGGCGCATTTTGTGGTGGTGCGCCATTAGTAACCTGGGACCAACAAGATATTTTGGACAGCCCACCTACCCACTCACTTTCCCCACTTCATTCTCTCCACCTCCTCCTCCAAGCTTGTCTCGGCTGCCTCCTCCTCCTCACCTCATTTTCACCATAGATTCATCAAAATTAAGTGGTGAAATTACCTTTTTTTGATAGGTAAGTAAGGGGAAAGCTATCTTCATGATGTAGATCTACTTTTTTTCTCCCTAGCTCGCTCCAACAACGTGCACATGCACTTTTTGTGGCCTAGCTAGATCTATGTATGTTTGTGGTGTTGCTTGTGTTTGTGGTGTTGCATATATGTTTGTGTTTGCAGGTACCGGTATTTGAAATGCGATAGTTGCCAATATTTTGCCGGAATGTTGATTCATTTCCGTTTCGGCGAGAATTTTGGCACTATGCATTCTTTTTGGTCCTATTTTTAGGGAAGGTCATGCCAAATTTTTTCTTGGTTCTAAAATATCGTTTTGCTCTACCCCGCAGGCGACCATGGTCCGCACGATGACCGAAGGCATCGTGAATAGGTTTTTGAGCTCCGCGAAGGCCGAGATGCTTCAAAAGAACGAGACGGAGATAAGATGTCCGTGTCGAAGATGCAAGCTGAAGAGCCTTATTGCGGACCCGGATTCCGGGCAGGTGCGGGACCACCTGCTCTTGCGTGGTTTCATGGATGGCTATCGGTGGCAAGGTGATGAAGATGACTATGAAGTCGTCCATGGGGGCCGGGCAAGAAATGAGGAAGGGCAACAAGACAACCACCGCGGCGAGGGCGGGCGAGAAGACGAAGAATCTCCAGGACATGATCACGACGGTGATGATGTACACAATCATCATGTAGAAGATGTCGTACATGATGATGAGGAAGATCAAGACGAAGGGCATGATCATGAAGATGAAGATGCCGGAGCAGACGACGATGGAGGCTGGGTGCAGGACCCTCATATTCAAGAGCTGCTTCGCAAGCAGACGGATAACGCAAGAGCTGCCGCCCGAGAGAAAGCCAAGCTGGATCAACTGGAGATAGACGCGGTTACTCCATTGTATGAAGGATGCAGGCCCGAGGATACCCGCCTGAAAGTAACGCTCATGGCTCTGGAGATGAAGGTAAAACACAAAATGACCGACGCATGCTTCGACGAGAACATGTCATTCTGGCACGAACGTCTTCCCAAGGGGAACAAGTGCCCGACCAGTTTCGAGGAGGCGAAGAAAATCGTGTGTCCTTTGGATTTACCGCACGTGAAATACCATGTGTGCATGAACAATTGCATCATTTATCGGGACGAGCACGCGGAGTCTACCATATGTCCGGTGTGCGGCGTCACTCGATACAAGAAGAGGAAGAAAGCTCCTCGAAAATCGGTGTGGTACTTTCCGATCACTCCTCGTCTGCAGCGGTATTTCGCGGACCCTAAGGTAGCAAAGCTCCTGCGTTGGCACGCGGATAGGGAGGAGAAGAAGCGGGAAGATGACGGAAATGATCCGGAGATAAATAAAAAAGACAAGATGCTGAGTCACCCTAAGGATGCGAGCCAGTGGCAAGCGTTGAACTTCGAATACCCAGAATTTGGGAAGGATCCAAGGAACATCGTGCTGGGCGCGAGCACCGATGGAGTCAATCCGTTTGGCAGCCAGAGAAGCACACATAGCACCTGGCCTGTGTTTGTGTGGATGTACAACCTTCCCCCCTGGTTGTGCATGAAGAGGAAGTACATTCACATGAGTATGCTAATTGAAGGGCCGAAACAACCAGGGAACGACATCAATCTGTATCTGGGGCTGCTGAAGGAGGAGCTAGACACGCTGTGGAAAACGCCAGCCAATACGTGGGACGCCGCAGAGAAAGAATATTTCCCTATGAGAGCCGCACTGCTCACGACGGTGCACGACTATCTCGGTTACGGATATCTCGCGGGGCAGGTAGTCCACGGATTTTCTGGATGCGTAAGGTGCATGGATGACACAACGTATCGCCAGCTAGATAGAGATCCCGGGTCTTCGAAAACCGTGTTCATGGGACATCGAAGGTGGCTTCGCGACGATGACCCGTGGAGGAAACGCAAGGATCTGTTCGATGGTGAAACCGAACCCCGAAAACGCCCGTGTACGAGGAGCGGCGAGGAAATAGACGAGCTGTTGAAAAATTGGAAAGACTGCCCACTGCCGGGAAAGAAGCAAAAGGCGCCAGAGCCGGGAAAGAAGCGAAAGGCGCCAGAGCCGCTGCTGAAGGTATGGAAAACGAGGTCTGTTTTCTGGGACTTGCCGTACTGGAAGATCCACCGTGTGCCTCACAGCCTTGATGTCATGCATATCACGAAGAACGTGTGCGAGAGTCTGCTTGGTACCCTGCTCAACATGCCAGAGAGGACCAAAGATGGGCCGAAAGCAAGGGCAGACTTGAAATCAATGGGCATCAGGCAGGAGCTTCACGCTAATGATGATGATGATGATGATGATGAGGCGAAGCAGGACACAGAAAGTCGTCGCAAAGGCAAAAAGGCCAAGAAGACCGGAAATGACTACCCTCCCGCGTGCTTCACTCTAAGTCAGGAGGAGATCGAGCAGTTTTTCACCTGCCTCCTAGGAGTAAAACTTCCTTACGGTTACGCGGGGAAGATAAGCAGATACCTAGACCCAGCGAAGCAGAAGTTCAGCGGGATGAAGTCTCACGACTGTCACGTGCTGATGACGCAGATACTTCCAGTTGCAATCCGTGGGATCATGGACGCGCACGTCCGTGAAACGCTATTTGGCCTATGCAACTTTTTCGACGTCATCTCTCGGAAGTCGATTGGCGTGAGGCAACTCAGAAGGCTACAGGAAGAGATCGTGGTGATACTATGCGAGCTTGAGATGTACTTCCCGCCCGCATTCTTCGACGTTATGGTGCATCTGCTGGTCCATATCGTGGAGGATATCATCCAACTCGGGCCGACGTTCCTGCACAGCATGATGCCGTTCGAAAGGATGAATGGTGTCATCAAAGGATACGTTCGGAACATGTCACGTCCAGAGGGAAGTATAGCCAGGGGCTTTCTGACCGAAGAGTGCATCTCCTACTGCACGAATTATCTAGGCATCGAGAACCCCGTTGGTCTGCCCGTCAACAGGCACCTCGGCAGGCTCGCTGGATGGGGTCACCGTGAGGGTCGCCGCGAAATGCATGTCGACTTCGAGGGTCGACTCGCCGACTTTGAAAGAGCAAACCTAGTCGCGCTACAACACATAGACGTGGTCGATCCTTGGGTGGTAGAGCACAAAACCTTTATTGAGAAGACGTACAATGACCGAGGCCAACAGAGGACGGACGGAGATATACTCAAAGAGCACAACTCATGTTTCACGCGTTGGTTCAAGCAGAAGCTTCTGTCGTACCCTTTACATGAAGATTCTTCCGCGGAAGAACAACTCATATTCGCCTTGTCACAGGGCGCCGAGCACAACCTGATGACCTATGAGGCGTACGATATCAACGGCTACACATTCTACACCGAGGACAAGGACATGAAGAGCGATGGTTATCAGAACTCCGGGGTAACGATGGAATCCTACACCGGTAAGGACAAGGACAGATACTACGGAAGGATCGAGGAGATCTGGGAGCTGAGCTACGCTGGAGAGAAGGTGCCGATGTTCCGTGTCAGATGGGCCAAGAGCGTCCTAAAAGAAGACCGATATTTCACCACCATGGTTATACCCGAAGCCAAATCCAAGACCGCGGGCGCAAACGTCACCGCGAAAAATGAGCCATGGGTACTGGCTTCCCAAGTGGACCAATGCTTCTTCATTACCGACCCGTCAAAGCCCAGTCGTGTTGTCGTGAGGAGAGGCAAAAGGAAGATCATCGGAATGGATGGAGTAGCCAATGAGCAAGACTTCGACAAGTACGGCGACCCGAAGATCGAACATGACGACGACGATGAAGTAGCAGCACACACCACAAGAAGAAGCAGGACCACCCTACCTAAAGGACGTCCGTTCCACAGAAGAACTCCATTTGCGAAAAAGAAGGGCAAGAAGATTGTGAACAGATAGCTAGCTAAGATCGATTGTATTTAAATCGTAGTCTTCATTTCTCGATTGTATTTCATGGGCACTTTTTGATATCATGAATATTTTTAAATTTCATGGGCACTTTTTGAATTCATGAGGACACTTGATCTCGATCCCCCTCCATCTCGATCTCGATTCCCCCTCCATCTCGATCTCGATCCCCGCACCCTCCCCCGCTCCACCGCCGCCGCCGATGATATTTTCAAGTAACAAATTTGAACATATTTTTAAAAAATTATTACTGTTTTTATAAAAAAATATTACTGTTATGATTTAAACAAGTTTGAACATATTTAAACACAAATAAATATAAAAAACAGCATTTAAAATGCATAAAAAAATATTGGGGAGCCTGGGAATCGAACCCAGGACCTCCTGGTGTGTGTGCTGCGTGCTGACCAGTCGGGCTAGTGGGTGGGTTCTGTTGTAGATAGGGTTAGGTTGTAGATATGGTTAGTGGGCTAGATTAAAACAAAATTCTAATGGCGCACCGAGGGGAGGTGCGCCATTAGAATAGTCATACTTATGGCGCACGACTGGACGGTGCGCCATTAGAACCCTCCCCCTAGCTATCCTCCCTCTCTCTCGCCAGATCCCCTTCGACCCTCTCTCCCTCGCCACCAGATCCACCCGCGCGCTGCCCCGACCCACGACGCCGCCGCCCCGACCCTCACCGGACTCCACCCCCGCCGCCCCGCGCCCCCGCGCCCCCACCCCGCCGCCCCGACCCTCGCCGGACTCCTCCTCGCCGTCTGCGCCTTCTTCCACATCCTCCAGGCCTCCGCCGCCGCCGGCCGCCAAGGCACCAACCACCTCCTCGGACGGGGCGCTCTTCCTCGCGCTCTCCTCACCAACCACGACGCCGGCCACCTGCTCCTCACCAACCACGACATCGGCCACCTGCTCCGTCGTCTCCGGCAGAGGTTACTCCACCTAGCTGCAGCACTCGTGCGCTTGGCGGCTAGGGTTTGCCTCAAGCCTCTCCCCTCCCCCATCAACGAGAGGAGCATCCGGTGCCCCCGCCCTCGAGTTCGTCGACGGCGCCGTCCTCCAGCCGCAGCCGCCGCAGGTACAGAGCCCCCGATTCCATCTTCCCCCTCGCCCCATTTTTCCTCGATCCAACCCATCTTTTAGATGCAACTCTGTGATCTCCATCTTTCAGATATTATAGTGTACAGGAGCAGCTTTGCACCAATGCATGATTCTAGTTAAAGTGCCAAACATTCTTAAACAAATGAATTTTTTTGCAATTTGACATGGTTACTTTGAACTTCTAGATGCTTCAGTCTCATTGTAGATTGAATTTGTTCATGCCATACATCTCTGTTGTGCTTCATAGGCAACAACAGTCGTTCTTATCGATATATGGCCCGTTGATAAAACTGCATTCACATAGATTAGCCCGTTGGGTAGAGAGAGAAGAGTGGGTTTCAGTTTGCTCTGGGCAGTGATGTGCATTGGAGTAGCCCTGTTGACATAGCTCATAGCAGTAGGTATTTCAAAATATATGGAGTAATGCATAAATTTCTACTCCAGCAAGTTTACTCCAGTACTCAGTTTAAAATTCAGTTTACTGTTAAATGACAGTAATTCAGTTTACAGTTAAATTTCAGTTTCACAGGCTAGTTTCCAACAAACAAAGCCTATGCTTATGAAGAATAAATCAGCTGAAATGAGATACTGGTCCTTTTTTTACTTTGTTTGATCAGATTGTTGGAAATGTTAAGCTCTCAATCACTGAAGGCCACTGTAGTTCTTTGAATTCAACCATTTAGGTGAGCTACAACTAGGAGGATTTTGGAGTAGTACTCTGAAACTGTTGCTGTTAGAACATGCTGTTACTTGCTGTCAGTTAACTGAATCAGTACAAAACTCTTCTATGGAGTTAACCGAAGATCAGCAAGCAAATCAAAATCTGCAACACATTTTCTTCAGTCCCTAACTGACAACACAATTTCTTCAGTCTAGTGATGCAGCAATTTCTTCAGTCTAGTGTAAATGTAACTGACTACTGGTCAAATACTCTAGTGTATTTAGTGTAAATCTAGTCTGAAACTAGTAGAGCTCTTGGTGATTTGCAAATTCAGTTTAAATAAAAATTTGGTACATGACTACTGATCATGTATGAAAGATGTTGCTACTGGATGAGCACAAGAACTACTCAATAGATAATTGATTTTGTAGAACAAGTCTTGTTGCCAGTCTTGAACCAATAGATAATCTTAATTGAAATTTGACCATGTCTTGGTTGCCAGCCCTAATGAAAAAAGCAACTGAATTTCCAACAACCTGCTAGGTAGAACAATCCATTTCCAACAACCTGCTAGGTAGAACAATCCATTACTACATGATTGCAACTGAATTGTCAACTCTATGTACTATGTATGTTGTGGCATGTGGTGTGGTCCGAGTGATCAGGTTTCAAGTGATTTTGAATTTTTATGATTTTTATGCACATATATATGTGTATGATGATCCTCCTTTCCTGCAGTAGTATAACTAGGATATATACCAAAAAAGATTGTTATATTCCTCCCTGGTACAATAAATAATAAACTAAAATAGTTCCTGGTACAAAAAGAATAAACTATACATAGTTAATTTCTTCATCTTTGAATTGTTTCAGAAATTGGTATGACCAAAGATGCTATTGTATATAAATGGGCTGCTGTAGAACTGTTCTTCATCTTTACAGTGCTGTTGTATAGAAATATGCTGAATTTTCTGCTCTGATTGTTGCTCAAAGAAATTTAGCAAAAAAATGGGGTCCTGGGAGACGCCGCTGCTGCTTGAGGCCCTTGAGAGGCCCTTCGTGTCGTGATGATTTTGCAGGTACCCCGAGAGGCCCTTGAGTTTGCCGGAATGTCGATTAACTTCCGTTCCGGCAAATTCGGGTACTCCATATGTCCTATTTTCAGCAAAGGTCATGCTGAAATTTTCCGTGAATTTTAGCATGACTTTGCTAAAAATCGGACATATGAGGTACTTGCTACTAATGCATGGGCCGGGGTATCTTAGTACTTAATTAAGTAGGATCAACTGCCCCTTTATTCTTGCTGTATTAAACCATAGGTGGCAATAGAGCCAAGTGATTAGTGCCAAGTGATTAGTCCCAACCTAGGGTGCCTCAGCATTGATAAACCCTAAATGATGAAAACTTAACTTGGCTACCCCGGATGCCTCGGTGTCGATGAGAACCTAAATGTTGTACGCTTAGGCTTTTAGGGTGCCTCGGTGTCGACAAACCCTAAATGATGAAAGCTTAGGCTTTTAGGGTGCCTCGGTGCCGACAAACCCTAAATGATGAGACCATGATCTTGTTCCTTGACAATAACCAACTTTTTGACCAAACTTTTTTCCTATTTAGAGCGAAACATGGCCCACAACGATGTGGCCGGTGGTTCGGGCGGCAAGCAATTCTGGGAGCTGTTCCAGGAGATGGAGGAACAACCTCACCGCTATGAGGACGCTGCGGAAGACACCGATCCTGATTACACAACCCCTAGTGGCGTCGGGGTAGACACCACTGATGGTGCCGCCAAGGATGCCACCACTGATGATGGCGGCGCACACACAGATGACAGTCAATCGAAGAAGCAAAGGAAGGACCGGTGTCCGAATGCGCTCCGCACCATCAAGGAGGAATTCACTCAAGTGGACTCGGACGGGAATCCAACGGAGCCCAAACATATAGTCAAGGGGTACTCGGTTCAGCTCGGGTGCATTCTCCGGAGAACATATAGTCAAGGCATAAGGACTGAGGGAATTTGCGCAACCTCCTCTTCACGAAGCAGCACAAACGGTACAAGTTCCCCGCCGAATTTGCAAACACACGCCTCTCAGGGAATAACGTGAACAGTGCCGCCCTCACGAAGATGAGCACGGCCCTGTCTACTTGGAGAAGCGCGGTGAAGAAAATGATTGATAAAGGTGATAGTTATGAGAAGATCAAGGCAAAATATCCTTTGATGAGCGAAGATGAGTACAAGGAGTTCAAGATCAAGTGCTCGAGTAGTACAACCTCCGAATCAATTCAGTGGGGGAAAGAAATGCGGGAGTTGAACTTAGGGGAACACAAACTCGGTCCAGGCGGTTTCAGAGTGGCGGAGCCTATATGGGACAAGGAGGATGCGGAGCGTGCCGAGCAAGGCCTACCGCCCCGCTTCGAGAAATACAGCGGTAACAAGCAGACCAGGAACTATGTCAGGGCCCGGTACAAGGAGGACCCGATAACAAAGGAGCTTACCACGGATCCGAAGACCAGGGCGCTTGAGCTTGTTCTGGTAAGGAATACACCCCCGCGTAATTAGCTCCATATGGTTGCACTCTAATTAATCCCCAATATTTCTAAATGGCTCGTGTTCCTTTTGCAGGAAACCGAAAGCAGTAGCGCGGGGTCATCTCAGAGCTCCCCTTTCGACACCCCTCTAAATAGGGCGTTGAACATAATGAAAAGAAAGGATAAGCTCACTAAGCCGACGTCAGCTGGTCGTGTGGCCGACAAAGGCTTGTCCACAAAATGGGGGTCATACTATACCGCTGGTGTGCGGAAGGAGAAAAAGGCCAGCTCGGAAAGCCAGACGCGCGAGGTTGAAGCACTCAAGGCACAAGTGGCGCGGATTCCGGAGCTTGTCCAAGAGCAAGTGGAACAACAACTGGGAACGAAGCTCAACGCCATGGTGCCTACGTTGATTCATGGGCTGACGACGTGGATTGCGGGCGGCCAACAGGGGCCTCCCCCGGTTCCCAGCTTCACGGCCAGCAACTCGCAGAGCGCGCAGGCGGCGCCATTGGTGTCTCCGGCGGCGGCGCCATTGGTGTCTCCGGCGGAGGCGGTATTCGTGTCTCCGGTGCCGGCACGGGCATTGGAGCTTAATGCACCCGGGTGTACGCCGGCCGGCACCTCGCCAGCAAGCGCCCCCTCCGTCAGTTGCACGCCCGCCGTTGGCGGTGCCTCGACATTAGCCGAGCTCGACGGCATCACGGTAACTAAGCCTCTCGGCCGATGACTTCATCTCCTTGCCTTTGACTGGGCATCCCTGACGCCCTGTACATGTTTTCGCAGGGCACCGCCGACGTTCCTTGCACTCTTCTGCACTTCGTGGGCACTGAGTTAGTCGATGTCGCCAAGGGTAGAATCGTTCAACCGGGCAACCGCATGTTCCACGGTAATCCGATGCCACCCACAGTGTATAGGGTTGAAGTGGTTCGGGTGCTGCCAGGCTGCGACGAGCTGTTACCTCCGGTTCGACCCGCTGGGGCCGACGAAGAAGATGAGATGACCCTCAGCGCCTGCGTAAACTGGCCGCTGCTTTGGCCGAAGAGCCAGATTCGTTTGGGGGCGGGGGACACCACCCCACAGACAAGACGCCAGTCGTGCCGGCGCCAAGCCATGGCAAGAACGCCGCAACGCTACCGGACCTGCCGGACATCCCTATGTCGGACATCCCTATGGCACAGGATCCGGACAGCCCTATGGCACAGGATCCGGACGACAACGACGACGGTACATTTACCAAAGTCGATAAGTACTTTGCCGAACATGGGTACGCTGACGAGTTCTGCGGGCCTCTTTCTCAAGAACCCAACCAAGACGACCGCAATCTAGCTGGTACGACGGAGAAATCCAATTGCAATAGGCGTCGTCTGGCGTTCAGTTCTCAGGAGACGCCTCCAGCTCCCGCCTTCACCGAGCCTCAGATAGCTGAGGTGCGAAATATTATCAGCCCCAACACGCTCAAGAAGGCGGTCTGTGAGCAGAACTCGGTCCCATTACAGGAGATCAAGAAGAAGGGACGGAAACGAAAGACTAACAAGGGCGCCGGTGCGAGCCAGCCGG
This sequence comes from Triticum aestivum, assembly GCF_018294505.1. Classification (NCBI taxonomy): domain Eukaryota; kingdom Viridiplantae; phylum Streptophyta; class Magnoliopsida; order Poales; family Poaceae; genus Triticum; species Triticum aestivum. The sequence goes on along the minus strand of NC_057813.1, from coordinate 403,064,709 downwards.
CACCGAGTTCGATCCGTGCTCAGGACGGGCCACCTTCACCTAAGGATATCTCGAGGAGGGTGCATGTGGCGGGTAGGGCGATGCTACCGCCAAATATGCTGAATGCTGCAACCGGTGCTATGCGGAGTCTGCACGACAGTGTTCTTTCTTTGGAGAAGCGGCGTCTCAGAGAGAAGGATGTGGCATACCCGGTTTTCGTGGCCAAGGTGCCAGAGGGCAAGGGCTTTGTGGATGGCGACATCGGGGGTACGATCGTCCTGCGGTTTGATGACATCTTTGCTATGTTTAACCTTCATCCGCTGCACTACACCTTCGTTCGGCTGTTTTCGCTGAGTATGGAGATGCGGATCATTAGAGACAAGACCCCGGACATCGTGATAGTCGACCCCTTCTACATGCGTGCCAAGCACTTGAGCAGCGTTGGGGACCGCCAAGTTGCGAGTTCACACCTCGAAGGCGTCATTCTGGCAAACCCAGATAAGGATAACTTCCTTGTGGCTTACTTTCCCGAGTAAGTCATCCCTTAACCGCCCCGTAACATATGATTTCTTAGATTTCGATCGTTCTTTTTTTTCTAACATTCCGTGTTCTGTGCAGTGACACACATTGCACACTCATCCTCTTAAGCCCGAAATATTCCATGGCCACGTATTTCGACCCGAACCGTAACTCCAAGATAGACTACACAAATGTCAAGAAAGTTCTTGATGATGTTCTCCCCGGCTACGCCAAATCTGGAGGCACCTTCACCAGGACTGTTCGTAAGTACGGCAAGCACATGTTCTCACACAATACGAAGTTCTGCTGCGTCAAGCAGCCGCCTGGCGGTCAGAAGGATGCCTACTACGCCCTCCATCACATGCGGGCGATCGTAAGGGACCATCATCAACTTCTGCTACCAGATAATCTCAAAGATTGGGCCGCGAACTTGTCGGCAATCCAGGACGCGGACCTCAGACAAGAATTCTTTCGCATCCAGTCGGACTTTGCGGACATCATCCATCAAGATGTCCTTCATACTCGGGGCAGTTCTTCCTCAGATATCAACCGTCCAACAATGAGATAGATGGAATGCTACAAATGCAGGGTGACAACGACCGCGATTTCATGACCATCGCGACAGACGGCGGCTTCATCCACGCTCCTGTCCGATGAGTCGAGTCGAAAGTAGTGATGTGTAGTTCTGAAACATTGATTGGCTCATGTTGTAATTAAACTTTAATGAATTCGTATGTCTCTTTGGTTTGGACAGTCGTTCAACTTAGATGTAATCGATGCTATTTATTAGTAGGACCATGAATCGTGCTATTAATGTCTTGCTTTTCTCTTCCGATCCTTTTGTTGCATACTTACATATTGCTTATGTATTGTCTGTTGTTTGGCTTGTGCATAGAGATGCCGTCGTATGTCGTGTACAAGGGTAAGGTTCCCGGAGTCTACGACGACTGGGAGGAGTGTCGGAGACAGGTTCACCGTTTCAGCGGTAACAGTTACAAAGGGTACACCACTAGGGCGGAGGCCGAATCTAGATATGCCCGCTATCTAGCGGGAGAGAGGAGGGAGCGTTGGAGGAACCGGATGAAGACCAGTTTGATCGCGATGATGCTCATCGTGATGACCACAACTCTCTTTTGTGTGATGGTAGTTTAGATGATCGATATCGACTTGTAATGTGAAGACAAACTCGATACTCGCGGTCTTGAGACGTGTAATGTTTTATCTTTGTTCGGTCTTTTGAATTCGGAGACTAATATGATGAATTGTATTCGGAGACTAATCTTCTATTGTATTAGATGAATCTGCTATTGCTGTGTGCTGCTGTCTATATTCTGTCCAATAATATATTTTGTAACCTGTGCAAAAATCAGAAAAGCAAAAAAAACCAAATATTCATACTAATGGCGCATCAAGGCAGAGTGTGCCATTAGTATGCCAAAGGATACTAATGGCGCATCAAGGCAGAGTGCGCCATTAGTGTGACAAAGCACATGGTTACATATGGCCCCCCGGGAGGCATACTAATGGCACATGGAGTTACATACTAATGGTGCACTGCCAGGTGCGCCATTAGTATACCAGATACTAATGGCGCACCAGTGGTGCGCCATTAGTAAAAAATTCTAATGGCGTGCTACTAATGGCGCACCGGTAGTGCGCCATTAGTAGGCAAAACCGGTGCACCATTAGTAGGCCTTTTCCTAGTAGTGACACACACTCGCTAGTTGTGCCTCTGTGCCTACCGCGCACACTCTCGATACGTCTTTCTCTCCCTCCCCTCCCCCCACCCCAACAATGATAGCAGAAGGGTGACAACTCGATCTGATCATACTATTTCAATTGGTTTCTCTCCCAAACATTGTGTCTCTATGGCTCGCTCAGTAGCCCCCTCGATATGTAGACTTCTCGCGCGCGCACAGGTGTAGTGACGATGACGCTGAACCCAGTGTGCCTTGTTTTCACCGGCCTCATGTGATAGTTTTCACCCTGTTTTCTATTAGTTAACAGGGAAACCTTTTCTTTGTTACTACTAGTGAATCTGAAATCATTTGGGGCAAACGCAAAACATATCACTTCAACCCAATTATCGCAACAACTATTTTAAAAGAAACTAGCTAGATGCCCGTGCGTTGCACGAAACATCAAGATGCATTTGTATGAGTAGTTTATCTTGTGAGAGAAAAGGATGAAGGAGGGAAGGCCTTATTTGCGAGCGTGGAGAGTGGTGTGGGTACATTTTTGCAAAATTTCCATAGTTTCTTTCCTATCCGTTAGATATAAATCCGACGACCTATATTACAGGATGGCACGCACGCCATCATCACCAACTCTGTTTTCTACTCCCTACATTCCTAAATACTCCCTCCGTCCGAAAATACTTGTCATCAAAATGGATAAATAGAGATTTCAACAAGTGACTATGACAGGACCTTACCAACATACTCAAAAAAGTAGTCCATAATTTTGGTGTTACCCTCTTTTCTTGGCGGTGCAGTGCCATCTGGATACCTCATAAATAAATCAAGGAGAAATCTGACCCATTCCTAAAAAGACATATGAAGCAAAATGAGTGAATCTACACTCTAAAATATGTCTACATACACATCCGTATGTGGTAGTCCATTTGAAATCTGAAGAAGACAAATATTTAGGAACGAATGGAGTATAAGAGTAGACATGGAGATATATCTCCAGCATGGTCTACAATAGTAATGTGTTGGACTGGTTAGCGCCGGATGCTCGCAACGCGGTGACATGAGTTCGAATTGTGTCTTTTAACTTCAGATTTTTATATTATATATTTCTTATTTAATATATACTTCTTTCGCTACTGTACTGACAGTGGAACCCACATAGTATTTAGAATACAAGATTAAGGATGGACTTGTTTCTTTTTTAACTTTTTGTATGAAGTTGTAGCCACCCTGCAAGTCACGTATACAATGTACATGCAATTAACTCTATTATTTCCAGCATAAGAGCATCTCCAACGGCAGGCAACAAATTTCCTCCCGCTTCCTTCCGCGGAGGACGACATCAAACACCAGTGGCATACATTTTCACCACTCTAACCAACCAGATGAAATTCGTGCAAACACAGACTGATTTCATATAAGCATGAAGGATTTCATCTTAAAAAGCCGGATCTTCATATAAACATGATGGATTTCATTACATTTACATGAACAAAGCGGTGCCAGTCCGGCTCTCTTGGTATAATTAATACTCCCTCCGTCCGGAAATACTTGTCCTAGAAATGGATGTATCTAGACTTTTTTTAGTTATAAACACATACAATTTATCCATTCTTAGAACAAATATTTCCCGCTAGCTGGAGAGGGAGTACATAATCTAAATGGCCGCCTGCGGACCCCTTTGTCTTCATCATGTCCGTCAGACACTTGCGGGGTCGATGAAGGTCCTCAGAAGAGATGAAGCAGCAAAGAAACTACATGAATGCGCAGTCGTCGCCTCGACGGTGTCCTTCATGGGTCCCAAGTGGCGGCGGCCTCCCGTGTTCTACTTCTCCTCGATGATGGCGGTGGACACGGAGAAGCTGGCCACGGACTCGTCGCTCTCCACGCACCCAGCTTCTGTCTCTGCCTGCATGGCGCTGCCACAGGCACGGGAGGCGCAGCCACTTCAGACACTGGTGACGCGGTACGACGCGGCAGCGACGACGCCCGTACCGGCGTGCTCGCCGCCGTGCCGGCTTGGAGCAACTCCCCACTCCTCATCAAGCTGAACTGGAGCGGCGAGTTGCTAAACCACGCGCCTGCTTGGGGCGGCAACTGGCTCTGTTGGGCCAAGCAAGGTTGGTGAAGCACCAAGCGGCCTCGCCCGTATCCGGAGGGCTCGGCGGGCCACCCAACTGGGTAATATGCTAGAGAATGGCTCCTTGGAAGCCATCAGAAAAGTGAAGAAAATGGTGAAGGAGGATATGGGGGAGGGCGGAGCGGTGTGATTCTTGCCCGATGTCTGTCTGGCCTCGTGTAAATAGAGAGCGGACGGTAGGAGCTTGGCCGTTGTCTGGCCTCATTTAAACTGAGGGCGGATGGGAGGAGCTCTGCTGGTGTTGCGTTTAATTCCGACCCGCTCATGAATGGATGTGTGGCCGGAGTAGGATTCTTGTTTAGCATGCCGGTTTAACGGAGGGGTTTGATGGACGCGAGGAGGCGTGTTCAGCCATGCGTGCAGCGGGCGGCGTAGTACTATTCGATTTGACAGCAGTAATGAGCCATCAAAACTCAAAGCCCCTCGCCTCTCGTGAAACCGACCATGCTAGACTGCCCCGCCCTCTAGCCTTTTGAAAAATGTATACTTTTGTACAAGAGTAGTATCGATGGATTGCGCCATGGAGCAAAACTTGAAATTAAAAAAAAGGTCGTCGATATAGAGAGCACTCACCGCCAAATTATGCATATAGTACTATTAAAAAAGCTAGTATGTGCTTAAATGGGTGCTAAATTATATTAAAGAAATACTAGTATGTACATACTGGCGAGTTAAAGTAACGAGAAGAAACATAACATAATTCTGCTGGGGGCTCAGCACAACACACCCCTCAAATTATACTAAGCACACCTGAAATTAAACTATGCAACTAATCCGGTAGACACTGCATTAGAACCACCATGAGCAACGACACTGCCACCTTACTCGGAGTCCTCGTCCACGTCCTCGACTTCGTCCTTGTCCCTCTTCCTCTTGGCCAATACTTCTTTTCTTGAACCGCACACTTGGCTCTTGCTCTTCATCCAACCATTGTAGATATTGAAACAAAGGTGGCCATCCATTGTAGCGTAGTGGATATGGTCTATATCTAGTACATTCCGCTGCCATGCATGACAATGAAACGTGTAATGAGGTTTCTCCAGTTTACCGTACGAAGGATGAACCATGGCTCTTGCCAGGGTCAGCATTGAAGGTTGACCACTGGAGGGAAGCAGCCAATTCTTCTAGAGGTTGAAGGTGTTTCCTACAATGAGGCCTATCCGACCCAGGCCTGTTTTGTCGTTCATAAAGTCTACAGTAACAAATTTGACTATGTCGCTCTTGAGGAAGTTCTTAAAATCCTGGCATTCAATGCTGGCATGGCATATGTGGTAGACCAAGCATAAGTCATGCACGCAAACCTGGATCACAGCTGGCTTCTTCCTCTCTTCCTCCTTTAGATCCTTCTCTCGTCCCAGGACTGCGGTGTACTCAACATCTAGCCCAGCGACCCACTCATCATCTGAGTTTTCGAATATGCCTTTGAAGCGAGCAAGGCATCCTTTCACCTCCGCGGAAGAACGGGTGTAGATGACGTCGAACTCATCGCCGGTGATGGTTCTAACCTTGTACTCACTGCCGATCATGGAGATTTGGGATGCCATCAATTTGGGAGGAGAGTTAGGATTAGTGGAACTGCCGTAATATGAAAGGACGGGATGACTACGAGCGAACCGCCATAATATTAAAGGACGTGCGGGGACAAGTATGAGCGAACTGCCTGCGTGCGAATGGCAGGGTAGTGGCTTTCCATTCTCCCATGATACGGGCTTCCGAGAGCACTTGAATCTGAGGTTGAATGGTTGCATGGCGTGATTCTAGACCTATGGGTGAATATCCTATCCTGGAGGGTTCTTCTGCAAATTTTTAGCAACTTAGCATGCGACCGTTCGATCTCAGATCCAAGGACTGCCAACAGCCCATATCATGGTCGCGCCTACCACGACCGTCGTACGCTCGCGAAGTCGCACCCTTGTAGATTTAACACACCGCGTTAGGCTATCTGATGTTGTCATGTCATACATAGTTATCACTTAGTCACTCATACGACAACAAGGTTAGCTATAAGGTTGGCTATAAGTGTATTTTTTTTACTTATCTCTATCTCTTTCTTTGTACTCCCTCCGTCCCATAATATAAGAACATTTTTGACACTAATGTAGTGCCAAGAACGTTCTTATATTGTGGGACAGAGGTTGTATATTGCATTTGCCAAAGAGTGAACTCTTCCAATGAAATGGTGCTTAGATGAGGTGCTAAGGGCATTAAATGGCTTAGCAATGAAGTCACCAATGCATAGGTGCTTATTAGTTTTTTGTTGCTAAGTTTGCTTCATTTAATTAGCTATAGACTCAAAATTGCCTTTTCACCTAGGTACACGCGCTTAGCACCGTTTCTTCCTTGGGTCACCAAACTAGTCTCTCTCTTCTTAATTAACTTGCCACATCAGACTTTATGCCTATGTGGCAAGCTTAGCACCTTTAGGAGCAAGTAAGTACTACAATAGTGGGCTATAAGCCCGCTTTACATGGCATTTTTGCATATGTGGAGGAAAGAGGCAAGGAAAAAGTGGAGAAGTGGGCTCTCATGCAAGAGCCAGCCTCTACATGGTGGAGCATTGGGAGAGGCACCTTTATGGAGGTGGTCAAGAATCGGGAGACTCATGCCGGTCATAGTGCCCTGGTTAAAATGATAATGGCAAGTCAAATCATGGGGCCCCACCTGTCTAGCAGTAACTCGCTGTCAAATCACACAGCCCTACATTTTCTGCAACCTACTCCCTCATCTTCTCGCGTCTCTATCGAACCGAATAGGCGGAACTGCCTTGCCAACCGCGTAGGAAAAGCCCCGCCCTCGACTTTTAAATAGTACAATATACTCCCTTCATATAGGTGAGTAAGTCATGTTAGATTATGCACCGTGACCAAGGTGGAGAGGAAAACGAGAGAACTTATTGTTTATTTGCTAAGGCTGGTTGTAATGGTAGTACCATATCTAGTAACATGCATGCCAACTAGGCAATTTTGATGAGGTGTCATAGAATTAAATGAAGAAAGAGAGAGTTGAGTATCATATTATGATACTGTATCATAATAAATGCTATGCTACTATGTGTCATGCATGGCAATAAATAAAGTACTACATGATACTAATATATGATACTAAGTATTATTAATATCATTAAGTGCAACGAACTAACCACTGCATGTCATGTTTGATAGTCTCAAGTCAATAAAAGCATACAAGCCCCACATCTCTTATTGGTTGATTCCTCTATTTATGTCAAAAAAATAAGAAACAACATGAGAGTTAATGGACCGTGCCTATGTGTTTTGGGACTACTATTTGGTTTTCATAAGATGACTTACTCACCCAGACGGAGGGAGTATTCGATTTGACAGCGGGCGGCGCAGTTCCTGATACGGCTTTAATGCAGACGAGGGAGGGAGTAGCAGTTCCCGAAATGTTGAACGGCCAATGCATCCTCCTTCAATTAATGCATGAGGGGAGTAATGGGAGGAGGACTGGGAAAAGAGGCTGCACGATGTGAATGCAACGCAGTTTGCCCTCATATAAAGGCGCCCCTCCATTCCAATGCATCTACCACATTGTACACACCTAAGCATTTTCCTAAGCACCTACACTAAGCGCAAAAGAGCTCTCCAGACCCATGGCGGTGATGCGCGCAGGCGGCCAGCGGCTGTGCCAGATGGTCCACGACGCCGGCCTGCCGCATGACGCCGAGGATCGTCTCCAGACGGTGTTGGAGACCGGCTGGTCGATGGCCGCCGTCAACGCCAACTACGACTCTCAGTTGGACCAGATGATTGTTGCCACCAGCAACAAGTTCACCATCCTCAAGAAGCTCGCGGATGAAATCGCTGTACTCCTCCAGCCCGCACACCCGGGCTCCTCATTGCCTGCCACCCTAATCGGCCTCCATGACCGGAACCTCTTTCAAGCACTAGCGGCCCTGAGACTGCCCGCTGACGCCATGAACAATGTCCACCGGGAGGTCGCGCTCGCCACGAGGCGCCTCGCCCTCCAAGAATTCGTCGACCTACACATCCACGTGTACGAGCAAATCGTGTACATATGTATCTACAAGGCCAGTGAGGACGCTATGATGTTGGCCTTCCTCAATCGGCTGGAAGCCTTGGATGCCTTTGCTGAGAAGCACCTCGACCTCGCCACCAAATCCGCCGCTCCTTAACCGCCGGTCGGTGGCCAGGTGCACTAAATTGAGGAGGAGGAGGTCGTACGTTGATGGATGCATCTTTCTTCTTGCCTTCTGTAACCACCACTGCGATCGCATCATCGTGGCCTTAATTCTTATTGTGTTGTTGCATTCTCGTTCCAGTCAATACCGACATGTGCGATCCCTTTGCTTAATTATATGCATCACTGTAACTAGTACTCCATCCGTCAATTTGTAAGTTGTGCTTACCTTTTCCATCAACTTCGTGCAACACACGGGCATCTTTCTAGAAACACTAGAACATGTCTGACCGCATGTGACCAAACCGACGATGCGCCAACCTAGCTACTACGTACCCTGCTTATCTGGCGGAAATAGCCCCTCCCTAGCGTTTCCAATCGTTATTTCTATCTATGGATCGTGCCAAGGAGCGGAACCAAATGTTACAATTTAGCATGTTTCTTTACTCCTACTCCTATAAAAGACTCACTTGGTGATGGTGGTGTGTCTGCCATCCGTTGTTTCTGACCATTAGATCTGCATCTAATGGCTGTGAGGTAAGTTGTGGCATTTTTGCAAAAATAGCCCACTTCTCTGCTCCAATTTGCAGAAAACCCCTTATTATCTTGAAAGCAACCACATCCCTCCCTCACCTCACCAAAACAGCCTAAGAAATATATTTTGAGTAAAAAGTACTCCCTCCGTTCCTAAATATTTGTCTTTCTAGAGATTTCAATAAGTGACTACATACGGAGCAAAATGAGTGAATCTACACTTCAAATATGTCTATATAATCTGTATGTGATAGTCCATTTGAAATCTCTAAAAGTACAAATATTTAGGAACGGAGGAAGTAATATATTAGGAGTATATCAAAACAAGAGTGATTTCTTTCAAGTCTGTGAACAAGTACTACTATTCTACTACTTTGGATCCGTTGCAACACACGGGCACATTGCTAGTAAAAGGAAAAGGCCTGCCGCGTTCGCATTGCACCCCCACACGCCCGGGAATCAGGAGTACTCCACGGCCCGTCCGGCACGACACATAGCTTAGGGAAGGCATGTTGCCTAGCATTTTCACTTTCATGTGGGACTGCCGTTGAGCAAACATACAATTGGCAAACCGCACCCTGCCCGCCACCGGGTTGGAAAACAGAAACGAGGGGAAGATCTAGCTGTAGCATGGAAGCCAAGAAATTTGGTGTCAGATGGGGCTCTTTGATAGAGTAGGAGCATTCCGTACTAGTACTACTCCTACTAGTACCAAGTTTGTACTATACAACTAGTACTACCACTATACAACTACAGAGTAGTAGTTACGTGCACGACACAACATCGTAGGAACAAAAAACGGGAAGATCTTTTTTTGGGTGATTTATCTTTTTTTCAGTCAACGTAGTATGAATAATATGATGTGGGGGGCTCCCATGAAGCTTGTGTGGCTTGGTTGCATGGCTACGAAACGTTAGAGAAAAATAAATAGATAATGTGTTTAGAGTGCACTCCACTAAATAGATATACTTTGGATCCATTGCAATGGACCGGCACATCTATATCTATACCCCTATATAGTGTGTGAAAAACTTTGAAAGTTGGTCGTTGGATGAAGCCAATCCGACGGTACAAAGATGGAAAATCCGAGCACTATTGGCCGTTGGATATCATCCACCAGATTCTGCCACATGTATGATCTAGAAGACTCCATGGTTGAACTGACTTCATGACTAACTTTGCCAGAACTAAGCTTAGGCAAAGTTATTAGTTCTTCAAAATGAGAGCCACAAGTTGGCAAGCCTAAGGGAATCTTGCCACATTTTTTGTGTGTATGTCATGTGGGGCCTTAGTGTGGCTTGCCTAAGGTGTGGCTTGAACCAAACACTCACCTAAGTTAGTCAAACTTGCTTAACCTTACGTTTGGTTCCTAGCCACACCTTGCCACACTTTGCCACACCTAACCTTAGGCAAGTTTGACCAAGTTAGGTAGGTGTTTGGTTCTAGCCACACCTAAGGCAAAGATTTTTTTATGAGCAGTGAGCCCCACATGTCATAGACACAAAAAGTGTGGCATGATTCCCTTAGGCAAGACAAAGTGTGGCTAACAATTGGAGCAACTCAACTAAGGTAACTCTGGCAAGTGTGGCAAAAATCATGTGGCAATATATGACAAAGATAGTCACAATTCAAACAGCCCTACTAACCAAACAGCCCCTAACCTTAGGCAAGTTTGGCAACATTGTATGATAAAGTGTGGCATTGCTAGGCCTAAAACCAAATAACCCCTGTGTCTGCCACAAAAAATGTGGCTAACAAAATGGGTACCACAAGTGTGGCAAGATTTGGCAAGAAGTTAAGTCTATGACATGTGGACCATGTAGCTAGAAAAGTGTGGCAAGCCACAAGTGTACCAATGAACCAAACACATGCCTAAGATATTGTGGCACACATAAGCTTAGGCGTGGCAACCTTAGGCTGCAAACCAAACATCTATATCTATAACCCTATATAGTTTGTGAATAACTTTGAAAGTTGGTCATTGGATGAAGCCAATCCGACAGTACAAAGATGGCAAATCCGAGCACTACTAGCCGTTGGATATGATCTACATTCCACCAGATTTTGCCATAGGTAGAATCTAGAAAACTCCACATGTAGAAGCATAATACACAAACCACCAGAATGTCATGCGTGCAATGCACGTGTACCTTAGTAGTGGTTGGCAGTAGTAAGAAACAAATTCCGGATTTGGCACGAGCTCGTACTGCGGGAGCACCACAAGGCCTGCCGAAGGAGTTACATTTCCCTCTCGGGGCCCACGGGACCGAACTTGAGTGGCTTAGTGCCCGACCTATGAGTCAATGACATGCGGACCTTAAATGCGGCTGGCCCACATGTCATTCTCATGGTGGTCGCGTGGTTCGCGACACGCTCGTTCGAGATGAACCGACCGATGGTGGCGTGGCCGTGGGGAGGGTGCCACAGTTGGGCGTCGGGGCATTACGAGGCGTATATGGCCACACCGGCGGGTCCTACCTGTAGTACAGAAGTACTCCAGCTGAGGATTGATGCCCGGGACGAAATGTGTCATAGCCGCTGGATGAAAATTCGATGGTGCGGGAGTACGGATCGGAGCACAGTAGCGAAGCAGGCAAACCGCGTCCAATTGGGTGTGGCTATGGTAGAAAGTTGATGGTCGCTGCAGTTCAGCTGGCCCGCATGTCATGCACACAAAGGCAGAGGAGCGGTGGGGCCGAGAGGGATGAGGCGCACGTCGGGGGGATGAGGCTCCCCTGACGCGAACAATCCTACCATTCTGTCACTGACATGTGGGACCCTCAAGCGTGGGTCCCACCTGTCAGGGAAGGAAAGGTAGGGCAAGGCAGTGATAGCCACGTCAGAGGACCATGTCCATCTCGGGGGACATCGTGTCGTGGGTTGGAGCGGTGTTGTGGGAATCGCGTGTGGGTGTGGCAGTGGTAGAAACAAGAAATGTGATGGTCGTCGTGGTTCAACTTCCATGGACAAGCTGTCATGTCTGCTAACACATGTATATCAAAACTAGAGTGTTTATATTTCAAGCACGTGAACAAGTATTATTCTACTACTTCGGATCTATTGCAACGCACGGGCCCGTACATTAGTAGTAGTAGTGTCTATCTCTATCTCTAGAGGCCTCCCTCGTCCATCCTTTTCTCTGAAAAGATAAACTACTCATACAAATGCATCTTGATGTTCCGTGGAACACACAAGGTTGTTTCCTTGGGGGTCTCTCCAGCGCGGCGTGGCCGTAGTTGCAAGTTGACGCCCCTTGAGATGCCGACGTTGAGGGGCACTCGGATTTCCTCCGATGAGCAGGTAAGATGAGTTTGATCACGTAGTAAATGCATTCTAAAGAGTACTTCCGTGTCCATTTCCTAATTATCCACCTGCCCACTATTTCACAGGTTAGGCTTGGTGCGAGTGGAGATTGGCTTGCATATGTACGGGAGGGTACCAACAGCAATTTGCACAACATTTACAATGGTGACACCGTTCCCATAGAACCTTTGTCCAACATTGGGATCAGCCATGCAACATGCCACCACATGAATTGGTACGATGGAACCACAGTGAGATTGAATAAGATAGCACGAACCTTGCACATGGCGGTCAAGGCTGGACCATGCTGTCTGCGGCCGATTTGTTGCCATACGAGTACGAAGATGTTGTGCTCCTTTCTAACCGCATCTTCGCAGTGAAAAACTAGGGGACTTTTTTTGTATGGGACACATCCTATGATATACTCCCTCTCTCCCAGTTTATCTATTTTGAATCTTTTCATTTTATAAGTTTCAAATTCAAATTTAGAGCTCCCCATCACATGTTGATATTACAAAGTCCATTAAATCGTTGTGTGCATGTATAGTAAAGAAACAAATCTCGAGTTTGGAACGAGTTTCTGAAGTGGTAACACTACAAGGCCCGACGCAGGAGTTACATTTCCCTCTCAGGGCCCTTGGGACTAAGCTTCAGCGCCTTACTACACCTGCCTTTGAGTCAATAACATGTGGACCCGATAGGTGACTGGTCCACACGTAATGCTCCCGAAGGCAGAGGGGTAGTGGGGCCGAGAGGGGTGAGCCGCAGGTCGGAGGACGTGTGGTGTCAAGGGTTCGAGCGGTATCGTGGGAATCGCATGTGGCTGTGGTAGAAACTTGATGCTCGCCGCATTTTAGTTGGCCCACATGTCATGCACACAAAGGCAGAGGGGCGGTGCGGCCGAGAGGGGTGAGGCGCACGTCATGGGACGTGCTACCGTGGGTTGGAGTGGCGTCGTGGGAATCGCGAGTGGCAGTGGATGAAACCTGATGGTCGCCGTAGTTGAACTTCCATGGACAAGCTGTCATGTCTACGGACACATGCATTGCATACCGATCTCTGGAAGGAGTAGTAGAGAAAGCTATGCGGATAAATAGTTCCTTATAGTCAAGTGGACCCATGCTACTACTTTGTTCCAAAGACATGCACACCATCGAAATAGTCCATCTATATCAATATACACCGAGAGGGAATATTTTTTTTTACAAAAGAGAAAATAGTTCATGCATCCATAATGCCCTCCTACTGGTGCAGCCTTTTCTTCTTATTCTTCTTCTTCTTCTTCTTCTTCTTCTTCTTCTTCTTCTTCTTCTTCTTCTTCTTCTTCTTCTTCTTCTTCTCATTTTCTGTGGGAGACGGCTTCACAACAAGCTCTTTGGACCTTGTAGCTATCTCGAAACACATACTGGCATCGAGGGAAGCATATTTTATCCGCTCGTACGTCAAGAGATAATTCTCCCATCTAGACGACATTAATGCCACCGTCTCATCACCCTTCTGAAGATTTGTACCGAGCACAAAATGTGCTACGTCGAATAGGGATGGTGTCTGTTTATCACAATCTTCTACAGGAATTTTCATTTTGGTTTGTAGGTCAGCGATGCTTTTGAAATCAAGGTTGTACGGCTCTAGTTTCTGTTTGTCCCCTTCGATGGATGCCCCACAGAAGTATATGTCCTCCCGAGACAAGAAGTCGTGAAGCTCACCTAGTATGGAGGGCGCGTGTATGATGTGGTACACCAGAACATCAGCTTCGAAGCACAGCCGAAGGACGGTGGCGCGTTGGATCTTCCAAGTGGCACGTTCCGTGTACTCTGCGTCGAGGCCGATGACCCTCATCTGTACCTTTTTGAGGGAGTTGGATACATTGTTGATCCACTGCCAAACAACCCTTGGTTGGACGGTAACGGTGGCAACTATGCTCAACGAGCCTTTGACGAGGACATGTTGGACGCTAAAAACATGCATCTCGATCTCTTTCGCCATTTGGAACCGATGGAACAGAGGGCTATGGTTTGGAGAATTAGGATTAGATGGCTAGTCTAACTGAAGTAGTAGATGATTATTTAAAGAGGTTAAAACAATGTGAACGCAGCGGGGTTTGTATGCAAATGAAGACGAAGGGGAGGTGAAGAAGTCGAGGAAAATCGGTTCCCGATGGAGAAGTAAATGGGAGAAGTGGCATCCAGGCAGTTGATTAGACAGCTAGGTAGACTAAACGAAAAGGCTATGCGGGTAGACTGAGGAGTCGTACATGTTCGTGTACGTGCCCATCCTTCCTGATAGGTGGGACCTATGCAAACAGATAAAAAAATGTGTCATAGCTGGTCCAGATGGATATTGGCGTGTGCGTGGGAGACACAACATTCTCTGGTTAAGGAATACTCCCTCCGTCTAGGTGATTAAGTCACCTTATGAAAATCAGGTTTTCCCAAAACCTTTAGGCGTCGAACATTAACTTCCTGCTCGATCCCCTCCCAGCCTCGTTAGCCAGTGTTCTCTTCCTCTGCTTACGCATTCTACCTTTCCATTCTTCCTCTTCTCAAGTTTGGAACAATTTGCATGCCGTCCTTGATGCACCACAACGACCACTACATGCATCACCGCAGGGCGTTGATTGGACCTGCTTGGAGAGCTGAAAAGGCATCCTTATAACTACTCCCTCTGTCCCATAATATAAGAACGTTTTTAACACTACACTAGTGTCGAAATGTTCTTATATTATGGGACGGAGGGAGTACATATTAATTGCTGATTTTGCTTCCATTTGTAACAGTGCCGTGGTTGAAGTTTTGTTGTCCAGGTGCTCTTTCTCATCCAATCTACAGCCACCTACGTTGCGCTCACCTAGACGGAGGGAGTACACGCTTATCCTCATCAAAGGCCCATCTTCGTGCTTCAGCATGCACGAGAATTTGGTTCTACTCACAATATGGATGATATCTGGAGGATGAAGTGAACAGGCATGCTAGCACGGGAGACCTATTTCCGCTATACAATACTAGAGTACTCATGTTCCTACTACTAGTAGTAGTAGTACAACTATGGTACACTTGATGGTCAAAATACTATTCATCCGGTCCTCACAGTGAAGTGACAACACCCTGCGCCTGACACTAGTCCAAGCGGCGTGTTCGGGTTACCAAAGTCAGCCTCATCCTGTGCACTGTGCAGTCTGTCATTGCTGATGTACAACACATTAGCACGCCTCGCCTCGTCTCGCTCTCCCCTCCCATAGCACCACTCCATCTCCATCTCCATCTCTGTCTCCGTCTCCATCTCACTATGCCCCCGTGTACCATCGTCTCGCTTGCCTCCCCCAGTACCACTATTCCCTCGCTAGCCGCTCCAGCACCAACAACCTTCTCCCCCGTAAATCAAGCCCCCCAAAAACCCCACCTTCCAAACTCCACCATGGCTGAACACGCACCGTGCAGCATCCATATGAGCCGCGATTGGAGCAATCTCCCCAGTAACATCCTTGACCTTTGTTGTCCGTGTATGGATATGTTGAGCACCCTGCGGCTATCTGCACGCTCGAGGGACATGCACACGGCCATTTTCGAAGCGAGGCCTAAGCTTTTCAAGACACCCTTCTTACTGCTATATGGTCTTGCAAGATTTGCTCACCATGATACGCAGGCATACATGATGCCCCTCGACTTCAATCCGATCTCCATTAGCTGAAACTTCTTTGCAGGTATATAGTGGGTCGCCGTACATCATTTCCCTCGACTTTGATCCGATCACCATCATCCAAAACTTCTTGGCAGGTATGTACTGGGTCGGCATGAACTCCCACTGGATGGCTGCCTTCAGAGAAGACGGTAAAAAGTTGGTGCTCGTGAACTTCCAGACCTCCTATCGGTGTCAAAACCGGCAGATCTCGGGTAGGGGGTCCCGAACTGTGCGTCTAGGCGGATGGTAACAGGAGACAAGGGACACGATGTTTTTACCCAGGTTCGGGCCCTCTCGATGGAGGTAAAACCCTACTCCTGCTTGATTGATATTGATGATATGGGTAGTACATGAGTGGATCTACCACGAGATCAAGGAGGCTAAACCCTAGAAGCTAGCCTATGGTATGATTGTTGTTGTTGTTATGTCCTACGGACCAAAACCCTCCGGTTTATATAGACACCGGAGAGGGCTAGGGTTACACAGAGTCGGTTACAATGGTAGGAGATCTACATATCCATATCGACAAGCTTGACTTCCACGCCAAGGAAAGTCCCATCCGGACACGGGACGAAGTCTTCAATCTTGTATCTTCATAGTCTTGGAGTCCGGCCGATGATGATAGTTCGGCTATTCGGACACCCCCTAGTCCAGGACTCCCTTAGTAGCCCCTGAACCAGGCTTCAATAATGACGAGTCCGGCGTGCATATTGTCTTCGGCATTGCAAGGCGGGTTCCTCCTCCAAATAATTCATAGAAGATTGTGAACACCAGGATAGTGTCCGACTCTGTAAAATAAATTCCACATACCACCGTAGAGAGAATAATATTTACACAAGTTCAATCTGTTGACGTATTTGGTGGCATGATGTCACACCACTACCAAGCCTTTACTCAAATCGTTTTTATTATACCACCTCAGCACGTTTAGCGAAGCGGTTTCCTTGGCACGTCTTGTCGAAGTAGAGATCGTGTTCCCCTTATTCCGGGATTCCCATCAATACGGACGTCGGTAACCCAACTGCGCCATTGATTGCGGCGCTTGGGAGATAAGTGAGTTTTACCAGGCCGGTAGGGACGCATAGTTCCATCCGCCCATATATAAGGGGATAAGGATCTCACCTCGACCTTCTCCAGCCATGTCCGGAGCGGGAGGCAAGTGGATGGCCTCCTCCGTTACAGAGGGGCACATCGAGAGGCTGCGCAGTGCCGGATATCTTTCCAGCGACATCGCGCATCGGCTGCCTGACGAGGGGCGGCTCATTCCCACCCCCAGGCCCCATGAGAGGGTAGTATTCCTTCCCCATTTCCTCCGTGGGCTGGGCTTCCCACTCCACCCCTTTGTTCGGGGGCTCATGTACTACTACGGCCTGGATTTCCACGATCTGGCCCCAAATTTCATCCTCAATATCTTGGCGTTTATTGTCGTGTGCGAGGCCTTCCTCTGCATCCAGCCCCACTTCGGCTTGTGGCTAAAGACCTTCAATGTCAAGCTGAAGGTTGTGAAGGGAAGCCAAGCGGAGTGCGGAGGCGCCATGGTGGGCAAAATGCCCAATGTCACTTGGCTCAAGGGTGCCTTTGTGGAATCCATCAAAGGGTGGCAATCGGGGTGGTTCTACATCACCGAGCCGCGTGACCCTAAATGGGCAGCCGCCCCCGAATTCAGATCTGGCATCCCCATGCAGCTCACCTCCTGGAAAGAGAAGGGCTTACTTTGGGGTAGTTCGGAGGAGCTGACCGGAATCCAGTCCTGTCTCCAGACCCTGGTGAGCAAGAAGCTCAAGCTTGTCAACGTGATCTAGGTCATGCTCGTCCGTCGGATTCTCCCCTGCCAGCAACGGGACTTCAATTTGTGGGAGTTTAATCCGGTACAGCACCGGACCTTGAGCGGGCTCTTCGACACTACGTACGAAGCTACCTGGAGGGTGTTGTTCAAGGGCACCGAAGCTCCCGCATCCGCAACTGAAGATCGCGGATTCAGCATGCGGCGCCCGGCTAGCGAGGTAAGCTATGTTATCCTTTATGGGACACTCGCTTTTTCATAGTTTGACTCTATGTGGGATCTAAACTCCCAATACCTTTAACAGGACTGGCAGAAGACGTCCGGACATGTTAACTCTCCGGCTCCCCTTCCAGAAGACCCAGCGGACGCCCGTTTGACAGGGCTGCTGGTCCCGGCACTTTACGTAGTGCCGGAGAAGAAGGCCAAGAAGAAGGCCATGGGAACCCGAAGGAGTTCCCGGCGTCAGGTGGTATCGGACTCATCGTACGATGACTCCGAGGCGGACTCCTCCCACGAGGACGAGGAGGAGAAGAAAGAGGCCTCTCCCCCAGCGGGGGGAGAGAAGAAGAGGAAGGCCTCCCCAACGAGGTAGGCCAAAGGGTCCAAGAGGGGAAGGACCCTTCCTCCGGACTGTTCCGCCAACATTGGCGATGGCAATGAGGAGTGGCCTTCAAGGGCCAAGCCCCTGGCGAGATCGTAAGTATCCGGACTCCTAGATGATTTATAATTTTTCTTTTTGCCACACGGTGTCTTTCTAATGCCGCATAAAACATGCAGTCTGCCCAAGGACGATCGTCCCGTTTCATCGAGCGGGTCCTTGGGCACGTCGAATATGGATTCTCTTCCGACCGCCTCCACCCCTTGTGACGCTAACGAGGCCGAGGTGGGATCCCAGGAAGGGACCCGCCAGGAGGAGGAGGCCCCGGAGGTGCCGCAGGGCAACCTCCCGGACTTTGCACCGGACTCCGCATCGGAACCTGCAGTGGTTCCGGAGTCCGGCGAGCGGCCCCTTCGTAAGAAGGGCAAGAGTGTGACACCGGCGGCCTCCGTCCAACCGGTGGCACCGGATAACTTGCTGGAGGCGCTCAACGGCGCTTCCATCGAAGAAGAACACCGCACTGTTATGAGTGCGGTGATTCAGAAGGTTCAGCTCGCCAAGAGCGGGCTGATCGAAGCCTGCAGCAGCCTTCTAACAGGCTTTGAGGTAAGAATTTTAAGTAATATAATACCGCATAGACAGTAGCCCCTGATGCTCGGTTCGGTGTTCGGAAAGAAAAGCCGGACTGAGGATCTAAAAAGATATACGCAGGATTCTGAAAAAATGTGTCAATATGGGATTGCAGGCTGCGGTGCTAACCTCTGCCGCACTGACTGCGGAGGTCAATACCTTGAAGCAGAGCCTCGAGCGGTCCGAGAGCGAGTTCGGCCTTGCCAAGAAGCAGCTCTAGGACAAGGAAGGTGAGTAACACCGTATTAAAGTTGTACCTTACAGAAAAGGATTTGGTTGCAAGAGAAATAACAAGGATAACATGGGTATTACAGGGGCCACTAACGAGGTGGCGACCCTGAAGGAGGCGGTGTCTGCGGCTAAACGCAATGCGGCCGCGGAGGGAGCCGAGCGAGAGAAGCAGGAGGCGTGGGTGGCGGAGGTACAGCAAGAGCTCCAGGCTCTCGTGGAAAAGCATGAGAGTTTGGAGCGTGACTCGAAGACTCGAGAGTCCGAGCTTGCGTCAGCTCTTGAGAGCGCCAAAGCCGCTAAGGCCGAAGCCCATAAGGCCCTCCAGGAAATCAACGCGTTGAAGAAAATACCGGCGGGTAAGGCATTTTTCATGCAAAGCAAGCATGTGAATGTGAATTACCTATTACTTACCCGAATTCGGAGCTCTCCAGGAACGTTCGCAGATCTGCCCCGCAGCATGTCCGATGCTGCCGCTTTCTACAGAGCCGAGGAGGGCAGCTCGACGGAGAAGGTCTTCTGGTCTCAGTATGCTGAGGCCGGACATCCGGTGGCCCTTTGCGACCAGCTGAAGCAGCTGGTCGAGCTCCACAAGGTGGCCGAACAGGCCATGAAGGGCCTCATAGTTCGGCTGTGGCCCAAGGAGGCCATGCCTAGGAGCTACTTCGGCCTGGTGCGGCGGCTGGTGGATGCGTGTCCCTGGGTTGAAGTTGTCAAGCACTCCGCCTGCATTGAAGGTGCCCGTTGGTCCCTTGCCCATGCAAAGGTGCACTGGGGCAAGATGGACGCTGAGAAGCTTGTGACGGAGGCGCCACCGACGGGCAAGGAGTATCGCACGCCTGAAATGTATTATAAGAATGTCCTGAAGGGTGCCCGCATGATTGCGGGTGAGTGCTCCAAAGATGTAATATTTGAGTAGACTCGTATTTTGTTATCCTGTGCGCTGGAGACTTTGTTCATATGCGCTAAGCAACGCTTGTTAATTTAAAATATTACCTTATGTGCGGCCGTTTATCAAATCTGAGAGATGGCAAGTCGTCGGCTTCAGCCCCCATGCCACGAGTGCTGGGGTGTTCGGGATAAACTTGAGCGCTCTTGTTCCCATTTTTGGGTCCGTCTAGGGAGGCGCTCAACACAATGAACGAGGCAACCGGACTTATAATGCTTGAACACTCTCACTTAGCCATAGAATTCTATAATTTTAAATTTCGGCGAAGCCCCTAGTGTTCGGAAGAGCGAGTTCGGGGCGCTATCCACGCCTGGGCCGGACAAAGCCGGTTCCTCGCTCTAAGCGGCATAAGTCTTTAGGGACTCGAAAAAACCTCTCGAATAGCGACCAACTCTCGCCTTATCATGACGGTCAGTTTTAGCTTTCTCCACTGAGGCGCTCGCCCAGCTCAACTAGGGCGCAATCGCAGTGATTCTCCCAGTGCTACCTTAGCCGATACAACGGAACGTAAGGTACCAAAACATGGGAGCCAGGAAAACCCAAGTATTCACCCAAGACATGATTCGGAGCCGATGCATATAATGCTATAAGTTCGGGGTGCCGCACTTGTGAAAGTGTTCGGACTTATCACACCATAATGTGGGGAACTTAAACCCCTGGTGTATTTAGCCGTACCAGAGTGTATGGATGCGACATGTCATAGATGAACATATGTATAAGAAAGGAATCCAATTATAAGCAAAAAGTGATGCATTGTTTATTCAAGAAATACTGCCATGAATGCAGAACGATACAAATAGTGCGGTAAGCAAGGGATGGGACTATTAAACATGTCCGCCTCCAGGGGTAGGATGCGGAATGGTGTATAAAACAGGTATAATGCTCGAAATGGAGACCACCTGGATACTCATCGTAGTTTTTCTCCTTCCCTGGCTGTTGCATCGTGAGTTCGGCAGATCTGCTGCCGGACAGGGCCTCTGGTAAATGGAGTCCTGTTGATTAAAAAAAGGAAAACAGATGACACACTTGGGAGCCCCTGGTGTGGTTGAGCTGCACTCTGGGCCTGTCGTGGTTGTGCCCCTCCCCCTATGCCCATGGTATCTCCAGAGCATAATGATGTACGCGAAGGACCATTCTTGCAATTTTGCAAGGGCTGGGGTTGGGGCCACACTGCTACGCATGCTCGGTACGTGCTAGGTGGTCTTGTTGTAGGTTACTCCGGGCGCGTTTAGCAGTGTCCGGCCGCTTAGCGGCCAGACTCGAGAATTTCCTTACGAGGCTGCTCTGTACTTCTGCCGCGAGAGCTGCTGTGTGTTCCTTCCTTCGGAGGGAGTGTTCTGTGTTTCCGTTGACCGTGATGACTCCTCGAGGGCCTGGCATCTTGAGATTGAGGTATGCGTAGTGCGGCATCGTGTTGAACTTTGCAAACACGGTCCGTCCGAGCAAAGCATGATAGCCGCTGCGGAACGGAACTATGTCGAAGATTAACTCCTCGCTTCGAGAGTTATCCGGGGATCCAAAGACCACTTCAAGTGTGACTGAGCCTGTACAGTTGGCCTCTACACCTGGTATGACGCCTTCGAAGGTCGTCTTTTGGGTTTAATCCTTGAGGGGTCTATGCCCATCTTGCACACTGTATCCTGATAAAGCAGGTTCAGGTTGCTGCCGCCGTCCATCAGGACTCTGGTGAGGTGAAATCCATCGAAGATTGGGTCTAAAACCAATGCAGCGAATCCGCTGTGGCGGATACTAGTGGGGTGGTCCCTTCGATCAAAAGTGATAGGGAAGGAGGACTATGGGTTGAACTTCGGGGCGACTGGCTCCATGGCGTATACGTCCCTGAGTGCACACTTCCGCTCCCTCTTGGGTATGTGGGTTGCGTATATCATGTTCACCGTCTGCACTTGTGGGGGGGAACCTTTCTGTCCTCTATTGTTCGGCGGCCGGGTCTCTTCCCCGTCATCGCTGTGCAGCCCCTTGTCATTGTTTTCGGCAATTAACTTGCCTGCCTGCTTGAATACCCAACAATCCCTGTTGGCGTGATTAGCTCGCTTTTCGGGGGTGCCATGTATCTGGCAAGAGCGGTCGAGTATTCGGTCCAATTTGGACGGACCCGGAGTAGTTCTTTTGAATGGCTTTTTCCGCTCACCGGGTTTGGAGCCTCTGAATTCGGCGTTGACTGCCGTATCCTTAGTGTTATCGCCGTTAACGCGGCGTTTATTTTTGTTGCAACGCGACCTGCCATTGCAGTCCTTAGTGTCCGAACTGCCAGAATTTTTGCTGAGGTTGTTACTGCGGGCTAGCCAGCTGTCCTCTCCCGCGCAGAAGCGAGTCATGAGTGATGTGAGGGCTGCCATGGATTTCGGCTTTTCCTGTCCTAGGTGCCGGGCGAGCCACTCATCGCGGATGTTATGTTTGAAGGCTGTGAGGGCCTCTACATCCGGACAGTCGACGATTTGATTTTTCTTTGTTAAGAACCATGTCCAGAATTGTCTGGCCGATTCGTCTGGCTGCTGAATTATGTGGCTTAGGTCATCGGCGTCTGCTGGTCGCACATATGTGCCCTGGAAGTTGTCAAGGAATGCGGCTTCCAGGTCCTCCCAACACCCAATTGATTCTGCTGGCAAGCTGTTAAGCCAATGCCGAGCTGGTCCTTTAAGCTTGAGTGGGAGATATTTGATGGCGTGAAGATCATTGCCGCGGGCCATGTGGATATGAAGGAGATAGTCTTCGATCCAAACCGTGGGGTCTGTTGTGCCATCATAGGATTCAATATTCACGGGTTTGAACCCTTCGGGGATTTGATGATCCATTACTTCATCTGTGAAGCATAGTGGGTGTGTGGCGCCTCTATATTGGGCTATATCACGACGTAGCTCGAGCGAGCTTTGTCTACTATGTTTGGCCCGGCCGGAGTTGTTGTATCCGGCGCGATGGTCATCGTCGCGCATCGTGGGGCGCCCACGCGATCCGTAGATCGATCTTGATTGTCTTGCCTTATCCTCCAATATGTCTCGCAAGTCTGGCGCATTCCCCCGTGGCTTCGTACTTTTCGAGCGATGCCGGGGTACGGTTTTAGTATAGGGCCTAGAGGCCTCTCTGTCGCGGCCACGGGGTGGTCGGTCAGCCGTATTGTGTGCTGGTGATGCAGGTTTATATGCCTCCTCCTCTAATCAGGGGAGCATCTTGCGTTTAGGGTAGCTTTTGGAGGGGCGTTCGAGTTCATGCTCTTCGGCCGCAAGGACTTCAGTCCATTTGTCGGCTAGCAGATCTTGATCAGCTCTAAGTTGTTGATGCTTTTTCTTTAGGCTGTTTGCGTGGCCATAAGCCTGCGTTTGAAACGTTCTTGTTCGACGGGATCCTCAGGCATGACGAATTCGTCGTCGTCAAGGCTTGCCTCGTCTCTAGAGGGAGGCATGTAATTATCATCCTCTACCTCTTCGTCTACCGCTCTCTCATGAGGGCTTGCTTCTCCGTCCTCCTGTGCTGAATCTTGCTAGAGGGGGTTGTCTTCGGCACTATCTGGGGTGTTATTATCTCCGGTTCCTGAATCTCCATTCTTGCTATGGCGGGATTTAGAGCGGCACCGCTGACGCCGGTGCTTAGGCTGCTTCTTGGAGGAGTCTTCCTCCGCTGCTTCCTCGCCATTCCCATCCTTTGGGATGTCCACCATGTATATGTCATATGATGAGGTGGTCTTCCAGTGCCCCGTAGGCGCTAGTTCTTGGTCATCTCCGGCATCATCGTCTATACCCTCGATGTCTTCGGAGTCCTAGTCTAGCATGTCGGTTAGATCGTCGACAGTGGATACAAAGTGGGTGGTGGTTGGGGTTTAAATTTCTTCATCGTCCGCATCCCAACCGTCCTGACCGCAGTCCGGCCAGGGCTCTCCTGATAACGAGAGATACTTTAGCGAATTCAGGATGTCGCCGGAAGATGAGTGTTGAAAGATGTCCGCGGTGGTGAACTCCATGATCGGCGCCCAATCGGATTCGATTGGAGGGGGCGCGGGAGGTTTGGAGTCCGGCAAGGAGTCCGGCACCTCGGAGTCACGAGCCTCGCAAGGGACAAGGTCCGTATTCAGCTCCATCGTCGTAGATGTAGCAGCCCCCGAGGCGGTGTCTAGCCACCCATCCTCGATCTGCGCAGCCGGCTCCGAATTGAGGATCGGAACGGACTCGTGTGCGGCCTCCAGGACACCGTCCGGCAGCAGAGCTAAATCATGCCCATCGTGATAGTGCGGCGCGCTCGGCTATGGCTCGAATCCGTCGAAGATCAAGTCTCCGCGGACGTCAGCTGTGAAGTTCAGCCTTCCAAATCTGACCTGATGGCCAGGGGCATAGCTTTCAATCTACTCCAGATGGCCAAGCGAATTGGCCCGCGGTGAAAGCCGCCGAATACGAAGATCTGTCTGGGGAGAAAAGTCTCGCCCTGGACTGCGTCGTTGTTGATGATCGAAGGAGCCATCAAGCCTATCGGTGACGACACAGAGGAACTCTCAATGAAAGCACCAATGTCGGTGTCAAAACCGGCGGATCTCGGGTAGGGGGTCCCGAACTGTTCGTCTAGGCGGATGGTAACAGGAGACAAGGGACACAATGTTTTTACCCAGGTTCGGGGCCTCTCAATGGAGGTAAAACCCTACTCCTGCTTGATTGATATTGATGATATGGGTATGATTGTTGTTGTTGTTATGTCCTACGGACTAAAACCCTCCGGTTTATATAGACACCAGAGAGGGCTAGGGTTACACAGAGTTGGTTACAATGGTAGGAGATCTACATATCCATATCGCCAAGCTTGCCTTCCATGCCAAGGAAAGTCCCATCCGGACACGGGACGAAGTCTTCAATCTTGTATCTTCATAGTCTTGGAGTCCGGCCGATGATGATAGTTTGGCTATCCAGACACCCCCTAGTCCAGGACTCCCTCACACTACGGGAAATAGGAGATTTTCCGTCTGTGGATTACAGACGGCAAAGACCGAATTCCAGACGGCAAAGACTTTGCCGTCTGGAAGCAGACGGCAAACTTAGACGGCAAAGAATAGCCGGCAAAGAATACTTTGCCGTCTGCTGTTTATCGGGATGACGGCAATGACTTTGCCGTCAGTCAAACTTATGTTTTGCTGTCACGCGATCTAATAACAGACGGCAAAGAAAAGCTCATTTGCTGTCAGCCGATTGAGTTTCTTTGCCGTCAGCCGATTGAGTTTCTTTGTCGTCAGCCGATTGAGTTTCTTTGCCGTCATCTAGACTAAAGTAGAGACGGCAAAGACTGTTTTGCTTTTTTTTAAATAATGTCAGAGCAGAGCATCTCGCCGGACACATGAACATCAAATTGAGGAGAGCAGGTTCAGCTCACGTAGATTTTTTTTCGACATGGCCATGTTACATTTCATTCATTGTTGGTGGAGTTACACAGAAGTTACAGTTGTCCTGAAAATTTACACAAAGGTCCCTAGAAAGTAAAAAATAAAAGCAATCAAGTCCTTCTCCACTGCAGGAACAGGGACTTGACCGCCGGCCGTCCTTCTACTGGCCGAGGATCCACTGCCGCCGCCTTGCCCTTCTCGCCTTGCCGCGCCACCGCACAGCTGCCCGGCCATCCTCTGCACAGTCGCCCGGCCATCCTCTGCACCGGCTCCCGGCCATGCTCACCGCGCAGATGCACGGCCCAGCTCGCCCACGCCCTGCTAGCGCCGACCGCTCGCGCGTCGCTTGCAGGGCCCTCCCGCGCCGGCTGCCCTGCCAGCACCGGACCGCACGGCCCTGCTCGGCTGGCTGGGGCAACGGGGCCGGCGACGCCCGTGGAGAAGGGGGAAGGGTGACGGGGACGGCAGAAGACGTCGTGGTGGATCCCTGCGGAGCTTCGAGGGCGACGGGGCTGAGGCCGGGGGCGACGGAGGAAGTGGCCGGAGCCGGCGCGAGAGGTGGTGGCCGACGCGAGAGGTGGCCGCCGGACGCCGGCCGCGAGGTGGTGGCCGGACGACGACAGAGCTTCGGCGCGCCGTGGCCGTGGCCGGGGGCAACGGGGATGGGGCCGGGGGCGACGGGGAGAAGTGGCCTGGGGCGACGGGGATGGGGCCGGGGGCGAAGGGAGAAGTGGCCGGGGCTGGCGGGAGATGTGGTGGCCGATGAGAAGTGGTGACCGGCGACGGCGTGTGGATAAGGAGAGAAACGAGAGAGAGAGAGATCGTGGTGGGGGAGAGATGTCGTGGTGGGGGATTGGATAAGATGGGTGAGGTGAGGGATGGGCAGAGAGAGGGGTGGGCCAGAGAGTGGGGACGCGCGTGGGTGTGTGCATCGTGCGGTGAGAGAGAGGCTGGTTGGGAGTCGACGTTGTAGATGATGCCACCTCATCGATCCAGGAGACCGATCCGCGTATTGTGTTTCTTTGCTTTGCCGTCTGTAATAAAAAAGCAGACGGCAAAGAACTTTGCCGTCTGTGTTTTCTATTACAGACGGCAAAGTATGCTCTTTGCCGTCTGTAACAGAAAAAGCAGACGGCAAATATCTTTGCCGTCTTTCTTTGTTATTACAGACGGCAAAGTATGATCTTTGCCGTCTGTATTTTTTTCGCAGACGGCAAAGTCTGTTTTGCCGTTAGTTTTTCTTTGCCGTCTGCTGCTGATGGCAAATTCTCTCTTTGCCGTCTGGCCCGACAAAAAGCTGACGGCAAAGACACCTCTTGACGGCACATTAGCAGTTTCCCGTAGTGTCACCTCCCATGAGATTATCCTTCCTCCGTTGGATTATATAGAGTTTTACCATCACGGTCCAACTCATCTAGATTACCACGTCAGTTGGCCGAACCTTGTTTTGCAGAAGATTGTAATCTGCCACGTGCCCACACGACATGCAAATTAGGCAGACTTCAAGCTAATTGCCTTGTTCAACCGCGGACTCGCCTATCTTTACGCCAGTGCCTTCTTTAGCTGGAGACAACTCAGCTCGCAGTGGATCATCGTCAAAGCTGATACACACTTCTGTAATGCTATTGAACACAATGGCATCATCTACACGATCGACAAAGCAGATGGCACCACGTATTGTTGGGACGGTGCGTGTAAGTTGTTTCCGTCTCATGTTAATGATGACGCCATGACACTGTTTGAACTTTTTGTGATGATTGGCATATCCCTGTTTGAGCAGAATTTGAGTAGAACGATGGCAATGTATTAGAGACGTTGTAAATCAGCTATATTTGGAATGAGTTAATTCATGCGATTGTGACCATGTCATTACAACCAATTTGTACCCCTGAATAATCAAACAGTTAGGAATATATGGATATTCTCCTTATTTTACAGTAATCTATATACTACTACTAAATATGAGTGTGTATTAATGGCCATGTTAGTTTCCTCATTTTCATGATGTAGAAACCTGCACCACACTGTTGGTTTCATCTAACCATACATTAGGGAAGTAAATGTGCATATGGAGAACTCTATATTTGGAAGTAGTGAAATCATGTAATGCTTACCATGTGTACATACCTATATTCGCCCTTCAGCAATTAATGGCTAGAATAATATCCTCACAAAAAGTTTGCCCGCAGAATACGAGTATATAACAATGAATGGTCTGTTAGTTACCTTGAAGAATTTGTTTGTGAGGACAGAACATGATTACATAACATGCATGAGATGGTAGTTTCCTATGAAGAATCGATTGCGAGATGATATGGGTATAACCATGCACGACACTTCTATATTTTCGAACCCAGTATACATTTACCTGTATTTTCCTCCCAGTTCCAACAGGGACATTGTTGGGTTCTACGGTCGGGTGCGTCAAATGCAAATTAAAATTTCCTACGTGTAGAACAACCAAGAACATGCTACGAGAGATGGATCATAGTTCGTTACCACTAGACGCGCAGTGCCGTGCAGCGGAAGAAGAGTTGGGGCAGCGCGTCCGCGTGGATCGTCTCCTCCTCGTCCGATCTCCCTCGAACAGCCGGTCGTCCGATCCCACGTACAAGTTCGCCGGAGCGGCGCAAGTGCACCGCCTCTAACGGTATCCGCGCGTGCAGGAGGAACACCGTGCGGCGGACTGCTAGGTCCGATCACACAGTCGGCAGCGAGTGGAGGTGGCTATTCGCAACACATGCAAACCCTAGTCGCAGCGCCGAAGCGATCAACCGCATGAGTGTGCCGCACCTCCACTTTATATAGGCGTCCGTCGCAGGCTCAACACTTGGGCCTCGCACGGACCCTAAAGCCCAAAGTCTACTCGGTCACGTTCCTAGTCCAGTTCGGATCACATCCGACCAGTGTCCTACGAACCGACCTCGTAGGTTCCTTCCCTTAAGCGCGCGACCCCTTAGGTTCAAGTCGGCTTGGTCACAGTTCGGATCACCTCCGACCTGCACGGTTGGTAGCGGCCTCTAGCAAGGCGTGCCGACCACCAAGCAGACTATGAAGCTGGTTAGGCGAACCTGTACAACGTGTCACACTTCTGTTCCCTTTGCCTCACGATATATGTTGTCGGGCTCAAGGCGAGACTGTCATCCTTGTGCTAGCCCGACCTCTTTCTCGTTCCAGTGATACCGACCACTATCCGGATTATCTCATAATCCTTGTCGCATGGCCATGCTTATCCTGGTCGGATCACACGAGGGGCCCAGAGTATATCTCTCCTGATCGGAGGGGCAAATCCCATCTTGCTCGACCATGTCTCGCAGCATGGGACTGGACAAACCCGAAACCTACCTTTGTAACTACCCAGTCACGGAGTAGCGTTTGGTCGGCCCAAAGCAAGTCTGTCACCATCCCGAGTACATGCGTCAGCTCAGGTCTTAGGACATAGAACGTATGTTGTACTAGAGACTCACAGATGACATATCGCTGCGTCTCATAGTTGGGTCTGTCCGACTCGGACCTTATCTCGACTCGGATCCGACTACGTCGAATCCGACCAGACCTTTCCAAGTCCATATTATCCGGTTAGCATCCAATGCTCCATGGCTAGTGAGACCAAGCCATCGACCGTGTCATATGCTAGTCTAGTCGGCTGCGCGTCCACACAGCCCTTTCGACTAGGGACCTTTTAGGACAGTCATCATACAATGCATAGTCCCACAAACAAGTCACGTACTTGCTGATACACATCATTGATAATGTCCAAGGACTATCTTTATTCATAAACACATAGGAAATATCATCATACATGATTGCCTCTAGGGCATATCTCCAACAGTCTCCCACTTGCACTAGAGTCAATCAAATAGACATCGAATGCCCATAGCTCTAACGTGCCCCTCATGCTTGGGTTGTGGAAGCGGCTTAGTCAACGGATCTGCAACATTTGCATCCGTGTGAATCTTGCATAACTCTACATCACCATTCTTTACGATCTTTCGTATCAGGTGATATTTCCGGTCTATGTGTCTGACCTTGTGGTGATTCCTCGGCTCCTTGGCTTGTGCGATGGCACCAGAATTATCACAATAAAGGTCCAACGGTTTCACCGAGGCTGGGAAAATACCAAGATCATCCAGAAAATGCCGGATCCAAACACCTTCCTTTGCAGCTTCACAAGCCGCAATGTATTCGGCTTCTGTGGTAGAATCGGCCACCGTATCCTGCTTGGAACTCATCCAGTGCACTGCTCCTCCGTTCAGGACGTACACGAATCCGGACTGTGATCGACAATCATCTCTGTCGGTTTGGAAACTAGCATCGACGTAACCCCTTACGACGAGCTCTTCCTCACCTCCATAAACTAGGAACATCTCTTTAGTCCTTTTCAGGTACTTCAAAATAGTCTTTACCGCTGCCCAGTGACTCTCACCTGGGTTGGCCTGGTATCTACTTGTTAGGCTTATTGCAAAAGCAACATCAGGCCTTGTACATATCATGGCATACATGATGGATCCGATTGCCGAGGCATACGGAATCCTACTCATCCTGCTTCGCTCATCAGATGTCGAAGGACTCTGAGTCTCGCTTAGCCTTATACCATGTGAGAGTGGCAAGAACCCTTTCTTCGCCTCACTCATGTTGAACCGCTTCAACACTTTATCTATGTACGTGCTCTGGCTTAAGCCGAGCAGCCTCCTCGATCTATCTCTATAGATCTTAATGCCTAAAATATACACTGCCTCACCAAGGTCTTTCATCGAAAACTTGCCATTCAATGATCCTTGACCGAGTTTAGCATCGAAACATCATTTCCGATCAGTAGTATGTCATCCACATACAAGATCAAAAACACTATCGAGCTCCCACTTAACTTCTTGTATAAACAAGAGTCCTCTTCGCTTTTGATGAAACCGAGACCAGTGACGACCTCATCAAAACGAATGTTCCAACTCCGAGATGCTTGCTTCAACCCATAAATGGATCTCTTGAGCTTGCATACCTTACTAGTGCTAGTCGGATCGACAAAACCCTCGGGCTGTATCATATACACGTCCTCGGTTAAATTTCCGTGAAGGAAAGCCGTTTTGACATCCATCTGCCATATCTCGTAATCAAAATATGCAGCTATAGCTAGTATGATCCTCACCGATTTCAGCATCGCTACCGGCGAGTAAGTCTCGTCGTAGTCAATTCCTTGAACTTGTCCATAACCTTTAGCGACAAGCCGAGCTTTGTGGATCTGAACATTTCCATCCACATCGGTTTTCTTCTTAAAGACCCATTTGCAACCAATGGCAGTTACGCCAGGCGGCGGATCAACCAAGTCCCAGACTTGATTCTCATCCATGGACTTTAACTCGGATCTCATGGCCTCCAGCCATGCCTCGGAATCTGGGCTCACCATCGCTTCCGCATACGTGGCCGGCTCGTCACTTTCTAGCAACAATACATCACGCACTCTGCGCAATCTTTCCGACCTCCGTGGTTCTGGTGCCGCTTCCACTATGGGTTCCCTGACTGACTCCGGTATGATCACATCACTAGCTGAGCCGTCCCCGAGTGGTCCTAAAATTTCTTCGAGTCGAACCGTCCTCCCACTGGCCTCCCGACTGAGAAACTCTTTCTCAAGGAAAACCCCGTTCCGAGCAACAAACACTTTGTTCTCTTCCCGATTGTAGAAGCTATATCCCAAGGTTTCCCTCGGATATCCCACGAATATGCATTTATCCGACTTAGGTGTAAGCTTGTCTGACATAAGTCGCTTGACAAATGCTTCACAACCCCAAATCTTTAGAAAAGACAAACTGGGACTCTTCCCGGTCCACATCTCATGTGGTGTCTTGTCTACGGATTTTGATGGTACCCTGTTAAGTGTGAAAGCTGCAGTTTCTAGAGCGTATCCCCAGAATGACAAGGGTAAATCCGATTTGCTCATCATAGACCGGACCATGTCCAACAAGGTCCTATTCCTCCGTTCCGACACGCCGTTTCTCTGTGGCGTACCCGGAGGTGTGAGCTGAGGTACTATACCTCGACTTTTCAGATGATCATCAAACTCCTGGCTCATGTACTCACCTCCACGATCAGATCGCAGAAGCTTTATAGTCTTGCCGAGCTGATTCTCAACCTCGTTCTGAAACTCTTTGAACTTTTCAAAAGTCTCCGACTTGTGCCTCATCAAATAGATATATCCATATCTACTCAAGTCGTCGGTAAAAGTCACGAAGTACTGATAGCCACCTCTGGCAGTTGTGCTCATTGGACCACACACATCACTATGTATAAGTTCCAACAGCTCGGACGCCCTCTCGCAACTCTTTGCGAAAGGAGACTTAGTCATCTTGCCGAGCAAGCATGATTCACATGTCTCGAACGACCCGAAGTCGGACGAAGTTAGGAGCCCATCATCATGGAGCTTCTTCATGCGTTTCAGACTAATGTGTCCAAGCCGGCAATGCCAGAAGTATGTCGGATTTATCTCATTAGGCTTATGCCTCTTGACATTCACGTTATAGACCGGTTCCTGTTCTAGATTCAATATAAATAGCCCATCAACAATGGGTGCATAGCCGTGGAACATACCATTCAAAAATATCGAACAACCATTGTCCTTTAAATTGAATTCATAACCTTGACTCATCAAACATGAGGCAGAAATAATGTTCCGACTAAGTGCAGGAATGTAATAACAATTATTCAATTCCATAATGAATCCGGAAGGAAGCTGGAGCTGCATCGTGCCGACCTCCAACGCAGCAACTCTTGCTTTGTTGCCGACCCTGATGTCAATCTCCCCTTGTGCCACACGCCTAGTTCTTACCAGCCCCTGCATCGAGTTGCAAATATGAACAACCGATCCGGTATCAAATACCCAAGAGCTACTAGGTATGTCAGCAAGGTAAATGTCTATAACATATGCAACAAGTGTACCTTTGCCTGAAGAAGCATTTCCGGCCTTCTTGCCATGCTCTGCAAGCCACTTGCTACAGTTCCTCTTCCAGTGACCGGTCTCCTTGCAGTGAAAGCAAACGGTCTTCGAGTCCGGTCCAGACTTTGGCGCAGCGGCGGAGGTTACCGTCTCCGTGCCCTTTGCCTTAGCCTTTTTCTTGGACCAACTCTTCTTGAACTTAGCCGATTTCTGCACCATCAACACTTGATGCGTGCCTTTCTTAATATCCTGCTCTGCCACTTTGAGCATCCCATGCAATTCAGTGAGCTTCTTATCCATGCCATGCATATGATAGTTCGAGATGAACGTCCCATAGCTGGGCGGAAGAGAACCCAGAACAGCATCAGTAGCCAGCTCATCCAAGAGCGGGAAGCCCAAACGATCCAAAGCTTGCACATATCCGATCATCTTGATCACATGTGGGCTCAGTGGATCACCTTCCTTCAGCTTGCAATCCATCAAGGATCGCCAGACGTTGAACCTTTCGGTCCTAGCCTGTGTCTGAAACATGCTCTTGAGACTCTCGATCATATCGTAAGCCTCAACATTTTCGAAATGCTGTTGCAAATCGGGCTCCATACAAGCCAGCATCAGACAGCTGATCTCCGTTGATTCATCAACGAGTTTCTGGTAGGCATTCTTAGTTGTGGCATTAGCATTATCGGCAGGTTCCTCTGGAAGTGGATCCTCTAGAACATGTTCCTTTTTATCATGCTTGAGAACAATTCTCAGATTTCTATACCAGGTGGTAAAGTTTGTTCCATTCAGTTTATCCTTTTCCAGAATTGATTTCAATGCAAAGTTGGGTTGAGCAGGTGGTGCCATTGATCTACAACAGAAAATATGCAATCACTAAGCAATGTGTTTATGTAGAGTAATTCTAGCCTAAACAGAAATACTCCCACTGAAGTCAGCATCCCTCCGCAAACTCTCAGTGATTCAGGATCCGACTAGCGCATGCGACTAGTGAGCTTTAGCATCACTGCTAGCCAACATACCTATCCGGTAAGCAACTCCTTGCTAATCGTATCTCTATACGACTCCTGTCGGTTGGGAAGGTATCTCATACCCCGGCTCCCAGCCTTTTTTGCCACAAGGCCCAAAACCGTTTTGATAGCCTTGTCAAGTTAACCTGATGCAGTACATGTCTGTGTCCGACACGAACCCTTCAGTTCAAGGACATCCAGTAGCACCCCAATTTTATGAGCCCACTACTAGACGTACTTGACATGCGAAGATGCAACATCGGGGATGGCAATTCGCTTGATATTCATGAGGGATCTTTCTACCATTCTAACATGCATAGAAACAAAGAAGCATAACAATCACATATAGACATATATTGTGAAATAGTATGGTTCCTTCATGGACGTTCTTCCAGGTCGGCTCCAACTCCGATGACCATCTACGAACTCCATCTTGTTTGTCACGCCAGGACGCCAAGCCACCAACATGATCTCTATTATCCAACTACTACAACTAGTAATGAATTTTACATAGAGAATCACAAGTCGACACGCAGGTCGTTATACAATATAATGACAGCACTTTGGCTCCTGTCGGCTGACAAACATGACACGCAGGCCACGTATAAATTACACACATGCATCACATACACACGAGCCATACTATTCACATCAAACCTCCAAAAGAAAGTTGTGCATAGAATTGCATTCTATCGGTTTGTGTGTCGGGTACAAAATACATGGCGCTATGCACACGGCGGTCCCGATCTGACCGATCTTATCGATCATCGGGAATCCGATGCGGATTTATGTTTCACTGTTAACCCCTATGGCGGATGACCGACCGGTAGGGGTAGATCGTGTCACGACCTCATCGATCCCGATTGACAGAAAACATAGCCTCAACGATCCCATGTGCAGTTAATCACATCAAGCCTGCATATAGCCGATCTTATCAACGACAACAGATCTCATCCGCCGCCTCCACATAGCTAATATGCATACGATCTGAATCCAAATCCTATAGCAGAGGCTCTGATACCACTGTTGGGTTCTATGGCAGGGTGCGTCAACTGCAAATTAAAATTTCCTACGCATAGAACAACCAAAAAACATGCTACGGGAGATGGATCACAGTTCGTTACCACTAGATGCGTAGTGCCGTGTAGCAGAAGAAGAGTTGGGGCAGAACGTTCACGTGGATCATCTCCTCCTCGTCCGATCGCCCTCGAACAGCCGGTCGTCTGATCCCACGTACAAGTTCGCCGGAGCGGCGCAAGTGCACCGACTCTAACGGTATCCGCACGTGCAGGAGGAACACCGTGCGGTGGACTGCTAGGTCCGGTCACACAGTCGGCAGCGAGTGGAGGTGGCTATTCGCAACACATGCAAACCTTAGTTGCATCACCGAAGCAATCAACCGCATGAGTGTGCCGCACCTCCACTTTATATAGGCGTCCATCGCAGGCTCAACACTTGGGCCTCGCACGGACCCTAAAGCCCAAAGTCTACTCGGTCACATTCCTAGTCCAGTTCGGATCACATCCAACCAGTGTCCTATGAACTGACCTCGTAGGTTCCTTCCCTTAAGTGCGCGACCCCTTAGCTTCAAGTCGGCTTGGTCGCAGTTTGGATCACTTCCGACCTGCACGGTTCGTAGCGGCCTCTAGCAAGGCGTGCCAACCACCAAGCAAACTATGAAGCTGGTTAGACGAACTTGTACAACGTGTCACACTTCTGTACCCTTTGCCACACGATATATGTTGTCGGGCTCAAGGCGAGACTGTCATCCTTGTGCTAGCCCGACCTCTTTCTCATTCTAGTGATCCCGACCACTACCCGGATTATCTCATAATCCTTGTCGCATGGCCATGCTTATCCTGGTCGGATCACATGAGGGGCCCAGAGTATATCTCTCCTGATCGGAGGGGCAAATCTCATCTTGCTTGACCATGACTCGCAGCATGGGACTGGACATACCCGAAACCTACCTTTGTAACTACCCAGTCACGGAGTAGCATTTGGTTGGCCCAAAGCAAGTCTGTCACCATCTCGAGTACATGCGTTAGCTCAGGTCTTAGGACATAGAACGTATGTTGTACTAGAGACTCACAGATGACATATCGCTGCGCCTCATAGTTGGGTCTGTCCGACTCGGACCTTATCTCGACTCGGATCCGACTATGTCGAATCCGACCAGACCTTTCCAAGTCCATATTATCCGGTTAGCATCCAATGCTCCATGGCTAGTGAGACCAAGCCATCGACCGTGTCATATGCTAGTCTAGTCGGCTGCGCGTCCACACAGCCCTTTTGACTAGGGACCTTTTAGGACAGTCATCATACAGTGCATAGTCCCACAAACAAGTCACGTACTTGCTGATACACATCATTGATAATGTCCAAGGACTATCTTTATTCATAAACACATAGGAAATATCATCATACATGATTGCCTCTAGGGCATATCTCCAACAGACATATCAATGTTGTTTCTTGCATTATCCTACTCATACTTTGACCAATGCTGATCTTACATTAACAATGCCTGTCCTTTTTGATATGATGTAGTGTCCCTACAGTTACTGCCCTTTGTAATCACACCACCTTTGCCAAAAACAGGGAAACACAACTGGTTCCTTGCCCGATCAGACGACGACAAAATGCTGATGATCATTGAATCACATGAGCCGGAAAAGTTATATTGCCAAACCCCCACTGTATACAAGCATCGTGAAATACGTGAGTATCTGGACAGTGGTTGTTACGTCTATGAGCAGGATACCAGCTTGTTGGGGCCTTCAGGATTTTTTAGTTGGAGGCAGGTAAACAGCCTTGGTTCACACTCTCTGTTTCTCGGACTCAATTATCCGATTAACCAGGAGATCACCGTTGGCAAGGACCTTGATGGCAGAGTCTTTGTTTTCTATGGAAAACTGATGTCGGACTTCGGTTTCCGGCAGACCCTTGAGGTTCAAACTCTGGGGTGCGTGCGGAGATTCAACCCTCTGCCTGCCTGTTCCTCGCTGAATCCATAGGATCTAAACTACGAAACAGCACACCACAAGAGACACGAGATTTATACTGGTTCAGGCCACCATTGTGGTGTAATACCCTACTCCAATGTGTGGTGTGCTGGATTGCCTCTTGGGCTGATGATGAACAATACAAGGAAGAACAGCTTCGCGAGGGTCTGCTCTTGGCTGGTGCAACTTGGTTCTGGCTCTTGGATTCTCGATGGTAGATCAGGTTTCTAGATGTCTCTACCCCGGGGGTGGCTAGTCCTATTTATAGGCAAAGGCCCTGGGCCTCTTCCCAAACATTGAGCGGGAAGGGCGCCAACAATTGGCTATTTTGAAGGGGTACAGCGGGTACACTTATCCTGACTAAAGTTGGTCCTCGCCTGTCAAAGGCTTTGGTGATGACGCCTGCTTGGGCTCAACAATGACTTCTTCCCTGCGATTGGGCTGGTCTTGGTCTCGTTGCACCGAAATGGATGCCTTTGCTTGATGCCCTCGCCTGCGCTTGCCCCCTTTGCACCAAAGAGGAAAGGAGGACACTGCGCGGGCTGGCGCCCGACTGGCGCCCCTGGTCGTCATGGCTTGCGTCATGGGCACCTCGCGAGGTACCCTGCCTTGAACTCTCCGCCTCCTCGTGAGCCAGCCTGACGAGGCCATGCCTGAGGAAGCTCCCAGTCGTCCGCCCCACGAGGCTTGGCCCCTCGCAAGGGTCTTGAGTTTGTGTTGGTGAAGATGGGCTACGCTGGGCCCCCTTTGAGCCACGCCGCAGGCCGCAGGCAGGCAAGTCTGGGGACCCCCATTCCCAAAACACCGACAGTAGCCCCCGGGCCCACGGCGCGCCCGAACTTGGCTGAGGAGAGAGGCGAAAGGGCAAGTGCGAAGCGTCGCGGGCCCTAATAGCCTGCGGCCTTGGGCACCGCGTGGCGGTTGATTGGACATGGGCGCCTCCGCTTCCCCATGATGACTTGGTAGCCGCACGGACTCGACAAGTCCCTTCATGCAAAGCAGGTCATGATTACCTGTGGTCGTGGTGGTCGATGGTTGGCCTTCGCTGGCTATAAGTACGGGGCGGTGCGCGTCCTTCCAGTCTATCCCTTTGCTTCTCCTCCTCCCTGGGCCTTGCTCCGTCTTGCTGCAATGGCTCCGATCCGCTGGTTCTCCGCGGATGAGAAGGGAAAAGCTCCCCAAGAGGATCCTGACCCGCTTCCCCGGAAGAAGCGGCTTGCTCTCTGGTGTCAGGGCGAGGGCACTCGCCAGGAGGCGCCAATACCCTGGTGTGAGCGGCCACCACCAGGGTTCCCTCTTCCCTTGTATGTGCATATTGGTGGCTCTGAAGGAGGCGATGCCGCACGCCACGGGTGGCGACGCCGTCGGCGCCGGCGGGTCACGAAGGTGTGCGTCTTCCCTCCTGGAGTCCACGCCGAGGGCTCCTGCCGAGAGTTCGTGCTTCGCACCGCCACGCCTCCTAAGTCTTGGATTCATCTCCCTCCTTTTTTCGCCTCCGTCATCCCGCAGGGGGAACCCCTGGAGCTTTGGCTGCAGCACGCCGGCTGCGGCACCCTCGCGACCGGGGCAGAGATCACGGTCGTTGCCCCGGGCGAGGTCTTCATGACTCGAGGCTGGGGCGAGATCGCCCGGGTCTGCAGGACAAGGGGCGCCTTCGCGATCCATCTGGAACACGACGGTGCTTCGTTGATGTCCTTCAAGGTCTTCAATGCGGAGGGTTGCCGGCTGGAGTGCTGCCCCGGGAGAGGCGGTCGGGATCCTGCTGCGGTGATACAGAGGCCGGCCAACCACTCCCTTGGCTGCTCCTCAGGCGATGGAGGCGCCGGAGGATCCAGTGAGTCCTCCGAGCTCTTTGCGACTCCGGAGACGAGCGACGACAGCTACGAGCCCCCGAGCCTGCGCCGCTCCCGGAGCAGGGCGAGCTCGTCAGGCTGTCGCGGCCCCTGATCTGAATGGGGTTGGCGTCTGTGCCGGACGGCCCACTGTTGATGATGGCATCTGCCACGGTGGTCACTATAGGTAGGACTCCTTAGGATTCGTGTCTTTTGTTCCTGCGAGGAGCCAAGAATGTAACCCGTGGGGGCTTGTAAGATGTTTGTAGCTCCATTTGTCAATATGATCCTTATTGTGAAGCAGTGCGAGATGCTTATTCCGTCTTAGATTAGTTTCTGCCTTTCAGACCTCGTGAGGGCTTGATGCTCTGCGCCGACAGGTCCCAGTCCCAAGGCGGCTTCAGCCATCGCTGGTATGCCAGGTCGCGATGCCGTGGTCAAGGACAGGAGATGAGCGGCCCGAGGTCCGGTAAGAGCCCCTGAGTCGCGATGCTCAGGAGGTCCCCCTTAGCGCTCAAGCATCCCTCATTCGGTGAGAAAGGAGGGCAACGTTGCTAACACAAGACTGCATTAGGTGCGGATACGGTGCTGCGATAACAAGTGTTTCCGAAGAATGACTTATCTCGATGGCCAGGAAACGCTTCCTGGTGCAGCGCTAGATCTGCGCCTTGGCTGATGTGGGGTTGCTTGGCGATGGTCCTTGGAGGGACCCTGTAGGCTCATCACAAAAGGAACGAGAGTTCGTCATGACAATCGACAGTCAGCCGTTAGTTGCTGTGGAGGGGCACGAAAGGCCTGGCGAGGTGTATTGGGGCACCCATGAGCCATCGCGGGACTCACGGGGCCCTACCTCAAGGCGGCTTCCGCCTGGCTCTGGGCCTCATCTTGGAGTGTGTTCCTGCAAATTTGGCCATATGCCGATGCTCTACGTCCTCGGGTCCCGGCTCTCGGGCTGGTCTCAACCGTCGCTGGCATGCCAGGTCGCGATGCCATGGACAAGACCAGAGGGTGAGGGCCGGAGAGCCGGTAGGAGCCCTGAGCCGCGATGCTCAGGCATGCCCCCATTAACACACAAGCTGGGTTAGATGTCGAAACTCTATGTCCTCGGGTCCCGGCTCTCGGGCTGGTCTCAGCCGTCGCTGGCATGCCAGGTCGCGATGTCGTGGACAAGACTAGAGGGTGAGGGCCGGAGAGCCGGTATGAGCCCTGAGTCGCGATGCTCAGGCACCACCCTTTAACGCGCAAGCTGGGTTAGATGTCGAAACTCTACGTCCTCGGGTCCCGGCTCTTGGGCTGGTCTCAGCCGTCGCTGGCATGCCAGGTTGCGATGCCGTGGACAAGACCAGAGGGTGAGGGCCGGAGAGCCGGTAGGAGCCCTGAGTCGCGATGCTCAGGCACCCCCCCTTTAACGCCCAAGATTCCGACACCCAGGAGAAAAAGGCACCAAATAACAAGCATGATGGGTTGAAAGAATAGACCTAAGGTAAACGCAAGAAGGGTACATGCCGCTGGGTTAGGCCCGAGCGACTTGGGGATGATGCAGCCCGAGGGGCATCCCCAATAAGGTAAGCTAAGAATATGAAACAAAAGGGATACATGCCCAGGGACGGACCCATGCGGCCTGGGAATAATGCGGCCCTGTGGGCGCTGCCAGCCAGAAATGAAACTTGAAAGATGTCACCTGATGATGTTGGGGACAAAGGGGTGTTGGTGTAGCAGACTCGGTGGACTGTGGGAGCCGATCCTCACGAGCCCCCAGGCCCAGGGGCCTCAGGAGGCTCCAGAGGAACCGGCGGCTCCTCGCGGGCCATCTCCATCTCCACCAGGGTCGCGGAACGCCTGACCTCTTGAGCCTCCAGGATAGCTCTCATGAGGCACTGGTGCAGCAGCCGCATTCGGCAAGCCATAAGGCATGCGAACGTAGCTGTGGGGCGGACCCTCGCAGCGTCCCACTCGCGAGGGCCAGAGGCGCTCCTGAGATGCGGCTCGATTGAGCCCCGGTATGTCGATGCAGACGCGCAACCCACCATCCTCGCCTGGATGGGGGGCCACAGCGGGTAAGCGGCGGCTGCCTCTCATGACCCTTGACTCCTGTAGCTCCTGAGGCCTTGCTGACGAACTCCTGAGGGTTGGGCCCTCCTTGCCTTGCTCCTTCTTGAGGGAAACGTGCTTCAAAACACGCCTCCACGTGGTGCCCAAGCGCCTCCCTCGTGACTTTGGCCAGGTCGGCGGCCCTCCAGGGGAGAGCCCCCGAGCCCTGCCCGAGGAGGGCGCCGGGCGCGCTTTCCTATGCGATGGAAGGGGGTTCCCCCTGAGCAGGCGCGGGCCCTGAGGGGCCGGGCCTGATGATGCCTTCTTCTTCTTGGGGGCGGTCTCGGGAAGCCTCCTGCGTCCGTCGTCCAGGTCTTCCAGCGATGCAGCCTAAAAGGCTCGCTCCAGGGAGCACACTGCGTCTCTCTCTTCGCAGGGCACCGTGATGACCCCGCCACTTCCTGGCATCTTGAGGACATTGTAGCCATGGTGAGTCACGGCCATGAACTTGGCCAGCGTTGGGTACCCAAGGATGGCGTTGTATGGCAGGCGAATGTGGGCGACATCGAAGTCGATGAGCTCGGTGCGGTAGTTGTCGCGTGCCCCGAAGGTGACAGGAAGGCGGACCTGCCCAATCGGGACCGTGGAGCCATCGGTGACTCCGAAGAAGGGCTTGGTCGGCTGAAGCTGACTGTAGGGAACTTGGAGATTGTTGAATGTTTCCACGGACAGGACGTTGAGCCCTGCTCCGCCGTTGATGAGGGTCCTGGTGACTAGCACGTTGCTTATGATTGGGGAACAAAGCATCGGGAGGACTCCGGCTGTGGCCGCGCACTTGAGCTGATCCGCTGAGCTGAACATAATGGCGCATGCCGACCACCTGAGAGGGCGCGTGGCCTCGAGCTTGGGGAGGACTGGATTAACTTCGCGGGCGAACTGCTTGAAGATGCGTTGAGAGGCTGGGGCTTGAGCTTCACCCAGGATGCAGGCGATTGCACGTGGTTCCTGGAAGGCCCCAGCCCCCTCGTCCTGATGACGGTCTTCATTTCTCCTTGGTTGCGGCGGCAGCGGAGGGAGGCCTGTGTTCCCTTGCGGGCGATCCTCGCGAGGCTGATCCCTCCAGCCTCCCTCGCGAGGCGGGTCCTGCAAGCGATCCTCGCGAGGTTGGTCGCGCCACCCTTGGCACGGGCCGCGGTCTTCCCAACGTCCTGCGTTCCTTCCTTCACGCACGGCCCGGAGCTCTTGGCATTCATTGGTGTTGTGGGTGTGGAGGTTGTGGTACACGCAGTACCGGCTGCCCTTGGAGGATTCGGGCTGGTCCCTGCCCCGCTTGGTGTCTGGCTCTGCTGCGAGCACGGCAGCCCCCTTGCGCTTCACGTCCTTGGCCTTGGGCTTCTTCTCTTCTGGGTCCACGGCAGGCAGCTCGAGAAGGGAGAGGCGTCCCTCCTCAGCCCAGGCGCACTTGGTCGCCAAGTTGAACAGCTCCAAGGAGGTGCACAGGTCTTCATGCATCGCCAGCTCCTCCTTCATCTTGACGTCGCGCACACCATCGGAGAAGGCTGAGATGATGGCCTCCTCCGTCACCCTGGGGATCTTGAGGCACGCATTGTTGAAGCGCTGGATGTACTTCTGCAGGGTTTCCCCTGGTTGCTGCTTGATACGGTGCATGTCACTCACGGCGGGTCGCCGGTAGCGGGTACCCTAGAAATTGGCGATGAAGCGGTGCGCATCTCGTCCCAGGAGGAGATCGTGCCTGGAGAAAAATTCAGGAGCCAGGTGCGGGCTCCGTCCTTGAGCGCCATGGGAAACCAATTTGCCATGACCTTTTCGTC
Organism: Triticum aestivum; assembly: GCF_018294505.1. Classification (NCBI taxonomy): domain Eukaryota; kingdom Viridiplantae; phylum Streptophyta; class Magnoliopsida; order Poales; family Poaceae; genus Triticum; species Triticum aestivum. The sequence continues at coordinate 403,022,510 of NC_057813.1, read as the reverse complement.
TCTGTTGGCAGCCTTGATGCCCAACTCGTAGAGCTGGAGGAACTCTACAGGGTCAGCCGTGCCGTCGTAGCGAGGAGGCAGGTCTGGCTTGAACTTGTCGGGCCACGCGACGCTGCGTAGCTCGGAGGTGAAGGCGCGGCAGCCAGCTGTGGCCACAGGAGGCCTGGGGCGACGGAGAGCTTGGTCCTGCGGGTCTTGACGTACTGGAGCAGGGAGCGCTCGGGCAACTTCTCGGGGGTGAGAGACTTCTTTGCAGCTCTGCTCCTGCCGCGCTGGCGCCTGACAGAGATGGTTCCGTCCAGGGGCCGCGCGCCTTGGGGCCAGGAGGCGGCTGAGGCGCTCCAGGAGCTTCATTGCCCGCGCAGGGCGGGGCGCGGTGCAGCGAGAAGGACTGCGCGGGGGAGCCCCCGGCGGCGCGGACGAGTTCGGCGACTCGGTCGAGCCACTCTTCGTAGACGTCGTCGATGGGGCAGTAGAGCAGGAGCTCGTTTGCCGCAATGAGCGCAGCTCGGGCCTCCATTGCTGCATGGGGCGCGCGTGATGAAGAACCAGCAGGGTGCGCGAGGGTGTGGCAGTACGGCCGTCCCGCCTCATGGATGGATGCTGGGACGACGCTTGCTGTTCGTTCCCCGCCAGGCCGGTGGCTACGTTGACGGCAGGTGACGGGGAACGACGAGGGCGCCCGCAGACGGGAGCCGTCTGGGCGACGTGGGAAGCGAGGGCGGCTCAACGCTCGGCACGAGCCCGATGAGCGTCAGACATGGATGCGGTGGTCGGAGAAGAACAAGACGATGGAAGGCGAATTCCGGTGCACCCCTACCTGGCGCGCCAAATGTCGGATTTCGGGTTCCGGCAGACCCTTGAGGTTCGAACTCTGGGGTGCGCGCAGAGATTCAACCCTCTGCCTGCCTGTTCCTCGCTGAATCGGTAGGATCTAAACTACGAAACAGAACAACACAAGAGACACGAGATTTATACTGGTTCAGGCCACCATTGTGGTGTAATACCCTACTCCTGTGTGTGGTGTGGTGGATTGCCTCTTGGGCTGATTATGAACAATACAAGGAAGCACAGCTTCACGAGGGTCTGCTCTTGGCTGGTGCTACTTGGTTCTGGCTCTTGGATTCTCGATGGTAGATCAGGTTTCTAGATGTCTCTACCCCGGGGGTGGCTAGTCCTATTTATAAGCAAAGGCCCTGGGCCTCTTCCCAAATATTGAGCGGGAAGGGCGCCAACAATTGGCCATTTTGAAGGGGAACAGCGGGTACACTTATCCTGACTAAAGTTGGTCCTCGCCTGTCAAAGGCTCTGGTGATGACGCCTGCTTGGGCTCCACAATGACTTCTTCCCTGCCGTTGGGCTGGTCTTGGTCTCGTTGCACCGAAATGGATGCCTTTGCTTGATGCCCTCGCCTGCACTTGCCACCTTTGCACCAAAGAGGAAAGGAGGACACTGCACGGGCTGGCGCCCGACTGGCGCCCCTGGTCGTCATGGCTTGCGTCATGGGCACCTCGCGAGGTACCCCGCCTTGAACTCTCTGCCTCCTCGTGAGCCAGCCTGACGAGGCCGTGCCTGAGGAAGCTCCTTGTCGTCCGCCCCGCGAGGCTTGGCCCCTCGCGAGGGTCTTGAGTTTGTGTTGCTGAAGATGGGCTGCGCTGGGCCCCCTTTGAGCTACGCCGCAGGCCGCAGGCAGGCAAGTCTGGGGACCTCCATTCCCAGAACGCCGACAACTGTGTCTACACGGTGAGCCCTAGGAATTCTGGAGCAAACTCCCCTGATTGTCGACGCTACAGCCTGCAGCCAAAAGAAGGTAAGAATGACAAAGGCATCAAGATTAACTTTGATCCTTGGATGTCTCAAATACGACGGGCAGTGATGTGGTTCAAGCCTTCAGGTTGTTACGTAATTGGGCTGTTACATCGAAAGGGTGGAGTACTGGTGTCTCCGGATCACTGGTCACTGAAGCAGGGCTAAAAATTATGATGGTGTTAGATCATCTCTTCGAATGACTTTGTTGTCTTTGCTGCTAGTTCTGGATGGGTAGTTCTTTCTTTTGTTATGCATATTCGTTGTCATTTGGATCATCCTCGTCTATGTCACTCTTACTATGTAATAGTTGCCTCTGTTTAGAATGTCATTCTCGTCTGGATCACGAGAGTCTGAGCGCTGCAGATGGGTGCATTTTGGTGGTGTAGCAAGACTTCCTATGAACTATCATGTCTTGTTGTTTATGTCAGTAGTAATCACTAGTCAGTGTTTGAATGTTGTATATATCGTTGTTTTGAATTGTTTATTGTCTCGAACTATTGGTGGGCTAAATGAGGGCATGACCATTCTCCGGTGTTCAGAGTATATCTCCTTTTTTCAAGTTATATAATTTGAGCTCAGTGTCTTTTCGATGATGTACACTTGTTTGGGGCAGCGAGGTGTCGCTGAATATGGGCCAAGTAGTAACGGAATGCCAAACAGGTCAATTAAGACTCTCAGGCCGGGCTCTCAAAAGATCCTCAAAAAAAAGGTCGAGCTCTCCAAAAAAGAAAGAATAAGGACTCTTAGGCCGACATGTGGGCGCCACCGGTGTTTTCGTGCACATGCACACCGAGAGCATATTGGCACGTGTTCGAAATTCATGCTACCTTTTCATCCCCAATCTCCCGCCCCTCCCCCACCTCTGGAATCTCGATTCCTGCCCCAATTCCCCCAAATCCCCCTCCTGTACTCCCTGTACTCAAGCGCACTATCATGTCGCCGATCAACGCGGATCTCTGAGCCGGAGGTCCTGAGGTCCGTCCTGCCTTCGGTCGCTGCGTGCTATCGCTCAACAGTGGCATGGCGGCGCTTGACGACCAGTTTGCCGACAAAGTCCTCATGGTAACCATCAACGGCGACCGGCCTCCCGTCTCACCGAACGACCTTGTCAAAGCTCTTGGCATTGCGCACAACATCCAAATAAGTGACTTCCTCGTCGAAGTCTGTCCGCCACCAGCTGATTACTTCATCGGGTTCTAGACAGCTTTTGACTGCAGTCGTGTATTCCAATCTTCTCGGCGTTTGTTCTGCGATGGCGCGCTGGTGAGCTTTGATCGGTGGCACCGAAGATGCGGCTCGGTGCTCTCTGAGCTTGACTTTTTAACAAAGCTCACCTTCCACGGCATTCCTCGGCGTGCTTGGAATAGCGAGTCCATGAATGAGCTTATCAACGACCTTGGAGGTGAGCTCGTAAGTATTTGGTTCGTCCAGACAGCTGGGCTCTAACGGTTATAGCATGGATGAAGAAGCCGTCCACCATACCAAGGTGATTAGTGTTGAGATACCGACACAGGAATCATGGTTGTACTATTCGTCGCCACAAAGGCCGCCACAGACTATGTTAGGGATGTACCTGTATCGAGTCTTTGTGCATGTTGAAGAAGGGGTCAATCCATCAATCAAAGTCCTGCCACCACCGCTGGTGCCAGGGTCTGTCGACGACATCCATTACAGGAGTCAACGTTAGACTTTCCCTGTGTTGCTCAGAATGATGGATGGCACATGGCCTACTCCATCGCGCGGCGGAGGCCACTGCTTCTTTTGGAGAAGAGGCAGGGTTGGCTGCCTAGATGTGCTCTAATTTGAGGTAACAACTGAATCTTGTAAGATACTAGTTAAATCCGAGCTATGGGTGTGAAGCACTGATGTGCCAGTACATTTGATTGTGACCTGTTCTAATTTTGTGCCTGAACTTTTTTTAGAAAGGGTTGTACGTCAACTTAATGTGCTAGCAGAACTTATTGTGTTGTCTGACTGTTTTCTTTGCACAGCATTCAAGATATTTCGCCATCATTGATAAAGACGATGAACTGTTATGTACGAGTTCGTTGGTTTCAACATAGCCCTAGCCATAGCGATCCACTGCTTCCATCCTGATTGTGCCACCTGCATGAAATTTTTGTATGCAAGATCATTGTGCTATGATGTTCTATATGATTGTGTCAACTATATAAGTTTTTACTGAGCATCAACAATGCATATAGCTGAAAGATGTATTTATGAGCATCTCTCTCTCTCTATCACACACACACACGCACACACGCACAAGTAGGACCCGTTGAATTATTTATTTGCTCGTGACAGATTTTAATTAGGTTCCACTGTAATCTAAATTTTTTCTTAAATTATTAATTGAGCTCAGTGACTTCAAAAAGTTGTACAGAAGCCTTGTTTGGGCTTTTCTCGGCGTCGCTGAATGTGGGCTGAGTAGCCATGTTAGGTTGTACTATATTACATAGGCCTTTTTTTCAACATGAGCAATGCAATTGGGCCGACAGTTGTACACAATATCTGGGTCAACTTGTTATTCTCCGCCCTGCTGGGCTGCAAACTTTCCTAGGAGGTATGCATTAGGCTTAACAAGAAAATGGACTTTAAGAAATAATAAATGGGTTGTAATTATAATAACTAGGCAATAACTATGAAAAAATGCACCAAATACGTAATGAGTTTAAAAAATACATTATTTTTGAAATTTGACAATTTGAATTTCATTCTTGTTGCGTGCGCAATATTTCGTTGGATTTTAATGTAATACAACTTTATTTTGAAATTATATTTAATATGACTAGAAATTTCGGATAAAAATATTTCGGATCCCATCAAAAGGTGGGAATTTTTGTGAATTCTGTTTTGAGCGGTTGGTTGAAATTATTAATCGTTATCCTAGCTAGAAGTTGGGCTGTACTTTTAACAAACTGTAAATGGGCTGTAGTAAATTCCATTAGAATTAAAAAATGGGTTGTACATTCTTACAAATCGCAAATGGGCTATATGTTCTCTGCCACACACTTGTGGGCCTTGTAAGTTGACGCGTCCCCTAAAAAAACTAAGTTGATGCGTATGCAAGGCTTTGTCAACAACACACAGTTCTAGCAGCTGTGGCCGTTGGATGTCCATCCAATGGATGTCGTGCTTCTTCTTCAATCTCGGATATTCTTGCTTCAGCCGCCCAAAAAATGATTCCTTCCCCTGACATTTGGGGTACACTGTTTCAGAGGCTGGCCTGTGGGCCTACTAAGTTGACGCGTACCAAGGGCTTTATCAACTTAGTCAATATAAACGATTCTAGCTGCAGTGACCGTAGGATGTCCATCCAATGGCCGTAGTAATTCTTCAACCTCTGGTCTCCTTGCTCCAGCCGCCCAAAGCAGTGTCGGTCGTGCCACGTACTCCTGCCTCCCGTGGTCAGCTATGATGCCGCGGAGGCCTCACCGCCCCATACTACTCTCACCGCTGGCCAGGCCATCCCTCTACTCACCCACACCACCTATTATTCTTTGGCGACGGCAGCCTCACACCGCAGCCGAACCAGTGAACCCTCGTACTCCTATCCGCGCGGGCTTCCACTACCGCGTCTCCCCCGGCTCCGCGTCGTCCCCTTCCTAGGCCTCGCTGTCATCCACCGCCCTGGTACTCTCGGCGTGGCGTGGTCAACGTGGTCAACAACCGACATCCATCAGAAGATTACTGTATGTGGAGAGGCTGGCAGCTTGGTCCATGGCGGCCGCAAGTAAGTGCCTCCTTATTACGCCAAAATAATTATTTCTTCGTCTGATACCAGGGACCCACCAGACGGGCCACCTTATTTCGCGAAAAATATTTTTCCCTCCGGACTATTGGGACCCACCAGCCACATCTTCGCACGCAAGGAAGTGCGTCTAGGGAAAAAAATGATTCGCCCCCTGACTGCTGGGATCCACCATCAACATCTTCGCATGCAAGGAAGTGCCTGACAGTCGGGACCCACCTGGTCGAAGCATACGCACCGTTGTCATTCTTGTCGCGAATGTGTACGTACATCCTGGTCGATTTAGAGGCGCGCACATGTCGTAGTAGAGGCACGCACGTAGCATGTACACATACGTACAACGGCCAGTGTGCAAGAAAAAAAATACGGCCATGTACGTACATACGGGTGGGGTCTCAAATGCCTGCTCGCGGATACGTATGGCTAGGGCTCGTGTACATGGCTGGGTCAGAACGAAGAAACAACATCGTTGTCGTGTTCATGGGGAGCCAACCGGCTGGGTCGGAATGGAATGCATCGTTGTGTTCATCAGGAAGGCTTGGTCGGAACAACCGATGGAAACGAGGCCTGGCATACCGCAGAACGGAGGAAACGGCCGTGTGTTCGACTGACCATGTTCGAAACGGGATCCTGTTCATTGGGAGGGGTCTGGCGTACCGCAAAATGGAGGTAACAGACTTATGTTGGACCTCCTATGGTCGAAACGGGGTCGTGTTGATCGGGAGGGGTATGGCGTACCGCAAAACGGAGGAAACAGACTTGTGCTGGAGCGCTATGGTCGAAACGGGGGTCCTGTTCATCGGGAGGGGTGTGGCATACCACAAAACGGGACTCCACGAGATACTATTCATCTCGACCGTCGACCTCCTCCAGCCTCCACGGGCTACTGTTCATCCACTGTCGACCTCCTCCATGCCACGACCGGTTCTCCGGACATAAATTTCCAGAAAAGACCATCGTGCTCATCAGCCCCAGGATTACTGTTAGCTGATGAGGCACCAACTTGATACAGAAATTCCAAGCAGAATACAACATATGTAGTACAAGACCATTCTGGCCTGTGAGTACAACAAATGGTTTCTAGTGGTTGATGGCGGAAGCGGTTTGTGAAACATCAGTGTCTATGGGACTCCATTTCCCACGGGAACAGCTGACCAGGTTAACTCCTATCTTCGCGAGGCTGCTATCTCCATTGTGTGGGTTCCGGGGCTGGCATCGCGTCGCTCCTCTCCGAGCAAGAAAATCTGGCCAAGACAATAGCCAGGGACAAGCCAGTGAGTACTTTGAATGTACTCGCAAACATTATGAACACAGGTATAATATAACAATGATGTGCTAAAAATATTTAATGCTCATGACGTCAGTCACAAAAGATAAATGAAACTCTAATGCGTGCAAGCAAGTTATTTATAAAAATGCAATAACATGGTACTATTAAAATTTATGAAACAAATAACAAGCAATGCCACAGTCGGGCATCTTAGCGACACCACATAAAGGACTTTAAAAGAAATGCCACAGTCGGGCGTCTGAGCGACACCACATAAAGGGCTTTAAAAGAAATGCCACAGTCGGGCGTCTGAGCGACACCACATAAAGGGCTTTAAAAGAAATGCCACAGTCGGGCGTCTGAGCGACACCACATAAAGGGCTTTAAAAGAAATGCCACAGTCGGGCGTCTGAGCGACACCACATAATGGGCTTTAAAAGAAATGCCACAGTCGGGCGTCTGAGCGACACCACATAAAGGGCTTTAAAAGAAATGCCACAGTCGGGCGTTTGAGCGACACCACATAAAGGGCTTTAAAAGAAATGCCACAGTCGGGCGTCTGAGCGACACCACATAAAGGGCTTTAAAAGAAATGCCACAGTCGGGCGTCTGAGCGACACCACATAAAGGGCTTTAAAAGAAATGCCACAGTCGGGCGTCTGAGCGACACCACATAAAGGGCTTTAAAATAAACAATCATAGTGAATATCCCGGAGGTAGAACCATCCCAGAGATACTCGATAATAACAATAATATCACGGGTTAGTCAACAATAATAATAATCATAGTTATCACAAGTCACGAGTAGTAATTCCATTTCTGGTTAACCGTTTCACCTCCGAAGACCGACACTAAGACCGACACCTGACCCATCCCAGACTGTAATCCTTAACCATGGACACGGCTATTCGAATAGGTTTAATCTCTGCAGAGGGTGTACTCTTTACCCACGAGTAACGGATTTCTTTAGTCCATCGGAACTAATTCCGTCTACGGTCTTTTTGTTGAAAACCACCTAACTTGCACACACCAGCTTATCTCACACGTGTCTGGAATCACCCACGACACCTGTTAAGCAAACTCTAAGTGGGGAGGCTACAACCTCGCGTAGCATGGGATCAAATTTATATCGCGCGCTCTAAGGGGTGGCCTCCCCTCTCGGTCCCAACCGGAAACACCCATGCCCCCGGACCAGGTGGCCTGCCTACCAGCTACAACCGGTATCTTCCACCATGGCCTCTCTGTACGGTGTGTGCTAGAAAGAGGTTGACAACTTACTGAACCGTACTCTACTTGCTGTAGAGACGAGTGGTAGTACGAAACAAGTATGGGGGTTACTGGAACAAGACTCGATCTACGGTCGACTCAGGAGGTTTAAGTATTCCCTGCATGATTAGTATAACGAATATATTTCAACCAACAGAGTCACCGCTCATATCACCTTACCATGCCATACCAGACATAACCGTCCCGACGGAGACCGGCGACAAACTCATGCCTACCCAAGGCAGAGGTTTTCCCGGGTTCCTGCCGGTATGCATGCAAGGCACATGAGGGTGATTATCATCACAAGTGTGTTCATTTCCAACAGCCTGGAAATCACTAATATGCACTCATGCATATGATCATACCACATGAAATAACGAGTCCTTCGAAATGCGGTGGTGTTATAAATGTATCCACGATCACACCAAAAATATTATGCCGGGATTCAGAATGCTTGCCTTCAATGTTGTGGAGGGGTGAGGTGCTCTCCAAAACTTTTGAAAGTTTCTTCTCTCTCCCCAAAATCCTATTTAAAAATATATTTGAATTAACACACATTTCAAAAACAGTACAAAAAAGTTGTTTGAAATTTTTCAAATAAATCTTAAAATAAACTAGACCAAATTTGAGGAAGGTAGGAAAAAGAATCAACTCATTTGGACTTATATTTAAAAAGTTATAGCCAGTCAAAGATTTGGTCAAATCTGTTTTTAAAATAAAACAGAAAAGAAAACGTTTCAAACGAGATTACGCTTTCGGTGCAGAGGAGGCGTACTTGAGGCTTTACGCCTCCACTTAACCACGTGGACAGACACGGGGTCGCTGACAGTGGGTCCAGAGGGCCCACTGGTCAGGTTTGACCAGTCTATCCCTCCCTCCTCTTCCTCTGCCCGAACGGAGGCGAGGCAACGGCGATCGCCGCCGGCGAACGGTGGCTCCCCGCGGGTTCCAGAGGGTCTGGATGGATCCGCGAGACTGCGGCGGTCCTTCCGGTGGTCGCTGGGTAGACGGGGGTGGAAAGAGTCATCGGCGGTGAGCTTCGCGGCGGAGGGGAGCTTCGGGAGCAGAGTGGTTTTGGGGCTACGGTGGTTCCCGATCAAAATCGAGTAGGGGGATGTGTTCACGGAAGGATGAGGAGGTTTCTGGCGAAGAGAACGGAGAGGGGGAGGTACTGGAGGTGCCGGATTGGCCGGGGCGGTGGCGGCGGCAGGAGTTGCCGGAGATGAGGAAGGAAGCTCTCCTGGGTCGATTGGCGAGCTGGGGAAGCGTCATTGGGGTGGCCTAAGGTTGCCCGTGTGCGGGAACGGCCCGGGGCGTCCATTTATAAGCGAGGCAAGGCGGTTCCGCGGCGGCCGTGGATAAGCTTCCGGCGAACCGACGTTCTGTAGCAGCAGGGCATCGTGGCGGCGACGAGCGCTAGCGGACATGGCTGTGGATGAGCTCGCGCTGCTCCAGGGGCCAGGTGGCGAGCGGGAGGGGTTTGGGCGGCGCTGCCCGTGGCTGGAGCCACTGCGGACGCCGGAGTGCCGCCAAGAACGCCCTGGCGGCGGCGCTGTAGCGTGCCAGGGTGGTTTGGCGCGATGCTGCGAGGCGGGGAGTGCGTGGCGAGGTGCTGCCGTGTGGGCCAAAGCCAGGGGGCCAGCGTGTCGGCTCGGGCGCACGGGTCGTGCAATACGCGCGCTCTGGGCGCGTCCAGTGCACGCACTGAGTGTGCTCGACGAAATGCCCGAGCATGCTAGGAGTCGCGGTTGAGGCTGGGGGTTAACAGGTCTAGGTTTGGGCTTGCAAGGAGATCAGTGGACAAGCTGGTTTGGTCAGGGGATTAGGTTCACAGTGTAATGCCAAAACTCATGTCAAAACAGATCATGCCCGTAGGGTGTTTGGCAAAATGCCAAGGGCACTTAGGCAAGTCTTGGAGTGGTCAAAAACTCCAGATGGAAGTCTCTTTAGATGTACAAGAGGGTGGTGTGGTTAGTTGGTCAAATGCAGCAACTTGTTAGTGTAAGTTTTGCAAAACTACAATTCTGGACAGGAAATAAATAGCATTGTTGCAAGCACTTAGAATCATCCAAAGGGTCCACTCTCCTGGACTTAAGGGTTTGGCATGGGGACTACCAGTAGGAAAAGTAATCATGGATATAGGAGCAACTAAAATGGTGGTTGCTGTACAAATCCTCAAATTGGACCAGAATGGAAAAGAGGTTGATTCACTCAAAATTTTCAAAGAACAACCCTGGATTTTTGCACAAAGTGGAATAATATGCTCCTACTGACCTCCCCTAATTTTGGTAGAAGTTTTAAAGAAATATTTAAAAGGGTTGTAGTGCAAAATGCACTCTGGACCAGAGAAGAAAAATTGAGTGTAGGGCTCAAAATATTTCATGAATGAAATATATTTTTGCATAAAAGTGATTTAGAGACATCACATGACATCTCCAAATTTTTGTGGGAATTTTAAGTGAATCTATCAAATGGTTGTAGTTCAAATATGGCCATTTAACCTTGAAACACCATTTTCAAGAAAGTAAAGATCAAGCAACTTAATTATTTAATTAGTTACACTGATAAAAGGAAAGTTTTTCTTGAGAGGTTAAACAAGTCCAATAACATATTTGAAAAGTTTTCTCTTTGGGAAAAACTCATCATAACAGGGAAGGAGATGATTTAAAAAAAATCAAAATGGAGCTCAGAAATCCAAAGTTTTAATTCCTGGAAAATTGTTTTAATTCATTAAAACAAGGCCAAATTTTTGGGGTGTCACAATACTATCCCCCTTAAGAAAAATCTCGTCCTCGAGATTTGTTAAAAGCTGTGTTAAGAAAATAATTACGCAATAAAGATGTGGCTTTAGTGAGAGGGCACTAAGTGGTGAAAAACCACAGTGTGAAAACTGGTGCTGCGTGGAAGAGTCTACGGTTCGGGACAAAATCGTGAGATTTCTACGCTGGATAAAAATTTAGAATAACTCCTAAATTTAAATATACGCTGGTCGTACCCGAGAGCACAGTGCTCTCTCTGGCCGACAGGTGGACCCGGGGTCCACTGTCAGTCTCCTCTTCTCCCTCTGGCTCTTTCTCTTCCTCCTCTCTCCCGCGCGCTTTCTCCACCGGCGACGCCTAGTGTGTAGGGCATCTAGGCCGTACCGTGGTAGTGCGCGGCGTGCTAGCTGCCGGTGCAGCATGCACTCACCTCGCGGGCCAGCGCGCTGTCGGCACTGCTCGCGGATTCGACTCCGAACACCGGCGATCGGGGACGAGCGGCGTTGGTGGACTTTGCCCACCGTACACCGAGCTCGAGCTATAAAAACGGCCGGGGTGCCTCTCTCTTCTTCCTCACACCTGGCCTCACTTCTCCTCCTCCTTCTTTCTCCATTACTGCTTACGGAAGCTCGGGTGAGGCTCTAATGGCGGAGGCGATGCCGGACTGGTTTGTGATCCTGATATGCGGAGGGCTGGCGACACTGCTGGGGCTCTCTGTGCTCCTGTGCGCGATGATCCTCGACGAGTGTCGCGACGCTGCGGCTCGGGTGTTGGCTCTCCGCGGTGGTGGTGATCATGAGGATTAGATGGAGTGTGCCGGGTGCTAACTGTTGTTAGGGGGTGATTAGCTGGATGTAACACCGTTGCAAGGTTTTGCAAACAGTGTATGTGTCCGAATGATTATGGTTGTGAGTCTGCTGCGTGGTGCTGTGTGAAATTAATTAATCCACGTCGTGAGAAGGGGCAGGTGTAGCAACTCAGGGAAAAGAAATCTCACTCCCGAATTTTGCGAGGGAAAAACAGTTAATTTAAAGGAGCATAAACCACAACAAAAACTACACACATTAGTAGAAGCCAAATAATTGACTCGTCGTACAAACTCAGGGTATCACGCATAAGTCACACACATAAATATAAATGCTGCAAAAACAAATACAGTAGTGACGTCTAAAATGAAAACGGTAACTGGGCGGGGTCCTGATAAAATGTCTCTGGTAAAGGGATACACTCCTCTTCTATCGGAGGCAGTGGATTGATCAGTCGATGTATGCGTCTCTCCGGGTCGGGTCTCAGTGGTCTGCCGATGGCAATCTGAGGACTTAAATCTGTGAGGCTCTGGAGATAATCCATCACTCGCTGGTTCAAATGCTCTTGAGCAATGATGTACTGGATAAGGTTGGCCAGAACTGGGTCTCTCTCAGTACGTCCACCGGGAAAAGATGTTACTTCTCCGGGTGCTGCACGACTCGGAAAGTAATAATATCCTCGTTCGTGGGCATAGGGTACTGCGGATCGAAGATGAGCAATCGCTTATTTCACAGCAGCTTCTATGGCCAGGTGTGGGGTTGGCATAGATTTCCCCACGAAGGAAACTTCCGTTGGATCTTGATTGGAGTCTACGGGAGGGATGTGTACTGCTGCCCAATATTCCGAGGTGGATGGGGTGATCCTTGATTTGAACAGCTCGTACTGAGGTGGCTGGGTAGAACCCATGGTACTGCGGGTAAAATCTCACAATATTTTGACAAAGCTACCTGGGGTTGCATCTGGGGTTCTCAGATGAATGCTGGGGCTCGGCATGACAGGAAAAAGTGTGAGTGTGGTGCACAAAGTGAGGGTTGCTGGGTAAGGTCACAAGGTGGCCTTTATATAGCAATGGAGCCGGATCGTTTTACCGTGGTGAAAGGTAATAAATTTGCCAGCTTAGCTCCAAAGGTCGGGTCAGTGTCAGAGATACACATATCTCATAAAGAGACGCGTTACTGTGGTTGTCGTCGGGTTGGTTTTGGTAGTTGTGCCCGGAAAATGTGCAACTATGCGCTGACCAAATATGCAAGGCTACTATTAAAACAGAGGCACAACGACAGGCTGCGTTAATATACACGGTCGCATGATTACAAAGCGAGGATACACTGAAACTCGGTGCTACTCATACGGCTTAGTCTACCTCGTTTATGTCTAAACGGGCGCGCCTGGTGGATGTCGAGGCTTCTCCACGTGTCTCACTGCCGGGATTAGTCGGAGATGGCGGAGGAACTGCAGGGTCAGGGTAGTGATGATGACCATCGCGGGGATTGTTGGCCACAACCCCGTTGGAGTGCGCTCCCAAAAGGCGATGAAGCACTTCTGGGGTCATCAAAGCATCTCGGCTGATGGCTGGAGCTGATCTCGGGGTCTCGATCGGTTGTCCAAACAGCACGACTGGGTTGTCGGCGTTGGGCTCGTTTTCTTCTCTCGCCGGGGCTCGACGAACCAGCTCTCCACGAGCTGCGATTAGATCAATAGTGATCTGGTCGAACAGTGCCTCTAGTGCACTTACATAGCGCACTAGGTGCAACAATGCGGGGTCCGTCTCGTGATCTCCGTTGGCAACTTGGGGTGGTCTACCATACCCTTCACGTCTGGGGTAGTAGTGGAACGAGCGACAGTTAACTCTGGGCGACAAGTGCCTGAGATGAACTATAGCCTCTCGAGCGGCTAGCTGGATGGCTTGTGGCTCAAAGGAAGTTGTCCTTCCGGTGAACCTGTAGGGGCGCTCGGGTGCTAGACCCCTACCGTAGATGTGTACAGTGGCCCAGAATTGACGGTCTTCACCGCTCATGGGTCCTTGGTACACAACAAATTCTGGTGGCTCTTCTAACGCATAGGCACGACGGGTGAGGTTTGCGAGTATGGTCACAAAACCTCCAAGGTTGGTTGCTGTGGTCTCGTTGTGCACTATGGGTCCAGGCATTGTGGCTCGGTTTGGGGTAGCGGCTGTGCGGTGCTGTGTTGGGACTAGCGTGCCCTTTTTATAGGAAAAAGGGGGCGGAGTCTTCCTTCGCACGCTTGCGAGAAAGGACTATTTAGGGGCCGGTCACTGGCGCATGAGTGACAGGTTAGGTTGATAGGTTGGGCACCGACTGCCAAAAGGTGTTGGGTCACTGTGTGGCTATCTTGCACGAGAAGCTTGGCTGGGGTTTGGCTAAGGTCTAGTGGGTTGGTTTGCCTAAGTTTATTGACCTGGCTAAGATAGGATTAGCCAATGGTCAGCCTGGCTCTGATACCAAGTCTGCCACGACCGGTTCTCCGGACATAAATTTCCAGAAAAGACCGTCGTGCTCATCAGCCCCAGGATTACTGTTAGCTGATGAGGCTCCAACTTGATACAGAAATTCCAAGCAGAATACAACATATGTAGTACAAGACCATTCTGGCCTGTGAGTACAACAAATGGTTTCTAGTGGTTGATGGCGGAAGCGGTTTGTGAAACATCAGTGTCTATGGGACTCCATTTCCCACGGGAACAGCTGACCAGGTTAACTCCTATCTTCGCGAGGCTGCTATCTCCATTGTGTGGGTTCCGGGGCTGGCATCGCGTCGCTCCTCTCCGAGCAAGAAAATCTGGCCAAGACAATAACCAGGGACAAGCCAATGAGTACTTTGAATGTACTCGCAAACATTATGAACACAGGTATAATATAACAATGATGTGCTAAAAATATTTTATGCTCATGACGTCAGTCACAAAAGATAAATGAAACTCTGATGCGTGCAAGCAAGTTATTTATAAAAATGCAATAACATGGTAGTATTAAAATTTATGAAACAAATAACAAGCAATGCCACAGTCGGGTGTCTTAGCGACACCACATAAAGGGCTTTAAAAGAAATGCCACAGTCGGGCGTCTGAGCGACACCACATAAAGGGCTTTAAAAGAAATGCCACAGTCGGGCGTCTGAGCGACACCACATAAAGGGCTTTAAAAGAAATGCCACAGTCGGGCGTCTGAGCGACACCACATAAAGGGCTTTAAAAGAAATGCCACAGTCGGGCGTCTGAGCGACACCACATAAAGGGCTTTAAAAGAAATGCCACAGTCGGGCGTCTGAGCGACACCACATAAAGGGCTTTAAAAGAAATGCCACAGTCGGGCGTCTGAGCGACACCACATAAAGGGCTTTTAAAATAAACAATCATAGTGAATATCCCGGAGGTAGAACCATCCCAGAGATACTCGATAATAACAATAATATCACGGGTTAGTCAACAATAATAATAATCATAGTTATCACAAGTCACGAGTAGTAATTCCATTTCTGGTTAACCGTTTCACCTCCGAAGACCGACACTAAGACCGACACCTGACCCATCCCAGACTGTAATCCTTAACCATGGACACGGCTATTCGAATAGGTTTATCTCTGCAGAGGGTGTACTCTTTACCCACGAGTAACGGATTTCTTTAGTCCATCGGAACTAATTCCGTCTACGGTCTTTTTGTTGAAAACACACCTAACTTGCACACACCAGCTTATCTCACACGTGTCTGGAATCACCCACGACACCTGTTAAGCAAACTCTAAGTGGGGAGGCTACAACCTCGCGTAGCATGGGATCAAATTTATATCGCGCGCTCTAAGGGGTGGCCTCCCCTCTCGGTCCCAACCGGAAACACCCATGCCCCCGGACCAGGTGGCCTGCCTACCAGCTACAACCGGTATCTTCCACCATGGCCTCTCTGTACGGTGTGTGCTAGAAAGAGGTTAACAACTTACTGAACCGTACTCTACTTGCTGTAGAGACGAGTGGTAGTACGAAACAAGTATGGGGGTTACTGGAACAAGACTCGATCTACGGTCGACTCAGGAGGTTTAAGTATTCCCTGCATGATTAGTATAACGAATATATTTCAACCAACAGAGTCACCGCTCATATCACCTTGCCATGCCATACCAGACATAACCGTCCCGACGGAGACCGGCGACAAACTCATGCCTACCCAAGGCAGAGGTTTTCCCGGGTTCCTGCCGGTATGCATGCAAGGCACATGAGGGTGATTATCATCACAAGTGTGTTCATTTCCAACAGCCTGGAAATCACTAATATGCACTCATGCATATGATCATACCACATGAAATAACGAGTCCTTCGAAATGCGGTGGTGTTATAAATGTATCCACGATCACACCAAAAATATTATGCCGGGATTCAGAATGCTTGCCTTCAATGTTGTGGAGGGGTGAGGTGCTCTCCAAAACTTTTGAAAGTTTCTTCTCTCTCCCCAAAATCCTATTTAAAAATATATTTGAATTAACACACATTTCAAAAACAGTACAAAAAAGTTGTTTGAAATTTTTTCAAATAAATCTTAAAATAAACTAGACCAAATTTGAGGAAGGTAGGAAAAAGAATCAACTCATTTGGACTTATATTTAAAAAGTTATAGCCAGTCAAAGATTTGGTCAAATCTGTTTTTAAAATAAAACAGAAAAGAAAACGTTTCAAACGAGATTACGCTTTCGGTGCAGAGGAGGCGTACTTGAGGCTTTACGCCTCCACTTAACCACGTGGACAGACACGGGGTCGCTGACAGTGGGTCCAGAGGGCCCACTGGTCAGGTTTGACCAGTCTATCCCTCCCTCCTCTTCCTCTGCCCGAACGGAGGCGAGGCAACGGCGATCGCCGCCGGCGAACGGTGGCTCCCCGCGGGTTCCAGAGGGTCTGGATGGATCCGCGAGACTGCGGCGGTCCTTCCGGTGGTCGCTGGGTAGACGGGGGTGGAAAGAGTCATCGGCGGTGAGCTTCGCGGCGGAGGGGAGCTTCGGGAGCAGAGTGGTTTTGGGGCTACGGTGGTTCCCGATCAAAATCGAGTAGGGGGATGTGTTCACGGAAGGATGAGGAGGTTTCTGGCGAAGAGAACGGAGAGGGGGAGGTACTGGAGGTGCCGGATTGGCCGGGGCGGTGGCGGCGGCAGGAGTTGCCGGAGATGAGGAAGGAAGCTCTCCTGGGTCGATTGGCGAGCTGGGGAAGCGTCATTGGGGTGGCCTAAGGTTGCCCGTGTGCGGGAACGGCCCGGGGCGTCCATTTATAAGCGAGGCAAGGCGGTTCCGCGGCGGCCGTGGATAAGCTTCCGGCGAACCGACGTTCTGTAGCAGCAGGGCATCGTGGCGGCGACGAGCGCTAGCGGACATGGCTGTGGATGAGCTCGCGCTGCTCCAGGGGCCAGGTGGCGAGCGGGAGGGGTTTGGGCGGCGCTGCCCGTGGCTGGAGCCACTGCGGACGCCGGAGTGCCGCCAAGAACGCCCTGGCGGCGGCGCTGTAGCGTGCCAGGGTGGTTTGGCGCGATGCTGCGAGGCGGGGAGTGCGTGGCGAGGTGCTGCCGTGTGGGCCAAAGCCAGGGGGCCAGCGTGTCGGCTCGGGCGCACGGGTCGTGCAATACGCGCGCTCTGGGCGCGTCCAGTGCATGCACTGAGTGTGCTCGACGAAATGCCCGAGCATGCTAGGAGTCGCGGTTGAGGCTGGGGGTTAACAGGTCTAGGTTTGGGCTTGCAAGGAGATCAGTGGACAAGCTGGTTTGGTCAGGGGATTAGGTTCACAGTGTAATGCCAAAACTCATGTCAAAACAGATCATGCCCGTAGGGTGTTTGGCAAAATGCCAAGGGCACTTAGGCAAGTCTTGGAGTGGTCAAAAACTCCAGATGGAAGTCTCTTTAGATGTACAAGAGGGTGGTGTGGTTAGTTGGTCAAATGCAGCAACTTGTTAGTGTAAGTTTTGCAAAACTACAATTCTGGACAGGAAATAAATAGCATTGTTGCAAGCACTAGAACTGATCCAAAGGGTCCACTCTCCTGGACTTAAGGGTTTGGCATGGGGACTACAAGTAGGAGAAATAATCAAGGGTTAAAGAGCAAGTAAAAATGGTTGCTGTACAAATCCTCAAATTGGACCAGAATGGAAAAGAGGTTGATTCACTCAAAATTTTCAAAGAACAACCCTGGATTTTTGCACAAAGTGGAATAATATGCTCCTACTGACCTCCCCTAATTTTGGTAGAAGTTTTAAAGAAATATTTAAAAGGGTTGTAGTGCAAAATGCACTCTGGACCAGAGAAGAAAAATTGAGTGTAGGGCTCAAAATATTTCATGAATGAAATATATTTTTGCATAAAAGTGATTTAGAGACATCACATGACATCTCCAAATTTTTGTGGGAATTTTAAGTGAATCTATCAAATGGTTGTAGTTCAAATATGGCCATTTAACCTTGAGACACCATTTTCAAGAAAGTAAAGATCAAGCAACTTAATTATTTAATTAGTTACACTGATAAAAGGAAAGTTTTTCTTGAGAGGTTAAACAAGTCCAATAACATATTTGAAAAGTTTTCTCTTTGGGAAAAACTCATCATAACAAGGAAGGAGATGATTTAAGAAAAATCAAAATGGAGCTCAGAAATCCAAAGTTTTAATTCCTGGAAAATTGTTTTAATTCATTAAAACAAGGCCAAATTTTTGGGGTGTCACACTCCAGCCTCCACCGGCGACTGTTCATCCAAGGGCTCCTGTTCATCCAACATCCACCGCGCGCTACTCCACCGGCTACTGTTCAACCAGCCCTCTCCACGGGCTCCTGTTCAACCACCCCTCCAGGGGCTACTGTTCATCCACCCCTCTACTATCTACTATTCATCCAGCCCTCCACGGGGCCGTCTTGTTCATCCAACCCTCCACGGGGTCCTGTTCATCCAGCCCCAACCGGCTCGATCGATCGGGGTCCTGTTCATCCAGAGACAACACCACGGGGTCCTGGTCATCCACCCCCACCGGGAACTGTTCATCCAACACAACCCCCCCCCCTGCAATGCTCACTGTTCATCCAGCGGCAGCGTCGATCGGCTTCAGTTAGTAGTAGTAGTGAAGGAATTGCTCGATCGCTCGGGTTCAGTAACGCGCATCCTGAAGTGCAATCGCTCGGGTTCAGTTAGGCGACGCCTCACTCGGGTTTAGTTAGAGTCCAACGCCTCGCACAAACGCGCGTACGTGTACGAGAGAAACGCCCATCGCTCGGCCCTCGACCACCCACAGTAACCGGGAACTCCCCGTAATTTTCCTCGCCCTTGCTTCTACCACGGTTTTTTCCGTCATGGACGACCCAAAGAATGTCATGCAGCTGCGTCTTCGGCCCGCCCAGGACGAAAAGCCCATTTTCTGTCATGATTTTTTGTCATAGAAGTAGGAGCCCACCACATCTATGATGATACCGTGTTTTGTCACAATTATCATCATAGAAGTGTCATCAGTATGACAGAAAAAATTTCGTTCGGCTCAAAATGTCAAGGATATGACTTTTTTTGTATTGTTTTCCCCAACGCTACTGCTAACTTATTAGAAAATTTTAAAAATAAAAATTAGATGCGATATTCGTGAATGGGAATAAAGACATGTCTACTGCAAAGGTCACATAACCATGTTAGCACTTGCATCGTTCATGTATGCAACATTGAACATCTCAACTCGAAGAGATCATGAGATCCCATTTAACATCTGACGCAAACAACATGACCACTTCTCTAGATGTATCTACCAAGCCTCGGAGTTCAAACCCTGGTGAACCCTAACCCTCCCTCCTCCCGGACGGTGGTGTTGGCGTCGAGGTCCTCCACCTCGGCGACCTCCGGCGTCACAACCACCTGGACGATAGTCTACGCAATGGTGGCATGGAGGTAGTATTGTGTTACCTCTCCTTCTTGGTCACTGTAGCTGCAAAAAGGAGAGGACAATATCAATGATCCAATCAACCAGCGGCGCACAAAAGATTTTAGTTATGATTAGTTGTTGCTGAATGAAAAACATTTGAAATTTTGAAAGCATGGAGTCAATACAATGTATGTACGATACTTGTGTGTTACAACTGAAGTTGTGACAACTGATGATGTTTGCATCACGTTCTTGCCAGATACCTCAACAGCATCCCATACTTTACCGGAACCATTGAGCAAGTAAGAGACAACTAATAATAATATGTGATGCAGCAATGGTTACACATATCAAGTCTCCTGAACTAATACAAATATAGTTCCGATCACGCATTAGCTCTTATAATTGTTTTAGACTTTTATTTAAATTCAGACATCTTAACCTAGTGTACTCTATAATAGTAGTACACTAAATACTTGGGATTTGCTTGAGGAGGCCCAGTAAAACATAAAATCCAAATCACAGTAGATTTCATCTTATCTGGTGGTTTGGTTATTCTCTATTAGTCTGATCCATCTTTAGATCAATAAATTCCACTTTTTGGAACAGAATCACAAACTACCTACACCAACTCAAAAGTTCAGAAATTATTGGCACCTCTTAGAACTGTTTGACTTAAGTTAACACACCTTAATCCTACGCACTCTATAATAGTACACTTAATACATGGGAATTGCTTGGGAAGGCCCAATGTTGACCATAAAAAAATCCAAATCAAAGTATGATTTCATCCTATCTGGTCCTTTGGTGATGTGACCATTAGTCCAGTCCATATTTAGATCAACAAATTCCATTTTTATTTGGAACAGAATCACTGACAACCTAGACTTCTAACTTAAAAGTTTAGAAAATATAGAATAACGAGAGCATTCTACTAGCTGCCTTTGTATGCTAGAATACAGATAAAATAGGTTAAACTGTTGGAAATATGCCCTAGAGGCAATAATAAAGTGGTTATTATTATATTTCCTTGTTCATGATAATCGTTTATTATCCATGCTATAATTGTATTGACCGGAAACTCAAATATATGTGTAGATACATAGACAACAACATGTCCCTAGTAAGCCTCTACCGGACTAGATCATTGAACAAAGATGGCTATGGTTTCCTATCCATGGACATGAGTTGTCATTTGATAACGGGATCACATCATTAGAAGAATGATGTGATGGACAAGACCCAAATTATGAATGTAGCGTATGATTGTATCATGTTTATTACTATCGTTTTTCTGCATGTTCCTATGACCATGAGATCATGCAACTCGCTGACACCGAAGGAGTACCTTGTGTGTACCAAACTTCACAACCTAACTGGGTGACTATAAAGATGCTCTACAGGTATCTCCAAGGGTGTCTGTTGAGTTGGCATGGATCAAGACTGGGATTTGTCACTCTGTATGACGGAGAGGTATCTCAGGGCCCACTCGGTAATACAACATCACGACAAGCTTGCAAGCAATTTGACCAATGAGTTAGTCACGGGGTCTTGTATTACGAAACGATTAAAGAGACTTGCCGGTAACGAGATTGAACTAGGTATGGAGATACCGACGATTGAATCTCGACCAAGTAACATACTGATAGACAAAGGGAACTGCATACGGGATTAGCTGATATGAACTTCATAGAATATGTAGGAACCAATATGGACATCCAGGTCCCGCTATTGGTTATTGACTGTAGAGGTGTCTCGGTCATATCTGCATAGTTCCCGAACCCGCACGGTCTACACACTTAACATTTGGTGACGATATAAGTATAGTTGAGTCATTGTGGTGGTTACCAAAGGTTGTTCAGAGTCCCGGATGAGATTCCGGACATGAAGAGGAACTCAGGAATGGTCCGGAGGTGAAGATTGATATATTGGACGAAGGGTATTGGAGTCAAGAATTGTTTCGGGGGTACTGGGTGATGACTTGCGTCATCGAAAGGGGTTGATGGGGGGCCCGGTAAGTGTTGGGGGGCCCATAGGACAAGGGGAGGGGGCAAACCAGCCCACTAAGGGGCTGAGTGCCCCCTCACCCCATCTCATGTAACCAGGAGAGTTGGGGGCGCCCCCTAGGGCTTCCCACCTCCCGGCTTGGGGGGAAAGTCACCCTAGGGGAGATCCCATCTGCCCTGGCCGCCCTCCTCCCTAGGGGAAACCCTAGGGGCTCCCGCCCCTCCTCCCTTCCCCTATATATAGAGAGGTAGAGATAGGGCAGCCGCACCCCCTTGAGTACATATCCACGCCACGGCACTGCCTCTCCTCTCCCTCACATCCCTCTTCTTCTCTGTAGTGCTTAGAGAAGCTCTGTTGACATTTCTCCACCACCACCACCACCACGCCGTTGTGCTGCCAGAGGACTCGAGCTACTACTTCACCATCGCTCGCTGGATCCTGGAGGTGAAGGCGCCATCAAGTCGTATGTGTGTTGACCACAGTGCTCATAATAAATCCCGAGACCTTGATAAAACCTGAGAGGATTGAGTTTGCTACCCTGTTGGACATTTTAGTGCCCTGCAGAAGACAAAGGAGAAATGCATAAGCCAACCACATCAAGTAGACAGGAGGGGGCGCATAAAATTGGTTACCTTAAATATTTCTATAACATGATAGCAAATTAACAACTGGAAAGTTAATGAGAATTATCCTGGAACAACGGAGATTAGGATAGACCCATACAAGAAGTGGACTGAGAGAGACAATGTTGGCGGCCTCTGATTGAAAATATGTGTGGTCACACTTCGTTTTAATGGAATATATATGTGGAAAAAACTGAACCTTTACACTCTGTTCCTGTGTGTGAAATTATGCTCTATAGGTGAAAGAACATACATAATCAATAAAAATATGTAACCCTTTACACTCTCTTTAAACAGAAAAAAAATGGACACCTACTCATATTGAGTGCCAAAACTGAATATATGCCCGTACCTAGTGCAGAAACTGAATACATATGCTTGTTTCGGTGCATCAACTGAATATATATGCTTATTTCAGTGTAGAAAGTGAATATATTCAGTGTAGAAAGTGATCACTTGTTGTTTAAAGTGAATATGTATGGCATCTTTGTGTCCAAAGTCTGTACTTTACTTTGTTTGAACTGAAGAAACTAAACATTTGATCATATTCAGTGCAAAAACAAGATCTATGGTATGTTCTAGTGCACAAACTGAAGATTGGCTTTTTTATGTTCTAAACATGAATACACGTACATGATATGTTTGTTTGCAAAACCTTAGCCTTAACTCCGTGTAATGCAACTAATGAGCATCTACTCTCTTTATGAGAAAACATTGGTTTCTGTTTCTACTTTCTAATCCATGAATTTGGCGAGGGGGCAAGGAAAAGCTAAGATGATTGCTGAAGTAGTAATCGACTCCCTGCCTAGCACTAATGAAATCACCGCTTCAACATTCGAATTCAGCATAGCAGGTTCCCAAAGTCGAATCTAAATGGCATGTGTGCTACTGATTCCACACCAAAAATCTGCAGGATTACGACAACAGCAATCGTCTAGAACGAGAGATATGGCACAAGATTAAGCGCAGCTCATTAAACATGGCTCCACACAGGATGAGAGAGAGAGGGGCGGAAGTGGCTTACCTATAGGGTGAAGAAGATACGTAGGAGAAGTTGGCCCCGAGGAGTAGCGCCACAGCGAGCATGCTGACGTACATGGCCATCGCATCGACGGCGGTGGCGCGATAAGGCCTCGGCGGCGGAGACAATGGTGACGGCATGGAGCCTATCCCCTTGTCCACGGCGGCGACCGATGGTGTCGGGCCACGGTCGGGTTTGTGCGAGGTGCACGGGGCTTGGCCTTTCCTGCCGAGATCGGAAGGTAGGGTCCTCTCTCATGCCTGGGCGTGCTCGTGTGTGATTGGAGCCGGGAAGGAGGCGGTGGAGGAACTGTTGGCAGCACGAGGGTGGGTGAGTGGCGTGGGAGAGGAGGTGGAAGGAGGCATGTGGTGGTGGGGAAATAGTGTCGGTGAAAACGACACCTATGGGATCACAAGAATCCCTAGTGCGGTTGCGGGGCGCTGGGTCGTGAGCAGAGAGGGATCAGCAGTCAGCACAAACACTCAGGTCGTTTACCCAGGTTCAGGCCGCGAGGATGCGTAATACCCTAGTCCCGCTTTGGTGTGTATATTTGTATTCTTGGAGTTCTTGAGCTAGCTACAATGAGCGCAACTTGTCCAAGGGTCTGAATCCTTCTCCTGGATGCCTCGGGCCTCCTTTTATAGGCAAGGGGATCGCCACAGTGGCACACAGGAGGTGGCATCGGGGTACTGTGGCTAAGCCTATCACTTGCCAATACGGGAGAAGACACATTTAATGCGCCTCTTAGGTGTCCCCCTTGCTTTACCACTGCTTCGCCCTGCCTTGACACGCGCCTGGGCCAGCGAGGCGGTCAGTGCCATGTAGGCTGGCAGGCTACTGAGGTGGCGCGGTGGTAGGGTCTTCATGAATATTTGCATGCCACCACATAGGCATGTGCTGAGTTGGCCCGGAAGCCTCACGTCGACACGCACACGCCTGCCTAACTGGTGGGCTGGCAGCTGCATGGGAGCGGTGGTGGAAACTTGGCGGGCGCGGGCCTGGCTGTGGCCCCTCGGATGTCCTCGGCAAGGGTCTTGCCGATGCGTTGCGGTCGTCCCCGGCAAGGGTCTTGCCGGGGGTGACTACAAAAAAAAAAGACACATCCGTGACATTTTGGGCCGAACGAAAAAAATTTATGTCATACATATGACACTTCTATGACGATAATTGTGACAAAACCCGGTATCATCATAGATGTGGTGGGCTTCTACTTCTATGAAAAAAAATCATGACAGAAAATGGGCTTTTCGTCCTGGGCGGGCTGGAGACGCAGCTGCATGACATTCTTTGGGCCGTCCATGATGGAAAAAATCGTGGTAGAAGCGAGGGGGACGAAAATTTCCGGGAGTTTCCGGTTACGGTGGGAGGTCGGGGGCTGAGCTATGCGCGTTTCTCTCATACACGTGCAAGGCGTTGGCTCTAATTGAACCCAAGCGAGGCATTGGGCTCTAACTGAACCCGAGCGATTGTACTACAGGCTACGCGTTACTGAACCCGAGCGATCGATCGATGGCTGTTAACTAAACCTGATCGAGCGATTCCTTCACTGCTGCTGCTAACTAAAGCCGATTGATTGGATGAACAGTGAGCGTTGCGGGGGGGGGGGGGTGGATGAACAGTGAGCGGTGGCGTTGTCTCTGGATGAACTGGACCCCGTGGTGTGGAGGGCTGGATGAACAGTAGACGATGGAGGGGTGGCCATGGAGGGGTGGTTGAATAGGACCTCGTGGTGTGGAGGGCTGGATGAACAGTAGACGGTGGAGGGGTTCCCGTGGAGGGGTGGCTGAACTGTAGCCGGTGGAGTAGCGCGCGGTGGAGGCTGGATGAACAGGAGCCCGTGGAGGCTGGAGGAGGTCGACGGTGGAGATGAACAGTATCTCGTGGAGTCACGTTTTGCGTTACGCCACACCCCTCCCGATGAACAGGACCCCCGTTTCTACCGTAGCGCTCCAACACAAGTCCGTTTGTTGCGGTACGCCACACCCCTACCGATCAACAGGACCCCCGTTTCGACCGTAGGAGGTCCGTTTCGTCCGTTTTGTGGTACGCCACAACCCTCCCAATCAACAGGACCCCCGTTTCAACCGTAGGAGGTCCGTTTCCTCCGTTTTGCGGTATGCCACACCCCTCCCGATCAACATGACCCCGTTCCGAACATAGGAGGTCTGTTTCCTCCGTTCTGTGGTACGCCAGGCCTCGTTTCCATCCCATGTTCCGTCCAAGCCGGTTGGCTCGCACGCATTGCGTTGCCTCCCGATGAACACGACACATTTTGTTGCCTCCCCATGAACACGACGCATTCCGTTTCCTACCCATGAACACGACGACGACTCTGTTTCTCCATTCCGACCCAGCCATGTACACGAGCCCTGGCCGTACATATGCGCGAGTAGGCGTTTGAGACCTCGCCCGTATGTACGTACATGGCGGTATTTTCCTTCTTGCACCCTGGCTGCTGTACGTACGTGTACACGCTACGTGCGCACCTCTACGACGACATGTACGCGCCTCTACTATGACACGTGCGCGCCTCTACATCGACTAGTATATATGTACGTACACGTACACGACCAAAATGACAACGCTACGTACGCTTCGACCAGGTGGGTCCCGACTGTCAGGCACTTCCTTGCGTGCGAAGATGTAGCTAGTGGGTCCCAGCAGTCAGGGGGGCGAATCGTTTTTTTTGCCCGGACACACTTCCTTGCGTGCGAAGATGTAGCTGGTGGGTCCCAGTAGCCAGGGAGCGAATCGTTTTTTTTTCCGGACGCACTTCCTTGCGTGCGAAGATGTAGCTGGTGGGTCCCAGCAGTCAGGGGGCGAATCGTTTTTTTCGCGAAATACGGTGGCCCGTCCGGTGGGCCCCCGCTGTCAGGTGGAGGAATACTTATTTTGCAGGTAATAAGGAGGCACTTCCTTGCTGCGGCCGTGGACCAAGCTGTCAGCCTCTCCACGTATAGTCCACGTCCGATGGAAGCCGTTCCTTGACCACGTTGACCACACCACGCTGAGAGCACTAGGGCGGTGGACGACGGCTAGGCCTAGGAAGTGGACGACGCGGAGCCGGGGAACACGCCGCAGTGGATGCCCACGCGTAGAGGAGTACGAGGGTTCACTACAAGAAATATGTCAACTAGTGACCTTCTGTCAGTGACCCTGGAAGAATTGGTCATAGATCTATGACCATTTGAGACCAATTGGTCAAAAGCTGTTCGGGGGGCTCCAAACCCTAAACCATTGCGACCATTTTGGTCAGAAATGCCGTAATTTCCTTACACGAAATGGTCACAAATCAAACAGTGCAGGTCCGCTGCTTTCTTTCTAGTTGTTAACGACCAATATAGATGGTCATAGCCTTGTAGATTGTGGTGGGCTGTGATGACTAGGCGCCATCTCATCAGGTTTGCCTATGTGTCATGTCCATGTGTCAGTTTTTGCCCTAGGTTGTGAAGCAACCTATATTTCTGTTATTCCAAAAATTCCCCAAAAATTCTCATAAATTGTTTGGATCATATCTTCATCAAATATATCAAAAACCTTCCTTGCCTAGTTCAAAAATAACTCAACAATATTCATTTTCCTATCCTATTCAAAGCAATACTTTGTGAAGGAAGTACCACTTTGGCATGTCCAAATGGTATCCATTGTCTACAGTGCTTTCCCCAAATAACCATCCTCCACCAAATGCCAGCTCAATCCATTCATTATTTTGAGCCTAGCTTCAACATTCATATTTATGTCTAGTGTGGTACTTTGAAAAGCAAGTACCACCTAGGCTCCTCCTTTTGAGGTGAAAATTTGTGAAGATGGTCTTCTTAGTAACTGATCATCCTCAGCCAAAACTCACGCCCATTAGCCATGTGCAGTTCCCGTACCGCAAATCAAACACTTGGCTGCTTATTCATGTTTGAGCATCGATCGGTCTCCTTGTGAGAATCTTATGTTGTGATTTTCTTCCTAGCACCTACCTAGGGAGTGCCCAACCCACTAGACATGCCTAGGCCGCCCCAAACACATGGCAACTCCACGGTCACGTGGTGACCACGCGGCGGGCATGCGAGCTTACGTGCTCTAGAGTTGGGGCCATCGGCCACCGTCCAAACCTCGATGTCTCGCCATCAAACCATGTATTTCTTATTAAATAGATACTTATTTACCTAGAAATGATTTTTGGAAAAAATAAAGAGCAAACTATGAGGCCGCTGCAGTTCAAATTTGACCCGCTTCCAACTGAATCAACGGGAATTTGCCTTTTCACCAGAGGTGGATCAAAAAATTGACACCAAACCATTTTGTCAATTGTGCATTAAATATGGCCTAGTATTTTATAAAATTGATTAGGTACAATTTTGCAACAAATATATGGTAGGTCCTTCACACAAAAAACTCATTTCGGGCACTCAGAAAATGGAAAATGAATTTTCTGTGCAAAGAAAATTAAAACTCCCTTAGGCAACATTGTTTGGAATTCCAAGATGCACCCTTGTGCACAATATGAGATCATTTGAACAAACTATGCCATGAATGTGGCCATAAGATTGATCATTTGGCTTGAAGGCCATGAATCTTCACACTTGATAGCTCATTTCTGAGAACACTTTTTTAAACTAATTACCGTAGTACAAGTTTATTATTTTTCCTGGAAACTTGGTCACATATAATGACACAATGCAAAGGTTTTCCAATTTTTTATTTTTATTTTTATTTTTTATGCCCGTTTCAAAATGCGGTCAAAACGGCGGGCTTGACCGTTCCTAGCTAGTGGTTGAATCTTGGAGTTTTTTTGGTGTTTCTCTGATTAAATGGATACTTATGTACCTAGAAATGATTTTTGGAATAAATAAAGAGCAAGTTATGAGGCAGCTGCAGTTCAAATTTGACACGCTTCCTACTGAATCAGCAAGAATTTGTCTTTTTCACCAGAGGTGGATCAAAACTTTTGACACCCAAACATTTGGTCAATTGTGAATCAAATATGGCCTAGTATTTTATAAAAATGATTTGGTACAATTTTGCAACAAATATATGGTAGGTTCTTCACAAAAAAAACTCATTTCGGGCACTCGGAAAATGGAAAATGAATTTTCCGTGCAAAGAAAATAAAAACTCCCTTAAGAAATATTGTTTGGAATTCCAAGATGCACCCTTGTGTACAATATGAGATCATTTGAACAAACTATGCAATGAATGTGGCCATAAGATTGATCATTTGGCTTGAAAACCCTGAATCTTCACGCGTGATAGCTCATTTCTGAGAACACTTTTTAAAAATAATTGCCGTATTACAAGTTTATTATTTTTCCTAGAAACTTGGTCACATATGATGACACAATGCGAAGGTTTTCCAATTTTTTGAATTTTTTTGAATTTTTTATGCCCGTTTCAAAATGCGGTCAAAACAGCGGGAATGACCATTCCTAGCTAGTGGTTGAATCTTGGAATTTTTTTGGTGTTTCTCTGATTAAATAGATACTTTTGTACCTAGAAATGATTTTTGTAAAAAAAATAAATAGCAAACTATGAGGCAGCCGCAGTTCAAATTTGACACGCTTCCAACTGAATTGGCGAAAATTTGTCTTTTTCACCAGAGGTGTATCAAAACTTTTTACACCCAATAATTTGGTCAATTGTGCATTAAATATGGCCTAGTATTTCAGAAAAATGATTTGGTCCAATTTTGCAACAAATATATTATAGGTCCTTCACAAAAAAACTCAGTTTGGACACTCGAAAAATGATTAAAAATAGCTAGAAAGATCAGAAATGCATACAAATTGGTGCTCATCCATAAAATGTGGTCTCTCTAGTGAAAATTTATGTGGTGCCCTTTTGTAAAATATTTTTGATAGCTGCTTCACAGAATCCCTCTATTTTTAGTACTTGGAAACTATGTTAAATCATAGACTTTTCGAACCAATCAGAACTGTTCTCATGGATCACCCCCTTAGCCAATCTGAACCGTCCACGCTTGGCGAATCCAACGTCTCTCACTTGGTCTCACCAGCCCAAACAAAACCCTAGCAACCCCCGGTCGCCTCTCTCTCCCCTCTCCCCGAAAAAACACACGCCGCCGCCTCTCTCTCCCTCTCTCCTTGATCTAGAATCTCACCGCCCAGTCGCAGCGCTCACCATCCCCCCCCCCACAACCTCGCCACCGACCAACTCCTCTCCCCCAACCCCGCCGCCGGCCTTCTCTTACGCTAGAGTCTCCGCTCCAAACCCTCACCTTGGTAAGGGAAGGCCCCAGATCCAAGCCAGCATCTTCTCTCCCAAGGGAAGGGAGGGAAGGGAACGCCGCAGATCGAGATCCACATCGGCATCGGTGCACCGTCGTCGACCTGGGCCGTGACGTATGAAGGTCCTCCATGGAGATCCGACCCGGCAGTAGCCCATGTCCACCAAGGTCCTCCATGGCATCCTGCACCGGTTTGTAGCACCTCCGGCCAGATCCGCCTCGAGCGCTCACCCACGACCTCTCCCCGTGGCTAGGGTTACGGGCGCGACGGCAGTTCCAACTCTGGTGCCTCTGCTTCGTCCTCTCCCTCCCTCCCACATGCTTCTCCACCTTATGGACGGTGCTCCTGCACTCGGTCGCTACGGGACTGATGTGCGCGGTGCCTCCCTCGGGCGGCCTCCTCCACCGCGTGCGTGACGGCGGTGGATGGCTGTCCCGCAACCGCGGTGGCGCCTGTCCACGGCGTCGACTACACAAAACTCCCATGGTGAACTTCATCCCCTCTGGCTCCCTCCTCTCTCTTCTCAAGTTTGTGGCCTTCGTGCAACAGTAGTACCATGCTATGATTCATGGCCATCAAGTCATTTTCTGTGTTCTACTAGTGTTATGCTTTGGCCCGAATTTCTACACTCAAATGACTTTGTGCTAAATACTGTAATTGATGCTAGGCGCTATCACCTTTGCATATTTAGATCCTGCTCTCAGGTTTGCCATTCTAGTATGATATTCTTGGCATGACTCAGTACCGCTCAACTAAAATGAATATTTTTTAGCAGTTCAAAAACTGGAAGCAACTTCTGGATGGCAAGCGAACATACCTCCAACCACCAAGGGGGCTCCATGTTCTCAGTGATGTTTTCAAGTGTCCGGATACTCGTAAAGCTGCATTAGGACACCAGGTGTGAATATCGTTGCTCCTCTGTTTTTATGCTCATCGGTCATAAATTGCATGTTCACTACAATGTAGTGCATTCTTTATTGTGCTGATGTTCGTACCATCTTTTCTCTTGTGTCTAAAACACAAATGGCTTTTATCGGCTAAAATGCGAGACACTGTGCAAGCACCAAGACCACCAGAAAATAATATCTCCAGCATATTAGGATGTCTTTTCTTACATCAACATTATTAGAGGCTTTGTAGCCTGCAACTACTCGTCACTTGCCCATATTCATCTGCATGATGCATACTTCCTGAGTATATCATTTCTGAAAACACGTGTTGTCAAGTTAATGCTTGCTTATTTATAATTTTA
Organism: Triticum aestivum; assembly: GCF_018294505.1. NCBI lineage: Eukaryota > Viridiplantae > Streptophyta > Magnoliopsida > Poales > Poaceae > Triticum > Triticum aestivum. The sequence goes on along the minus strand of NC_057813.1, from coordinate 402,991,837 downwards.
GATATGCATTTGGAGATGGCGTTTTGATGCCACCAGCAGATGTGCAACAGGGACGACCCAAGTGAGGTGGGCTGTGGGATTATGTAAGATGTTTAAGTCAGTCCTTAAGAGACGACCCAAGGAAGGAAGGAAAGATCACTACTTCGCTCCTGTGGGTCGTCGCTGCTCGAATGCCATTGAAGGTCCCTCATCTCTCTCTCTCTCTCTCTCTCTCTCTCTCTGTTTGTCTACACCCATCAAATTTGCAGGCTTACTGCAACTTATTCAGAGGAGAAAACTTTAGAAAATTAAAACTTTTGTTCTTTCATCAGAGAGGACAACTAAGCCACGAGGAATGAAAAGCGCAGAAAACTAAAACTTTCCTTCATTCAGAAAACTGAAATGTTCACATGCACACACTGAAAGTTTAGCTTTTCTTCATTCTTGTGAAATAAAAAATATTAACCACTCTGTGTGTGTACTGCTGCTACATGTATGAACAAGTTCTCAGTCCTAAGAGTGAAACATCATATATAATCTTGTGCGTACAGTTTCTCAGCAATGAAGATAATAATAATAAGCAGCAACATCGGCACGGGAAACAAATTTAAGACAACTTGAATGTGCTAAAACATTGTGGGGTGATTTTGATCATACTAAATACAGAGTAGCATGCAGTATGTGAATTTTGTTTTCGCTGTGCTACAGACAATGGTGTATCTAATGTAAGTGGAGGGTGAAAAGTTTGTTCCCATTAAGTAGTGATATAATGATATGTGTACAGCAAAGGTTGCTCACCAGGAGAAGTACAAACCATGTTCTGGCACATCTCTCGCTTCGGCGCAGAATTGATGGGTTCTCCCTGGATTCTTGTGTAATGAGCTCTTGTTTTTTAGTACTTCTGTAATGGTATTCAGAAATAAAATCCATATGTTTCTATATATGTTCTTTTAGATAAGTATGTCAATATATAACTAGTAATGTAAATGGTGTGACACAGTTCTAAATATAAATGCAAATAGCTTGTGAATGTCAATCTCATGTATTAGGGTCCTGTTCTTGTAAACCTTATGTAAAGCTAAAATTCTTGCTTTGTGCGGGGTGACTAGTGATGCAGCCTACCAAGCAGTAGCAGGCATACCAAGCAGCAGCAGGGGAGGGGCTCTCTCGAACGTCGCCTGTGCCAGTCATTGCTATTGTCACTGATTGATGATGGATGATTGATGTTATTTTAGCTCGGTCGCGGTTTGTTTAGCTCCTTGGTAGTCCCTACTTCTGCTGGTAGAAATAGAAATGATAGTTGTAGTCCCATGTAGTTGTAGTACCATGTAGTTCCTCTACTCGGGCTGCCCTTTGTTGCTTCATTTCTATGTTAATTTAGTCTGTTGAATGTATCTACTATCTACTTTGTGGTTGTGGCTGTTGAAAGAAATAAAATGGTTTGGATACATGTGTACATGCTGATATGTCAAGCTGGAATAGCTGCCCTTGTGATGTCAAGCTTCTAAATGTATGTTGTGGAGGCCCAAAATAAATTGGATTGTAAAAGGGTTGAGGCCCGAAAAAAGAAATGAATTATAGAAGGCCACGTCCTAGAAAATAAAATGGGCTAGGCCCATGTAGCTAGAGAAACTAATAGTAAAAAGGCCGAATTGTTGGGCTAGGCCCATGTAGAAAACCGAATTGGACCGGGCTGAATCTTGTGCCACATCAGCTTGCCACGCTGGATGCCTACATGGCCTGGGGAGGTTGCTAGTGACGAAAATGCCATAGTGGACATATTTTGGTCATAAACGTCCACGCCCATTCCAGAAGAAAGGTCGCTATAGTCAGTTTACGACTGCCAGCTTTTGACCTTCTGTTTTTGGTCACAAAAAGGTCGCAAATGAAAAACCATGACCTTTCAGTGACCAATAGTGGTGGTCACAAGTTGACATATTTCTTGTAGTGGTTCACTGGTTCGCTGCGGGGTGAGGCTACCGTCGCTGTAGAATAACAGGGGGTGTGGGTGAGTAGAGGGATGGCCTGGCCAGTGGTGGGAGTAGTAGGGGGCAGTGAGGCCTCCGCCACATCATAGCCGGCCACGGGAGGCAGGAGCACGAGGCACGATCGACGCTGGTTTGGGCGGCTAGAGCAAGAAGACCAGAGGTTGAAGAAGCACTACGACCGTTGGATGGACATCATACGGTCACTGGAGCTAGAATCGTGCATATTGACTAAGTTGACAAAGCCCTCCATCCCCGTCAACTTAGTAGGCCCACAAGTTAGCCTGCCACTATACTGGGTCCTAGCTAACAGACGGAGTATTCATTTTTTTTGTGCGTAATAAGGAGGCACTTCCTTGCATGCGAAGATATAGCTGGTGGGTCCGAGCTGTCAGCGGCGGTAACATTTTTTTCGCAAAATACAGAGGCCCTTTCGGTGGTCCCTGATGTCAGGTGGAGGAATCATTATTTTGCACGTAATAAGGAGGCATTTCCTTGCGTGCGGCCGTGGACCCAGCTGTCGGCCTCTCCACGTACAGTCCACTTCAGATGCATATCGGTCATTGACCATGTTGACCAGGCCGCGCCGAGAGCACCAGGGCGGTGGACGACGGTGAGGCCTAGGAAGGGAACGACACGGAGGCAGGGAAGACTCGGCAGTTATTTCCCACGCGAAGGGGAGTACAACTGTACGAGGGTTTACTGGTTCGTCTGCCGTCGCCGGAGAATAACAGCAGGTGTGGGTGAGTAGAGGGATGGCTAGGCCAGCAATGGGAGCATGGTGGGGTGGTGAGGCCTGCATGGCAGTAGAGCCGGCCGCGGGGAGGAGGGAGCAGGCAGTCCCACCGGCGCTTGTTTGAGCGGCTGGAGCAGGAAGAGCAGAGATTGAAGAAGCACGACGGCCGTTCGATGGCCATCCAACAGTCACTTCTTATGCGTCAACCTGTTTTTTAGGAAAGCCTCAAATCTGTGGAAAACAGCATACAGCCCATCTGCCATTATTTCTAATAATTTACAGCCCATTTGCTAATTCTTAATGTTTTTTTTGGAGCCCATATTCTTTTTGTTAGCATTATAGCCCATATTGTGGCCACGGTTAAAAAAATATACGAAATTTTGCATATTTCGGTGCGGTCCGAATTGTTTTTAATCCCGAAATTTCGACTAACATTCAAACTGATTTAAAAATAAATGTATATCAATATAAAATCAAACAAATTCTCGACGCATAAAAATTAATGTAATTTAAAATCTCGAAATGAAAAGAAAGATATTTGAAACTAATTGCTGGTTTGATGTGTCTTAAAAATGTACAACCCATTCTCATTACTGATGGGCCATTTTCTCGGCGAACCGAATGAAAGCTCTCCTCGTCTTGAAAGATTTGCAGCCCAAGAGGCCTGACAAAGCGACCTACTTGGCAAATCACAAAAAACTGGGTTGTGGCCATGGACCCAGCTGTCAGCCTCTCCACGTACAGTACTCTTCCGATGGAAGTCATTCCTTGACCACGTTGACCACGCCGCACGGAGAGCACCACGGCGGTGGACGACGGCGAGGCCTAGGAAGGGGACGACGCGGAGCCGGGGAAGATGCGGCAGAGGAAGCCCGCGCGGAGAGGAGTACGAGGGTTCACTAGTTCGGCTGCGGTGTGAGGCTGCCGTCGCCACAGGGCCTGGCCAGCGGTGGGAATAGTAGGGGTGGTGAGGCCTTCGCGGCAGCATAGCCGTCCATGGGAGGAAGGAGCATGAGGCACGACCGGCACTGGTTTGGGCGGCTGGAGCAAGAAGACCAGAGGTTGTAGAAGCACTACGGTCGTTGGATGGACATCGTACGGTCACTGGAGCTAGAATCGTTCATATTGACTAAGTTGACAAAGCCCTTCGTCCCCATCAACTTAGTAGGCCTACAAGTCAGCCTCCCACCAAGGTGGGTCCCAACTAGCAGGGGGAGTATTCAATTTTTTGTGCATAATAAGGAGGCACTTCCGGTGGGCCCGAGCTGACAGCGGGGGGAACATTTTTTTCACGAAATATGGTGGCCCGTCAGGTGGGTCCCAGTAGTTAGGGGGCAAACATTTTTTCGCAAAATACGGTGGCCCGTCCAGTGGGTCCCTGCTGTCAGTTGGAGGAATCATTATTTTCCGTGTAATAAGGAGGCACTTACTTGCTGCGGCCGTGGACCCAGCTGAGGCTCTCCACGTACAGTATACTTCTGATGGAAGTCGTTCCTTGACCATGTTGACCTCGCCGCGTTCCGTTGCATGCATGCATCCATGGGCGTGGTGCGTCCCCACTGTCAGCCTCTCACATACAGTCATCTTTCGATGACTCTCGGTTGCTGACCACGTTGACCACACCGTGCCGAGCACACCCAGACTAGAATGACCCGGAGATGGGGAAGACGGGGCAGTGGAGTCGTAGATGGCGAGGAGTGGGAAACTTCACTGGTTCGGGTGCGCTGCAGCACAGCCGCGATGCCGCCCACGGGAGACAAGAGCAAGAACAGAGGTTGAAGAAGGAGCATGGCTGTTGGATTAACATCCAATGTTCCAGCTACTAGAATCATTTGTTGATTAAGTTGACAAAGCCGTGCGTACACGTCTGCTTAGTAGGCCCACAAGTTAGTCACCAAATCTGACGGGTCCCAGCTATCAACAGGATGAATAATTTTTTTCGCAAAACAAGGAGGCACTTCCTTCCGTGCGAAGATACAGCCGGTGGGTCCCAGCTGTCAGGTGGAGAAAACATTTTTTTTAGCTTAATAAGGAGGAACTCTCCTTGCGTGCAACCATGGACCTCATGGGTCCCAGCCGTCAGGCTCTCCACATACAGTCCTCTTCTGATGACTCTCGTTTGTTGACCACGCCGCACCAAACACAGCGAGGCAGTGGACGACGGCGAGGCCCTGGACGGGAACGACTCAGGGATGGGAAAACGCGGCAGTGGATTCGCAGATTGAGAGGAGGAGAAGGGTTATAACTGGTTCTGTTGCAGCGTGGGGCTGTAGTCTGTGGAGAATAACAGGAGGTGTCGAGGGGTGGAGGGATAGCCTGGCCGGTGGTGGGTAGCGCTTCATAGCGATGCGTGCTAAGCAGAGCCGCTAGCCGTCGGAGGCCGGACCAGGCGGTCCCGACGACGCTGGAGGAAGAAGACGAGAGATTGAAGGTGCATGCCGGCCGTTGGATATAAATCCAATGGCTGTGGATGACACAATCATTTTTTGACCAAGTTGACAACACCCTGCGTAGGCTTCGACCTATTGGCCCACATGTCAGCCTGCAAAAATGTGGCATATATTTAACCAATGTTTTCTAGAATGTACAGTCCATTTGCTTGGCTAGGTGAACAAATAATTTGCGTCAATCAGGCCCATTTATATTTTCTAAGAAATCCCAGCCCATTTGCACTTCCTTGAAATAGACGTATTAGGTGGGCTCGTTATATATAATGTTACGTTAGAAGGAGTAGTTAATATCAAAGAATAAACCGGAGAGGCACATTTTTTATGTATATAATGATGAAATTAGCGAGTTATTGCTCAAAATAAATTGGACATAGCATTACTTTTATAAGAGACCTGCATTTTATACCCCACAGTAGGCATACTAACAAGTTCACACACAAATACAACAGAAAAGGTAACCATTCATATCAAACTCAGGTTCACAGGACATGTTCTTATTTATAGGCAACATTCACTATCAACAACTCAAAAGATTCATATACGCATATCTATGCATCCAAATGATTGATAGATCACACGACAATATTCATACATAATTCACAAAAAGATTCAGATATACACATGTTCAGTATGTTTATACATCAAAATGATTGAGATCACAGCCAATATGATCCATGGATGAACTTTAATTACCTAGGGTACAGGCTGGTAAATGGTGTTCAATCGGAGGTACTTCTTGCTAAAATTAGTTCTTGTACGAGTAAACTTTCGAGTACATAAGAGGCAGCACAGACAATCTGAACTTTGCTTGTAGGTTTATCCTCAAATAGTGGCCTCGTGCCGAGGGAGGTTTGAGCAACCTGGCCACTACTTTCATCCAACTAGTTTACTGGCTCATCTTGGTCATGTATCTCGCCAAAATTTTACATTGCAGACGAGAAAGGAGGCGTTTGAGAAAACGAACCAACCAAATTTTTTGTGCTGTTCAACTAAAATGGAGCATCCTTGGCATGCAGACTGATTAAGTGCCAGATGAATATACGCGTCAACCAACTTGTGTGGAATGTTTAGACTCCATGCCATATAGTTCGCTACCATATGTGCCGATAACCAGAATGCACAAGTTGGGACCAAAGACTAGACTGCGTTTTTCTGGGCTATGCACCAAGCAATATTTTTGGCGTTCACTCTCCTAATACTTGGAGTTTGACAATTGGTTGACGCCGGTTCATACTCGAATAAATATAGGCACTTCTTATCAACATCGATGCTTGTCTAAGTGAACTTTGGAGTACATAGAAGCATCATAAGTACCTGTGCATCTGATCATTTTGTGCAGTTCTACTGAAATCACCCGATGTAATGATTTGCCTGCGAGTTCAGGCTCCAAATTACTCCTTTATGAAATCGACAAATAGTAGCACAATACCAAATTACCAATACATATGATAGGCACAACAATTAGGATAAAGACCAGTACCAACCTGTGTGAGGTAGCATATCAATTACTATTTCCTTCGACTGGAAGCCGAGATAAGCCAAGCGATTGACAGCAAAGGAAGAAAGCAAGCGGAGATTAGCGACTGACAGGAAAGGACGAAAGCTGTTGAGGCAATGAAGCACCCAAAGTTTTTGTGTAGTTCCACCAAAATCGAGCATCCCTGTTGGCACATATATTGAGAGAGTGACATTACTGTAGTAGTGGGACTAGTTGATGAAACATAAACTAACAAATAGAAGCACCCTCATTATCTTAATGGGTAAAGTTAGCAACATAGTAGTTTTGCTTAAAGAGAGGTATTAGTTTATTTAATCATTGCCAATTAGCTCAACTCAACACTCAAAGCATTGCCATTTATCATAGGTTGCAAAACTTAAAAGTGCAAAGATAAAGGAGTTTCTCATGACAGTAGCATGATACAAATAGAGATGACAGCAAACTAATATGGATGATGAGGATTGGAACACAGATCTCCCTTTGTGCAGTTCCACCAAAATGAACCAACTGTTCCATTCTGACATTCCAGTTAAACAGCACAAAAGTCACTTCTTTTAAGAAGAGTTTTGTGCAGTGCACCAAAACGTCACAACAGCAACCAGGTGAATTGGATATCCCTGTTTGCACAAAAAGGCACAGAGGAAACAGTCAGAGTCTCAAACAATTACAGGCAAAAAAATTTGGCTAAACTTGTCAGAGTCTCAAACAATTACAGGCAAAAACAGTGGCATGGCTTCATTTTTAAGAGGGACATTATATTAAGAACAGATAATGCTGCATTCGTTTCACAGGTTTGGTGCAGGATTTTCGTAGGAACACAATTCCTACGGTATTTTTTCCCTTCCAACCATTCGGAACACGTGAAAGGTGAATAGTGTTTCATAGGAAAGCTGGTCTGGTAGTGCTGATTCCGTCGGATTAGAAACATCCACGCGCTGCACATTTTTTGGGCGGAAGCCCGAGGCAGGCGCTCGCTACCATGCGTTAGACAGGTTGTTGTGCTGTGTTTGCCAGAATAAAAAAATCAACCTATGTGTGGTACGTTAGGTGAGGATAAGAGTAGTCACTGTGCAGCTGAATAAACAAATATCATCTCATACTGCCAAGCATGCTACTCTAAAAAAACAAATATGTACATTTCGTAGTCCATCCGAACACATTCTCTTGGGAGTTTCCTCCGGTTCGCTGTTCCATAGTTTTATACCTACATTCCTTTTCTATTCCTCTATTTTCATCAAGACCTATGTTTTCTGCCCCTTTATTCCGACCGGAGCCTAAATATTTGGTATAAGGGCATGGGACAGTGGGTGCACCAGCAGTACAACACCATGTACATAAATAGGGGCATAAAGTGGTGATTCATAGTTTGTTGCCCCGAGAAACAAACATCCAAGAAACATATCTGGGTTGGTCCCATTTTTGTTCACTCTAGCCACCTACTCCTATGTGTGGATAGCAAATCTAGTCCTGGTCATACCACTTTGTACAGTGTTACCCCTATATTTCCCTTTTTGACCAAGACACCGGTTGGATGACTAGTCTGTACTACTTTCATCCCCTTTCCTTCTTGTTTGTACCAAGTCCGATGTACATACTAAATTCCCCCACCCCCACTTTATTTCAATGACAAGTTTTTTCGGACGGAGGGAGTACAAGATTCGACTCCATGAAGTAGCTTTACCTCTAACAATAGAAAAAAATAGGTGACGTTGGACCATCCGATCGAGAGGGGCTGAGAGGTAGAAAATGATGCACATGCATCGACGTAGCGAGCTGGGGAAGTAGAGCTAAGGCGGTTTCGAACGAAGATATACCTGAAGGTCGTCGGGATGTGGATAGGTGGGCCGCGGGAGGCCGGATCCGCCCACAGGCAACGACGAAGGGATCAGAGGACCTCCTGCGCCAGCGCTCGGTCAGAGATAATGGTGCGGCCGGCAGTGGGTCTCCTCCCTCGCTGTCGACGACGGCCTAAATGCTGCCCCTCCACCCCTTCACCAGCGGAGGGGGATACGTCTAGATCTATAACCAGCGGTGAGGATAGAAAGCTAGTGTTTTTTTAAGGGAGAAAGACAGTGTTACCACCCCTATCGTGTTTAGATCTGGAGAGGATGAGAGTGTGTGAATAGAGCAACCCTAGAAAGCAAGCGCGGAGGCTCCGGCCTATATATAAGTAGTGGGGTAGTTTTCCTTTTTCACTCCATCAAAACAATCGTTTAAAATTGTGTACTACTACATGCCAGGTCGCGGTTTTTTTAGTTGTTGATTATATTTTGAGATAGCTACCCGCTTGTTCCAAGTGTTGTTACGGTGTGCCAGGTCGCACTTTGTATCGTTCAAGTCTGGTACTACAAGTCCCTCCATTAAATGAACAACCACCCCCTCGTAAAAATTGTGAACAAGCCCACAACTAAAATTAGTGGAAACGTGGGTTGCCCCAACATGCATTATTATTTATATTTTCTACTCCCTCCGTTCCTAAATATAAGTCTTTTTTATTAGCCACACCTAAGACAAGAATTTTTTTTATTAACAGTGAACCCCACATGTAATAGACACAAAAATTGTGGCAAGATTCCCTTAGGCAAGCCAAAGTGTGCCTAACAATTTGAGCAACTCAGGTTAGGAAAGTGTGGCAAGTGTGGGAAAAATAATGTGGCAACATAAGACAAACATAGCCACAATCCAAACAGCCCCGTAATGTTTTGTGACATGCATGAAAATTTGGTTAGTTAAATTTACAGTCAAAATTTGGCAAGGTGCATCAAATGAACACATGCAAGTATCAAAAGGAAAGTCACGGCATGCATGCATGTGTTGTACTCCCTCCGTTTCCAAATATAAGTCTTTTTAGAGATTGCAACAAGTGACTACATACGAAGCAGAATATGTCTAGTCCTACATACGAAGTAGCCCATTTGAAATGTGTAAAAAGACTTTTATCGAGTGTAGTGCTTTGATGTATCGCGTCAACTCGGACAAGACTGAGAAATCTGATTACTACGACACCCTCTTCCTCGTGGACCAAGCTCCGGTGACTTACCTGCACCTACCTTTGGCTGCATGACAGGAGGGCCAACCACCTGTTGGGCCCACCTGTCATAGAAGCAAAGGCAGGAGCAGTAAGTAGAAGCTTTCTCTACACGCTATCGCTCCCGCACAAGGTGGACGTACATGCAGTAGTGGATTTGATACTGTAGAAGTAGGAGTAACATCATTTTTCGTCTTCTCGAAGAGGCGAAGAGCCAAGCGCAACCGAACGTGGTAGTTGTGAACGCTCGCGTGGTGCGGTTCCTTGGAGTACTAGCCAGGCTCTTGCATGAGACAAAATTGCTATTGTTTAACAATTAAACTCCATTATCCATTGGTTGATACTCATTCTGCATAGGTCCACATGCTTAGCACCGTTTCCTCCTGGGGTCACCAATGTTTATTTGCTAATTAATAACATTCCATGCAATGAACTAGCCATTGCAAGTCATTAAAAGCATGCACACCTCTCATCTCTTATTGGTTGATATGTCAAGAAACAAGAAACAAGGTAGAAGTTAATGCACCGCGCCTAAGTGTTTTGGGACTATTTGGTTTTCGTAAGATGACTTACACACCTAGATAGAGGGAGTAGTATAGACCTGTAAACCGGAAAGGAGTATTTGCCTTTCTAGAGATTTCAACAAGTGACTAGACTACACCGTGTGCAGTACCCCCTCCCTTGCGGTTTATGGGGATCAAATCTCAAATCTCATGAACCAAGGCATTTTGCGATAGGAGGAATGTATCTCGTACTTTACAAAACTACCCTAATTAAACTCATGCATTAATTACATAGTTCTCTCGTTTTCCTCTCCGCCTTGGTCGCGGTGCACAATATTGAGCACTCCTATATGACTAGCCACTCTATCTACATGCGTGACATTTCAAAGCATCCGGGCCCGCGTGCCATCTACCAAATCACAGCGAGGTGCTACAGTCGAGACTCACCTGTCACCCCGGTGTGGCCGTCATGACCCGTCATATCACAAAACCCACACCTTTACCAGCAGTGGTAAGGTGGCCTCCAAGTTGGACTGGACAAAGCAACCATCATTTCATTGGAACGCTCGTTCAAGCCCTTTCTTCCCTTTCTTGAAGAAAACCTCACTCCAGGCTACTCACTTCTACCATTTTTCTTCTGTACCGACGAAGGAAAGGTGGGCGAATCAGTTATGCTGCTATATTTTCATTCCAATAATCTTCTTTTTGCGAAACACCGACCGATTCTCACATCCTATTCTTTTCCCGTTTTCATTGTGATTGTGGTTTCCTTTCGATTGCTTTTTGTTTGTCAGTTCATTGATGGATCCTGGAGCACTAGGCAAAGAGTTCTCGGCGGACAACCCACTAGAGACAGTGATCTCCAGGAAGCGATCACTGACCAATGAGTTGACCATGTTGGCGGGCCAACCCATGGAGACGAAGAACTCCAAGAAACAAGCACTGGCCAAAGAGTTGAGGATGTTGGCAGACGAACTCCTCAAAGAAAGTTGGAAGAACAGCAAGGGCCCCACCGTGCCTACCCCAGGAACTCTGATTGCCACCTATGTGAGGCTCAAGACCAAGTTTGAGGAGATAGTCGCTGTTGAGAAGCAATATTCCCCTGGCAAGGTGATGGCCCCCATCGAGGATGAGGAAATGGCCCCCAGAGGAATGAGATCCCCCGGTGAGCTGCACAAGGTAAAAAATAATGGCTTATTACCATAGTTGTAGTTTTTGATTATTTGCAATGTGCTTGCTAATATGTTAGGGTTGTGCAGGTGCCGGTGGTTGTCCTTGATGATTCCGATGTCGTGTCCCGTCCTGTTGGCATCGCCCCGGAGATCGATTCTGATGCCGATGTCCATCCTGTGGACATCGCCCCAGAGATCGATTCCGATGTCGCGGTCAGTCCTGTGGACATCGCCCCAGAAATCGATTCCCATGCCGTTGTCCGTGTTGTGTTCATTTCCCGAGAGATCGATGACAAGAAATAGTTGGTCACGCTAATCCTTCAGGGTAATTTGCAGTGCCCTGTGTTTAATTACCAGAACGATGAGTGTTACCAAACCATGTTAGGGCTAATGCACTGTCTTGTGTGGGCGGATCTTGCTACTTTTGTTTGATAGTGAATCATGCGAACCCTCTCCGAGTTATGGAAACAGATGTATCCTCACCAGCTTTTGATGTAATATATGGCCTGCTTAGATGTAAGTTTGAACTATTTATCATATCACCAGGGCTTGTTTGATTATTCTTGGTGTTAGTAGGCTAGCTACTGTGCGAGCTATAGTACTTGCAAAACACTCACCGAAGAGAAAACGTTGGGGCTGATGAGCTCGTGGTACGCTTATACTTATCCCTCGTCGATCGACCAATAGCCCTAGCTCCTAAAATTGTAGGCTTAGCGATCGATCAGACAATAGTCGACATACATTCAGGCCTCATTTGGTTCATAGGGTAACAAAATCGTAGCAAAAGTACAGAGAACGCGCAACACAAAATCATAGCAGTGCCGAGACGTATTCCCTCCGTTCCAAAATAGATGACCTAGGCGGGATAGTTTGGCCTAGTGGGTTTCAGTGATATGACATGGTATAGTGCCGTCCAGTCTTCGCGTGTGGTAGTAGTATTACGGGTACAATAAGTTTTCTTGAAGAAGTGGAATTCCACGAAGTCATGATGGTTCCTTCGACCGAACAACTTATACTGGGAAAGGTTGGGCCTGCGATACGACTGGGGTAGACCAGGATAATTCTGTGCATGGCAGGTGGACCAAGATGGTCGACGTCCCACATGTCGGTGAATGAAAGTATTCTTTCTGATATAGATGACGAGCAACGAGTATTCATTGTTTATTTTTGATGAAAGCTATTGTCCCCACTGTTACTCCTTGACTTTGTCAATGCCTCTCTCTCCTCCACATAAGCGGGGACTACTTGCTATGCATGCAGCGGGCAGCTGGCGTCTTGAGGGGACCAGGGCGGTGAGAGTGGGCTCCGAAAGTGGTCCGGACTCCAGCATGGCCCAGCTCACATTATCACCATATATTTCTTGGAGTCCGTGCGTGGCGGGCGGGCAATCTCTTCTCCCTACCCCGTTTCTCTCTTCTCAGCCCAGCCGACGCCCGCCGAGCGATTAGATTGCGGCTATCGATGGTTTATTCAACTATGGTCCCACATGTTAGTGAAATTGCAAGATAACGTGTGTCCCCTCTGGTGAGCGGCGTGCGAGCCGGACTGTCGGGGTTGCGAAGCGTACGAGTCATAAGTGTGCCGCCTTTTCTTTTAGAACTTCTGAAGCATAACATTATCGCGCGATCGATCGATAGAAATCCATAACAAAATGACGAGGGTTATGCTTTACCGCTCGTTAGGCGGGCTAGTTCGAGTGATATGACGTGCTATAGTGCCGTCCACTTGCTCTATTTTTATGTAAGCAAGAGTTTACACTCTTACGCGGCAGGTGTGCGAAACACCGCGATCAGATTTTGATCGAGGGATAACTGTTTCCTACCAAATAATGGAGGATTGTTAGCGATTATAGCATGATAGATAGGGCATCTGTAGCGTTGGCCCACAAATTTACACCGACATCTATCCGAGGACACTGATGGATGCCATCTGATGCTGCCCGCATACCTTTCGACAACTATATGAACTAACCAGACAAAATTTGTGCAAAAAAGCAAATGTCAAATTAACCGGATGAAATTAACCGGATGAAATTCATTACATTTCGAAAACTTTTCCTACAAACTGGACGAAATTCATTACATATTTCACACAAACCGTACTAAACCTACTGTAAACCTAATCTAAACGATCGCCGGCGCCCGACCACCATGACCAGCCATGAACCCGAGAAAGCCGTCCACTGTCTTTGCCTCCTCCTCATCCGCCTCGATAACATCCTCCTCCGGAGCACAAGGTTCTGAAGATTTCCGCCTCCACGTCGCCTTCAAGCGGCTAATCGGCCGACGATGTTTACCCCACCAAGCTTGGCGTCGACTGAGTGGAGTAGTGGTGGCCTTCCCGGGACCAGAGCGGCGGCGACCTACCGTGTACTACTCTTCCTTGCTGCCGGCTACGTCCGCCCAGACACGCCGGCTTCGTGGTCGTGGCGGTGGAGGGCGGCCAGGGGGTGCCGGCGATCTCCTTCGTTTGCTCCTGCAACGGTACGTCGAAGAGAGCTTTGGAGCGCGCCCGGAGCGGAGCCGCCGCTGTCCCTCGTCTGCTCCTGCAACAGTACTGTCAGGACCCTGACTCAATGCCACATCGATCTAGCATGTAACACCTCATATCACTTTGCGGCCTCACGCACGGTATTCCCATGGGTGACGCCTTACCTTTGCCCGGGACCGTTTGCGCCTTTTGGCACACGTATATGATAGTGTCACTAGCATCCATATGATAAGGAGCCCGGGCTGACATGGCTAGTCGTAAACCCAAAGTGGCACAAACTTACAGGGACAGGCATCCATGACCCAGCATCGAACGTGTCGGTCATCAGCGAGTGAATCCAGGCTGTAGCACTGGACTAGCAGGACTCCGGTGAACCAGGCTGTAGCGGGCTAACATGACTCTGGTATTCATCGCGTGACATTTCCCCGAAGGGACAGACACAGGAACGAAGAAGGACACATGCCGGCCAGCCTAAGTGTTCCGGAGCAGTAGCAAGCTACCATGGCTCAGTGGAAACACTAGGAGACATTTCCCGGTAAGAGAGGCTACTAAGAATAAACAACTAGATAGTCAGATCCCACACATACCAAGCATTTCAATAACATACACACAATATGCTCGATATGTGCAAATACAACATGGCATCACAACATGACTCTATAACTCAAGTATTTAATCAATAGGCTCCGAGGAGCGAGATATTACAAACAGGGGTCTCATGACCCAACATTCAGAGCATACATATCAAAGCACAAGCGGAAGCTATCATGTCTGAGTACAGACATCTATAAATGAAAAAGGCTGAGAAGCCTGACTATCTACCAAATCCTGCCGAGGCACAAGACCGTAGCTGAGGTAACAAGCTAAACGTCGAAGTCCACGTGGAACTACTAGTGAGACCGAAGTCTCTCTGCAAAAACATAAAATAGGCAAACGTGAGTACAAATGTACCCAGCAAGACTTACATCAGAACTAACTACATATGCATCATTATCAACAAGGGGATGGTGGGGTTTAACTGCAGCAAGCCAGCTTTGACTCGGTGGCTATCCTAAACTACGACTGCAAGCAACTCTTTTGAGGTGGCGCACACGAGTCCACATATGCACCATATCAATACACCACTATGGATCCGCTCCCGTCTCCCTACGAGAACGCCATCCATAGCACTCACGCTTATCTTGCGTATTTTAGAGTATCCACTTTCACTTGTCTATGAACTGATATAAGCAACCCAGAAGTCCTTTACCGCGGACACGGCTATTCGAATAGATGATATTAACCCTGTAGGGGTGTACTTCTTCATACATGTTTCCACCACTTAGCGTCTGCACACGACATGTGCTTGGCAGACTTCAAACGAAAGCCGACGTGGGTGTAGACCACGACCTACCTAAACACCTAAGTCTCTAGTCCAGGTTTATTGCCTATTCGGGTTCCATCCATGAGGAGATCCGGCCGGAGTTTCGCTCACAGCCCCAAACGATGTGAACAGGGTCCCCGAGACACCAAACAGGCATCCGGTACACCGTGCCACGTACCTACCGCATCACAGCCCACCCCTACGGTCAGCGCTGTCCACGGCCTCCAGTAAGCTACAAACACCAGAAACTACTTGCAACTCCTGGACAGAGGACAAGGGTGAATAAGAAGTCGAGCGGGGTCATATTTCAGGGCCCAATGTATGGTAGTAGCTGAATCATGGATCACAAACACAGAACTCAGTTCCTGAGGACGGCTGCAATGAGACAACCCACCATGTACTCCTACATGGCCTCTCACCGCTACCTTTACCAAATCGTGTTCACACACTTAGCTCACACACAGTAGGACATGTTCACACACCTCTGATTCATCCCCGATGAATCAGACCTGACTCAACTCTAAGCAGTAGCAGGCATGACAAACAAACATGAATGAGTAGGCACAACAGGGCTCAAACAACTCCTACTCATGCTAGTGGGTTTCATCTATTTACTGTGGCAATGACAGGTCATGCAAAGGATAAAGGGGTTCAGCTACCGCAGCAAGTAACAGTTGAATCGTTGTTGTCCTAATGCATTAAAAGAGAGCAGGAGCGAGAGAGTAGGATTGTATCGGAATGAACAAGGGGGTTTTGCTTGCCTAGCACTTCTGAAGATAACATTGAGTCTTCATCAGTGTCAACGATCACATCATCGGTATCACGTCTATCGAGAGGGGACAAATACCGGCAACACAGAAGGGAACACAATCAATGCAATGCACAATATGATGCATGATCATGACATGGCAAAATGAATGTGTTTTGAGCTAATGCAACTAGCAACAGATTAAATGAAGTTGGTTTGAATACAAGATTCAAATTCAAACTCCATATGTGATTATTTAAATGCCCTTTATATGATTTGTGCTAAACAGCATCTATAAGTTGTTCCAACATGCATGAAAATGGTACAGATGGATTCCCTGAATTTTTCTGATAATTTTTCATATATAAATTATTTAATTTGGAGTTACGGTTGAATTACTATGAATTTTTGAAGTTTTGCACATTTTCTGGAATTTCCTGAATATTTAGAATTAAAATAATTCTAGAAAATGATTTAACTGCGTCAGCCTGACGCCAGCATGACGTCAGCGAGTCAACGGCCAGGTCCAGGTCAAACCTGACGTGCGGGGTCCACACGTCAGTGACACAGGAACGAATCCCGCGTTGAGTCGGGCTTTGACCCGCTACGGGGCCCGCTGTCAGTGTCTATTAGTGTGCTAATTGGGGGGATTAGCCGCTAATGGCAACGCCACGTCAGCTCCCGCCGGAGTTTCGCCGGCGACGACCATGGCCGACGACGGAGATGCAACGTGTGCTCGCTACGGAGCACCATTCGACGCGTGGTTTGCTCCTACGGGTAGCTGAAGATGCGCCGCATCCAACTGGGCGAGCGGCAGCGGCTGTGGTGGACGGAGCTTGCCGGAAACGAGCTCGCGGTGGTGCCGGAGTTCCGGACCTCAACGAGAATGGAGCTCCGGTGCACGGGGAAACTAGTGGAGGGTCTCAGCAGACTCCTGACGACGCGAGGAGCACAAATATGTGCTCGGCCGTGACAGATGCTGGCTCAAACGACAACGAGCTACGCGGCGGCGGCATGGAGCTCTCGGCCACGACGGGGCTATGGCCTAGAGGTCAAAAGCGACCAGGGAAGAAGGAGGAAACGACTCAGGGGCTCACCGCGAGTTCCTTGGGAGGGTTAGTGGGCTCGAAGATGTCTTGTCGGGGGCGAATCGACGACGGCGATCGACGGGGCTGAAGGTTGAAGAAGGCGGCGGTGTGGGCGTTCGGGGGCGTCCGGCGGCGCGTGTGCCCTTGAGGAGGCGTAGACGACGGAGGTGGAGCTCCTGGACAG